>NW_027527952.1:1340945-1372760 GCF_008692635.1 Crocuta crocuta
AGCAAGTTAGTTTATGACAGTAAATTCCAAGGCAAATCTTGTTTTTCCAGTTTCCTAAGGGCCTGATAATGTCCACAGAGCCAGTGGTGGGTGGCGTGTGACTGGCTCCATGCCTCGGAGGCTCAGAAAACTTCTCAAAGGAGTGCTGTATCTCACCAGTCAAGCCCTCAGCCTCTCCAGGTGGGCCCAGACAAGGAAGGAGACTGCAGAGAGAGCAGCCAAGTTTAGCTTTTTCCTCTCTATGGTTAGGAGGCAATTCTCCCAGCACAGTGTATGAGGTGTCCTGTGCCAGAAGCTCTAAACATGGCAGACTTTAGGCCCTTCATCTCCCCCAGGTAGGACCAGCTAAGGAGTGACTCGTCTCCCCTTCCTCTCCCCACGGTGCTCACCCAATTCTGAATTTGTACAGGACTGTAAATGTGCCGACGCCTTTAAAGGAAGACGGGAAAGCTGTAGAGGCTGCTCATAAGGATCTATCATGGTGGCCACCGGCAGCCTGCTACCTTCCCGGACTCTCCAATTCACTCGCCAGTTCCCTATACAGCACCTACTGTTTCCTTCGAGTTTGGCAGGTGCCAAGGAGCGACGGTGAGAAGCACAAGCTGCTGGTCTAGCCACCCAGGCCGGACCCAGGCCATACAGGGTGATTACGATCTTGAGTGCTAGCCCTTCCTTGAGAAAGTCTGATCACACAAAGCCTCTGTTTGTTACCTTCCTAGACAAAACACCTGCCCTCAGCGGCTTAAGTTCCCTTCGTGGGAGTCCTTATCTTTTTCTTAACTGTAATAGTAGAGGTTGGATCATGCTGTTGCTAGAAATTTACATTCCATACAAATACCTAAGTGCTTTGTATACCGAATGCATTAGTTAGAACATGCACATAATAAATTTAAAAATTATTTAGTATCAACTCCATGTATGGTCCTGTGTTGGGCACTTTTTATTGGTGGGTGTTTGTTTTTTTTTTTTATCAAAGTATTTAATCATGGTCCATTAGGATAAATGCATTTGTATGATGCCGACAAAGGCAGTGTTCAATATATATGCTATTATGCCTAGATATAATTACACCTATCATTTGTTTCCTTGGAGGATGATATTCCTTTGAGAAGAGATATTAATACGTGCAACAATGGCACATCTGTTCTACCCGGTTTAGGTGAGACTGATAAGACAAGTCTATTTTAGCATGGCCTTGTGCTCATTAACATTTTAATCTAATTAAGAGATGCTATTAACTTTGGGTGATGGCCTGGTTCCTCAGGACTGATAGAGTGACTTCTTTGATGTAACAAAAGTTATTTAAATGCATCCAGGGTCTGTGCAGAAAGTTGCCCTAAAGCAAGTCATCCAGAGGTTTATTTTATAATCCCTGCACTTGGGAAAGAGGCTGAGCCCTTGCTGCCAGCAGCCATCTGGTGTGGGGTAGGAGCTGTGGGAAGCACACACCTACTAATGGGAACAAGATAACCCATCCAGAGAGTGATCTAGGCTGCTCAAGAATGGGGTTTTTGAGACCAAGACTCTGTGTGTGTGTGTGTGTGTGTGTGTGTGTGTGTGTGTGTGTTAAAACTATATGAGCTGTGGAAGATTTTAGTGGAGGCCAGAGTTTAGTTTTTGAGCAGGATCAGTCTCTACCTGCTGGCATAAATCACCCCTAGCTGAAGGAACTGGGCCCACAGCTTTCTCAAACACCATTGTTGGGGCAGACTGGGACTGACTGGGAGATAAACACCCCAGAAAGAGCTCTCAGGGGTACAGAGGAAGGAGGAAAAGACCCTGGCCCCTTCCCGCCAGCAGTTCCCCGCGTCCTATCCTCAAAGGCAATGCTAGGGCTCTGGGAGCCAGAGGCGTCACCCAGGCCACTGCGCTCAGGGAGCCTTCCCTTTCAGCTCTTGGAAACCCTGACTCAGCAAGAGCTTCTATTCAAGCTGGCAGACAGGTTTCTTTGCTTGTTCCTGGTGACTTCGTGTCCAGTTTGTGACCTGCTTCCCAAGAGATTGGTGGTGAGGCATGGGAGAAGGAGTGTTACGAATCCAGACCTCATTTCTCTTTATTTGCACCATTTTTCTTCTGCTTTGCTCTCATCTTTCCCCTTGGCTGCCCCTCTCCCCCATCCCAGCAGCCATGTGGTGTAGCAAAGCGTGGACTGCTAGAGGGACACCCGTTTCCTTGGTCCTCCCAGTTACCTCTAGAAAGCTGTCTCCTCCAGGACAGCTCCTCTGACACCTGTGTGTTACAGCCTCTGGGGAGTAGACCAGCTGTGCACGCAGAAGGAAGGAGTCCACCATCGCTTCTACTTCCCCCAGGGTTGTGAGGCCATGGGGCCAGTAAGGATCTCTTTCTGACCAGAAGAGAAAGCCCTGAGTCCTGAGAGACCAGTTCAGCAGTGAAGGGGTTACTCTTCTGGGTGCAGGGGTGGGGGGTGTGGAAAGTTGCTGGACACTCTTCCCAGCTTGTCTGATGGAGATGCGACCTGGCACCACTGAAAAGCTTTAAGATTAATGGAGAAAAGGAGAAATCTGACAGCTTTTCCGCTGGCTTCAGTCCTCCTGGGTGGGCCGATTGGTCTTGAATGTCACTAGCTACTTAATCTTGTGTATCTGAAACAGGCTGGCGTGTTTGAGGAGCCCTGCTCGCTCTGTATAGACATCAATTGGAGAGGCAGATAAAAGGAAACTGCATTGAATTTCTCCTTTAAGCCTTTCATCAAGCACTTTCTGACTGCAAAATAATTAGTGGCCCCAGCAGACCCAGCCATCCTGGGGTGGATACTCCAGCCACACCTACAGGGTGGCTGTGTCTTCCCTGGCCAGGCTGCCCTGTTCTAGTCTGATCAGTGCATCCCACCCCACCCTCACGTTCTTGCTCACCATTGTTTTGTTTTTTCCTGCGTGGTCTTGCTTACTATTCATAAACCATGGGTGCCTGCTTGATCTAATGGCTAAGTTAATGGATCTCCAGAGACACCGTTCATCAAACACAGATGCTGACAGGGAAGAGAAAGGGGTGGGGGGGAATCCCTAAGTGCATCAAATTACCTGCTTACACGTCCCAAACAAATAAGGTTTAACTGTTGTTTTGTATCTAAAATATCTACTCAGGAAAAGAGATTTGAAATCAAATGATGCTCTCTGCTTCCTGTTTTGTCAAACTGAACACACAAAAATAAAACAACCATTCAGGTTAAGTGCCAAGCATCAAAGGGGAATGAATAAATAAAATGAGTGTTTGCAGAGGAGGTTACAATAGGTTGGTTTCTTCTATTTAAAAGATAGGAATGTTTTTGTGGTTACTGCATGAAATATGTGTGTGTCTGGTCTCGTTTGGTCTGGTGCAAGAAGCCTCAGATGCGTCTCACACACACTAAACTCTAAACCTGATGGTTTGTGAGGAACCTGTCATAAACCTAAACAATAGCCCCAATCAGAGCTGAGCTTCTGTCGGTGCACTCCAGATAATATGCCCTTATGCTTTCAGCACTTTGATTTTCTAAACCCAGGAACATGGCTGGGTGTATCATCAAGAGAAAGTGATGAATAGCCCAGGGTTGACTGAAGCCAACAGACAATATATTGCCTTCAGCCTGGCATCTGGGAATGCGTGAAACTGCTGTGTCTGAAACGTGCCACATCGCAAGCACACACGGGTCTATGCAGACGATCTTCTCTGAAGTGTGCATTTGGCTAAAGGTGAAAGGTCTCTTTGAAGCAGAACATTTTCCAATAAACATATACAAAACTCATCATAAACCAGACTAATTCTTCTGTCTTCCTGAGGAAGATGGAAGACATAAACTGAGCCCAACAACACAGCAATGTGTCACAGTTCTCCATTATGCCTTTGAAATATCACCAGATATCTGGCTATTTTTAAATTACCAGATTCTCCTCTCTGGCCAAAGATGTCTGTTTAAAAGGAGATACAGGAAGTTACTGATGAGGCCTAAAATGGAAAATGAAGTGGAAAATGTCTTCAGTGTACCAAAGCAGGCTCATTTGAACAATCACCTCAAAGACAAGGTTATACTTCTTTTGTGAGTTTCTTCCTCACTTAAAGACACAGTCTCACATAGTGTCAGAGCAGAAGGTTAGAGCCGACAGGAATGACACTGAGGAGACTGAAAGGCCATCTGTGGAAGACCAGTGCTCTGTTACCCTTCCCAGTGTGCTGTGCTCTTAGGAGACTGGAAAGTAGTTGGCCAGAGTGACAGAAGGGAATTGGGTGCAGGCTTCAGTAATACCAGGAAGTAAAAAGCAAGGAAGAAAATTCACATATAATCACCAAGAACTGAAACGGAAGGTTACTTTTCTGGAGATCGGAGATGGACATTTTTTAGCCTTCTTTTTTAGCCTTTAGCCTTTTACCTCTTCTAAGGGTATGAAGGTGGGGAGAGAGGCAGTACGGGGAGGTTTGCAGCTGTATGTGCAGGCAAGAACCAAGTGAGCCTACACAACAGGTCCAGACTGCAAGTTGCTTCCAGAGTCTCTGCAGCCCAGCTTCTAAGGGCCCCTTTGAACAAAAGGTGGCGGTTCCCACACTCATGAAAAAGCAAGAGATCCAAATAAAAATCCACTAAAGTCACTCTGTGGCTATAATCAATGGCAGACTGAGAGGTTTCTCCACGGCAGTGTTTTTGCCACTTATTTACTTACTTACTTTTACTTTTTTTATTTATTTATTGAGAGCGAAGGTCTGTCCACACAAGAGTGGGGGAGGGACAGAAGGAGAGGGAGGGAGAGAGACCATCTCAAGCAGGCTCCATGCCCAGCAGAGAGCCTGATGTGAGGCTCCATCTCATGACACTAGGATCATAACCTGGGCCGAAATCAAGAGTTGGATACAAAGACAAAAACAAATTAACAAAAAGAGTTGGATACTTAACTGACTCAGCCGTCCAGGCACTCCTACCACATTATCTTATTTTCAATGTGCCCTATAGGTGGCAAATATAAAAGCAGTTAAATTATGGGATCCCCAGAGCCTTCTCCAGAGAATGAATCCAGGACTCAAGATAATTCTGAGAAATAAATATAATGGAATATGAACTAGGAAGAGATGATTTCAAAATGCATTCTTGGTAGCCTATAGGAAATTAGTTCCCAATGTGATGTAATCCAGTAGACACATTAAAAAGGCTACTCTGCCCATAAGTACCTTAACAACTGGCCTACTTGGCCACCAAGTAGCCTACTTGGTCACCTACTTGAGTGCTTTGAGGTTAAAAGGTTTCATGCTACTCAGTGTTTTCATTCAGAGATAAATACTCTGAGAAGGGTGCCATATATTCTTTGATTCAACATATATTTGTTAACATTATTGAGTGACAAATATTGTGTTGGGGATACAGCAATGATCACAACAAACACAGTTCCTCTCCCCACATATCTTAAAGTCTATTGACTATGTCAGATATTGGACTAGGAACTTAAAGTCTGAAGAACATTCAAAAAAGTGTGCAGCAGGGTACTCTGGGATTTTAAACCACGCATGGGATCAGAGAAGGGCTCTCTAGCTGCAACTGCGTGACAAAGCTAATGATATCCCAGGAAGGAACAGAAGATCTGGAGGCAGAGGAGAGCATAGAGTGCATGAGGAATTGAAAGAAGACAAAATTCTTGGAACACAGATAGCAAGGGAAGAGTGGTGAAGCACAAAGACATGGGAAGGTAGGCAAGGCCAGGTCCTAAAAGACCGCAAGATACCATTGACAAGTTTGGTTTCTATTCTAAGAGAATGGGAAGTCAATGAAAACCTTCAAAAGGAGAGCATCATGATCAGATTTGTACCTCAGAAAGACCCACTGTGACTGCTTTGTGAAAAAATAAATATTGGATTGAGTCAGAGAGGATTCCAGGAAATAGGTAGGGTGCTGCTGCAGAACCAAGTGGAAGTCAATGGTGGATTGGACCAAAGTGGCAGTGACACTGGAAAGAAGCAAGCATATCCTAACACTTGTAAACAAATTTAGAGTGACGATAGCTCAGAGCCCCGAGAGATTGGAGAGGAAGGCAGGAGAGCCATGTGAGGCTCACATCCTATCCTCAGAAGGTGGGTCTTAGCAAATCCATCTGAGATGGGTCTGACCAGTGGGGGCCCGATGCATGAGTCACTCTTCTAGTTTTGGGTGTTTTTATTTTATTTTTTAGAGGAAATTGTTCCATATATAGCTGTAGATTCAGTGTATCTGTGGAAGGAGGTGAATTCAGGATTTTCCTACATTACTATCTTGAATCAGAATTCACCCAAAGGTGAATGAGGTAAGTGGGAGGAAATGTACTGAAGATAGCTTGGACCAGCTTTAGGATTCTGCCTGAAACTAGTCCTAGGTATTTGCTTCAGACAATACCTGGAGGCTTGGAAAGATTTAACAAAAGTCAGTCCGTAGAGAAAAGGCTGTTATCAGATTATGGGCAATAGCTGTACAGGCAAGACAACTATAAGGGATGAGAGAGAGAGAGAGAGAGAGAGAAACAATAACAACTAGAAATATATTCTGTATTTAGATTCCAGAACAAATGCCTTTAAGTTTAGGTCTACTTCAATCAAACACAAACAAAAATTATAGAGGATATATATAGGTGTAGCTTATAACAACTACAACAAAAAAAAGTGGTTTGGAATGCTGACCAGAAGGTCTAGATTCAAGTGAATACCTTTTTTAGGTTGTGTCCTATGAAAGCTCTATTTTGAATGTCAGAAACAGTTGCATGTCAGTAATTTCATATGCTTATCTGAACCTAGTATATAAGTAAAAATAAAATGTTAAATATACATGTGTATCTTTTGTGTTAGCTAAAGATAATATAATGTCAAAAGGATATCTCATTTTTAAAAATATTTATTTTAGAGAAAGAGAGAATACCCACATGAGCAGAGGAGGGACAGAGAGGGAGGGAGAGAATCCCAAGCAGACTCCACCTGTCAGTGCAGAGCCTGATACAGGGCTCAATCTCATGAACTGTGAGATCATGACCTGAGCTGAAATCAAGAGTCAGACACTTCATTGACCGAGTACCTAGGCATCCCTAAATGATATCTCATCTCCAACCTATATTTCCAATTATCTGATGAGTCTCCATCCTAACTACTGGATAAGAAGGCTTCTTCCGTGGTTATTAAGGGTCTAGCTAGGAGGAAGCCACACTCCAAGTACAGATTATTAGGTTGGGGGGACAATGTGGGAAACTAAGAGGAGCATCATAACCCTGACTTGTCCAGACAACAGACTATATTCTCAGCCACACTTGATAAGATTTCACCAGTATCTAGCAAGGAGGAATTGGAAACTCTTACCAGGCCCTCTGTATAGCATTTATAGCCTATTATATAAACATACTGTGCATGTTTACTATAAAGTTTACTATATAGTAAACTGCACATAGTTCTTATTTCATGCTGTTTAGTCATTCTCATTTTATCCTTTTGTATCTTCATAAAGTCCTGAGAGAATCCCTGCAGCTGTTGTTAGTGAGGGTGGCATGCACCCAGTGAGTCTATTTGAGTATTGCAGTTCTATTCTGCTTGGAGTAGGTTCCCAGGACAGCGGTCTCCTTACAGAATACTGCTCAGTGGGGCCTATTTTGGTCAGAGTTACATGTGAATAGGAGAGACACCCCACTGCAAAGAAGTGCCATTTAAAGTTATGTCTGACTTTTGGTAATGAATACTTATGTTTATACTGGGTTCCATGGATGGGATTCATGGGATCCAGGAATCCTTAGAAACTGTCACATATGTATGCTTGTAGGGAAAGAGTCTCAGCTTTCAGGGGATTCTTAAAGGAATCAAAAAGGATATCAAAAGAGGTCAAGAATCACTAGTAAAATAAAAGGAAATGAGGGGTGCCTGGGTGGCTCTGTAGGTTAAATGTTTGACTTCAACTCAGGTCACGATCTTGCGGTTTGTGGGTTCAAGCCCTGCATTGGGCTCTGTGCTGATAGCTCAGAGCCTGGAGCCTGCTTTCATTCTGTGTCTGCCTCTCTCTCTCTGCCCCTCCCCTGCTCACACTGTGTTTCTCTCTCTCTGAAAAATAAAATATTTAAAAAAGAAAAAGAAATGAAGTATTGATACATATTACAACATGGATAAACCTTAGGAAGATTATACTAAAACAAAGAAGGCAGTCATGGATTCTGATTCAAGATACCAATGTAGGAAGATCCTGAATTCATCTCCTTCCACAGATACACTGAATCTACAGCTACATATGGAACAATTTCCTCTGAAAAAATAAAAACACCCAAAACTAGCAGAGTGACTAATTTATCAGACAAATAAACAAACAAAAACATCAAAGCAGGCAGGAAAGGCTGAGACACAATTTTACCATAAACCCAACCTGTGGCAAGGTGACCTACAATGAGGAATGGACTCAAAAACTGGAGCTTCTCCCCGAGGAATGTAGGCTTTGAAGTCCTTATTGGACATCCCAACTTTTAAGATCTGCACCTGAGAGATGAGTCCCCAAAACATCTAGCTCTGAAAGCCAACGGGGCCCCTATCTATGAGACCCAGAAGGCTACAGTGAATGAGAAAAGGCCCTTAAAGCTCTTCCACACTCAGATATACCCATTCCAGGACCCAGTGCAGAGGCAACTAGTTGAAAAGCACCCAGACTTTCTGTGGAAGGGGATGATTTGCTGATCTTAAAGTGTCTGCCTCGGGAATAAGCATCTAATTTAACATACATCTAGGGGCCCAGTGAAATATTCTCAGGACAGAGGCCAATGGACATCACTTTTGTACTTTCCTTTTGCCTCTTTTTAGTTCACTGGCCTCTCACAGGAAGGAGCCTGTAGTCCTGTCAGGGACCCTGAATTTTGTGGCTGCTGCCTAATGGACATCTCTAGATCACGGACTCTGGGAGCCTGTGGGGCTTAAACTTGTGAATCCCAAGGGACCAAAAGAATAAAGAAAGTTTGCTTAACCACTTACTATCCCCAGGACACAGCAAGAGGCAACAGTCCAAGGAGCCCAGGCTTTCTGTGAAAAAGACCTATTAGCTTATCTTCGTAGCTATGGCCTGAAGGGCAGACTTCTAATTAAACATATCTAAGGGCTGACTGTAATCCTTTCCAGGGACTTT
Organism: Crocuta crocuta; assembly: GCF_008692635.1. Classification (NCBI taxonomy): domain Eukaryota; kingdom Metazoa; phylum Chordata; class Mammalia; order Carnivora; family Hyaenidae; genus Crocuta; species Crocuta crocuta. Next base: position 1,350,034 of record NW_027527952.1, read on the forward strand.
GGAGGGTAGGTGCTATCTTTCTACTCTCCCTCTGCCATACTCCAGAGCACCGATATCTTCCAGAGAGGAGCATTTAAAGTGTCTAGTGCCTTGGATTTTGTGGCTGATGCCCAGGGCCACTCCTGGATTGCCTGGCTATGGTGGCCAGCAAAGCTGGTCTTCCTGGGTCCCATGGAGATTGAAACAATTGGAGAGATTACTTTGGTCAGCCACTATCCTGAGGGCACTGCATAAATATTAGACTGAAACATGTGCCCAGTCTTTCTCTGAAAGAGACTTATCTGCTTATCTTGAAGCATCAACCTGAGGGGCAGGCATCTAGTTTGGCACACATCTAGCAGCCTACTGAGGTGCTCTCAGGGACAGAGGCCAGTGAACATCATCTTCGTGCTCTCACTCTGTCTCACCTCAGCTCACTGGTATCTCCCAGAAAGGTACCTGTACTGATTGATGTCTGGCTGCCTGATTTTTGTGGCTGCCACCACCACAGCTCTGTTAAAGAGCTTTATTAGCTTATCTAAAGTCCTGGTACACTCATTTGGTGCCCTGATTTATTGCGGTAGCCACACAGGGGACGCCTCTAAATTGCCTAGCTATGGTGGCTAGTGGGACTTAAACTTGAGGTCCCATAGGACTGTGCATGTTTGCATACTTTAAAAGCTGCTGCCTGAGAATCTGGCTTCTAATCAGACTGATCCTAGGTGGTGACTGAGATCTTCCTCTTTGGGACACTAATGGGTCATGGCACACTCTCAATGACTGGCAGTCACTAAAACTAAAATAGGCTGGTTCAGCAATCACAAAGGTTTGAGAGACAATCAAGAGCTCGGGGAAGCTTGAACAAGAAGATTCATTTCCTACCTGAGGCCACTCTTTTATGACTGGGAGAGGTGGCTATTTTATCTAATGCATAGACACCAACAGAGTAATGAAAAATGAAGAAACAGGAATATGTTACAAACAAAAGAACAAGATAAAACATCAGAACTAGTCCTTGATGAAATGGAGGTATATGAGTTACCTAATAGAGAGTTTGAAATAATGGTCATAATGGTGCTTACCGTACTTGGGAGAAGGATGGATAAACACAGTGAAAACTTCGACAGAAAATATAGGAAGTTACCAAATAGAAGTTAAGAGTTGAAAATACAATTTTTCAGAGTTGAACTGAAAAATACACTGAAGAGGTTTGGAAGTAGACTGGATGAAGTAGAAGAGAGAGTCAGTAAATTCAAAGACAGGCACTAGCACTAACGCAAACAGAGCTGCAAAAAGTGAAAAGAATAAAAAAAAAAAAAGAAAATAGCTTAAGGAGTTTGTAGGACAACATCAAGCAGACCAACATTCACATAGTAGGGCTCCCAAAAGGAGAGAAAAAGAAAAGAGAGAAAAGGGCAGAAAATTTATTTGAAGAACTAATGACTGAAAACTTCCCTATCTTAGGGAGGGCAATAGTCACCCAGGTCCAGAAGTCCCAAAGTATTACACCTAAGAGACCCATAGCAGGTCACGTAATAATAATGTTAAGTTAAAGACAAGAAAAGAACATTAAAAGCATCAAGAGGAAAACAACTTGTTATGTACAAGGAAATCCCCAGAAGACAACTCATAGATTTTTCAGCAGAAACTCTGCAAGCTAGAGGGAATGGCATGATATATTCAAAGTGCTGGAAGAAAAATTCTGCCAGCCAAAAATACTCTGCTTGGAAAAGTTGTCATCCAGAATTGAAGGAGAGATAAAGGGTTTTCCATACAAGTAAAAGCTAAAGAAATTCATCCCACTAGATCAGCCTTACAAGAAATGTTAAAGGTATTTCTTTAAGTAGAAATGAAAGGTGCTGATTACTAATAGAAAAACATAATACGACAGTATAAATATCACTGATAAAGTTAAATACATAGTAAGACTTAGAATAATCTGATGCTGTAAAGGTAATTAATCACTTACAAAGCCAGTATGGAGGTTAAAAGACAAATGTAGTAAAAACTAAAAACAATAATTAGATAAGGGATACACCATGATTTTAAAATGTAAAATGTGAAATAAAAAATATAAAGCATGGGAAGGGGAGCATAAAAATTTAGAGCTTTAGAATGCATTCAAACTTATTATCAACTTAAAGTAGCCTGTAATAAGTATAAATTGTTTTATATAACCCTCATAGTAGCCTAAAAGTGAAAACCCACAGTAATTACACAAAAAATGAGAAAGAAAAAGGAACCTAAGCATACCACTACAGAAAATCAGGTCTGAAAGGAAGAAAGCAAGAGGAGAAGAAAGAAAATAGGAACTACAAAACAACTAGAAAATAGTTTTTTTAATGGCAATAAGTACATACTTAGCAGTAATTACTTTAAATGTATATGGTCTAAATTCTCCAATCAAAAGACATAGATTAGGTGAATGGCTAAAAAACCAAGACCCATTTATATGCTACCTACAAGAGACTCATATGATATGTAAGGACACACATATACTGAAAGTGAAGGCATTAAAAAAAAGATATTCCACTCAAATACAAACCAAAAGAAAGCAGAGGTAGCTATATTTATATCAGACAAAATAGACATTAAGACAAAGATTGTAATAAGAGACCAAAAAAGAGCATTACATCAGGCTAAAGAGGCCAATCTAATAAGAGGATATAACATTTGCAAGTATTTATGCACCCAACATAGAGTGACTAAGTATGTAAAGTAAATATTAGTAGATGTAAAGAAAGAAATAGGAATAAAATAGGAGAGGGGTTTAGTCCCACTTTCATCAATGGATAGATCCTCTAGACAGAAAATCCCTAAGGAAACATTGGTCTTAAATGACACATTAGATCAGGTGGACTTAATATATACAAGAACATTCCATCCAAAATCAGGAAAACACACATTCTTCTCAAATATACATGGAATATGCTTCATGATAGGCTAGGCTACAAAACAAGTGTTAATAACTTTAAGAAGATTGAAATATCAAGTGTCTTTTCTATCCACAGTAGTATGAAACTAGAAATCAATTACAAGAAGACAGAAAATTCACAAACATGTGGAGAATAAAAAATATGCTACGAAAAACCAAGAGGTCAAAGAAAAATCTTTAAAAAATGCCTGAGACAAATGGAAATGGAAATACAATATACTAAAATTTATGGGATGGAGCAAAAGTAGTTCCCATTTATTCCCTAGGAATAAATTTAACCAAGGAGGTGAAAGACCTGTACACTGAAAACTATAAGATGCTGATGAAAGAAACTGAAGAAGACACAAAAATAAATATGAAGACATTCTGTGCCATGAATTAGAAGACTATTGTTAAAATGTCCATAATACCCAAAGCAATCTACAGAGTCAATGCAGTTCTAGCAGCATTTCAATGGCATTTTTTTCACAGAAATAGAACAATCTTAAAATTTGTACGGAACCACAAAAGACCCTGAATAGCCAAAGCATTTTGAAAAAAAGCAAAGCTAGAGGCATGATTTAAAACCATATTTCAAAGCTAGAATAATCAAAAGAATGTGGTACTGACATAAAACAGGCACATAGTGGCACCTTGGTGGCTCAGGTGATTAAGTGTCTGACTCTTGATTTTGGATTAGGTCATTATCTCACAGTTCATGGGTTTGAGCCGCATGTCAAGGCTCCACACTGGGCATAGAGACTGATTAAGATTCTCTCTCCCTCTCTCTGTCCTTCCCTTGTTCTTGTGTACATGATTGTGCTCTCTCATTCTCTCTTAAACAAACAAACATCAAACAGGCACACAGATCAATGGAACAGAATAGAGCCCAGAAACACCCACATGTGTATGATTAATTTACAACAAAGAAGCTAAGAATATACAATGGGGAAAGGATGGTCTCTCCATATTAGGAATAATGGACAGTCATATGGAAAAGAATGAAACTGGACCAGTATTTTACACCATGCACAAAATTTAATCAAAGTGGATTAAAGACTTGAATATAAAACTTGAAACCATAAAACTTCCAGAAGAAAATATAGGTGCTAAGCTCACTGACATCAGTCTTGGTGAATATTGTTTTGATCTGACACCAAAAGAAAATGCAACAAAAGCAGGCATAAATAGGTGTGGCAGCATCAAACTAAATGCCTCTACACAGCAAAGGAGACTATCAACGCAATGAAAGGCTGCCTACCAAATGGGGGAAAATATTTGAAAATTATATATTTGATAAAGGGCTAATGTAAAAAATATAAAGAACTCATACAACTCTATAGCAAAAAAAAAAATCTTATTTGAAAATGGGCAGAAAATCTGAATAGACCTTTTTCCAAAGAAGACATACAGATAGCCAAAAGGCACATGAAAAGATACATTACTCATCATCAGGGAAATGCAAATCAAAACCACAATGACATATGACTTCATACCTATAGCCTCATAGAATGGTTATTATCAAAAAGACAATACTAAGTGTTAGCAAAAATGTGGAGAAAAGGGAACACTTGTGCCCTGTTGGTAGGAATATAAATTGGTGCAGCCATTATGGAAAGTAATATGGAAATCCTCAGAAAATTAAAATTAAAACTATCACATAATCCAGCAATTCCATTTCTGGGTATTCATCCAAAGAAAATGAAAATATTAACAAGAAAAACATATAAGCACCCCCCATGTTCACTGTAGCATTATTTATAGTATCCAAAATATGAAAACAACCTACATGTCCATTTATGGGTGAGTGGATAAAAATGTGGTATGGGTATACAATGGAATATTATTCAGTCATAAAAATGAAAGAAATGATGCCATTTTGCAACAGCAAGAATGAACCTTGAGAACATTATGCTAAGTATAGTAAGTCAGAGAAATACAAAAATACTGTATGATTTCGCTTACATATGGCATCTAAAAAAATCCAAAACAATAACAAAACAAAAACCAAGATCTTTGGGGATGGTCAGAGGCAGAGATAGGGAATAGGAGGAAACCAGTGAATGGAGTCAATAGGTAGAAACTGCCAGTTATAAAATAAGTTCTGGGGATATAATGTACAGCATGGTGATGTAGTTAATAATACTGTATTGCATATTTGAAAGCAGTTAAGAGAATAAATCTTACAAGTCCTTATGAGAAAACAAATGTCACATAACTCAATTTAAAAAAAAAAAGGCAGTCTTAAAAGATCACATACTATGCTTTCATTCAAATGCAAGTCCAGAATAAAGAAATCTACAGAGTTTCACTCATATGTGGAACCGGAGAAACTTAACAGAGGACCACGGGGGAGGGGAGGGGGAAAAATAGTTAAGGAGAGGGAGGGAGGCAACCGAAGAGACTTAAATACTGAGAACTGAGGTTTGATGGGTGGTGGGGGAGAGGGGAAATTGGGTGATGGGCATAGAGGAGGGCACTTGTTGGGATGAGCACTGGGTGTTACATGGACACCAACTTGACGATAAGCTATAATGAAAAAATTAAGAAAGAAAGAAAGAAAGAAAGAAAGAAAGAAAGAAAGAAATCTACAGAGATGGAAAGTAGATTAGTGCTTGCTTAGGCCTGGGGGGGTGATGGGGCGGTGGCATCATTGGAGAGATATCAAGGAGACAAGGAAATGATAGACAAAGGATATGGTTTTCCTTTTGAGGTGATGAACATTTCTGAAACTGACTGTAGTGATGACTGTACAAATATATGAATGTACTAAAAACCATTGAATATACACTTTAAGTGGATGAATTGTATGGTATGCAAATTATATTTCCGTAAAGTTTAAAAAAGAGCCAATGGTAAATACTTATTTGCAATTTTGCTAATATTCTTTATGTCATAAGATATTAATCCCCACTGACAAATAAGTGAGTATCAAAGAATCACTAATAAGTGACTTTCAAGGTCTTGTGAATACTTTTTCCAACTGTGCTACCATTGGTGCCAAGGGTCCAAATTTCCACTATTCCAAACTACCTACTAACCATAGGTCTTTGGGTGGGCAACTTAATCTTACGGTTAGGTCCTTACTTTCCTTTTCTGAAATCCAAGAACGTCAACCAACTTAGAGTACTAGTAGGAGGAATTCATGAGACACAGAATGTAAAGCACCTAGGACTGTGCCTAGCACACAGCAGATGCTCAATTAGTAGTCATTATGTTTTACAATCCTCTCTTTATTAGCATTGATTTGGTTCCAAGTGACAAAAGCCCAGTTTAACTTTGTGAAGCAAAGAAGGAAATGTATTAATTCCCATCACTGGGAAGTCCATCTAGCTTCAGGAGCAGTTATATCCAAGGACTCAAGTGACTTCTGAGAACACTGTATCCCTCTTCTCCTGGCTTCATCCTCAGGCTGACTCCATATGGGGAGACAAATATGCCAAAGCAGTTCACCCCTTTAGTAGCCCTGGTAGAACAGATCTTTTTCCAGATAGCGTCAACCCAAGTCCTGGGAAAGAATCTGATTGGCCCAGGTTGGTCCCCTTCTCAGCCAATCATCATGGCCAGGGGAATGGAATTCAAGTGACTGGTCAGACCTGAACCATGTGCTCCATCTGTGGGTGGAGGATGGATCAACCTTCCCGAAATAAGACCTCTGCTACATGTCTATAGACATTTATTCTCTCCTACAGTGTGATAGCCTTTTAGGCTGAATGGTGAGGCAAAGAAGTTTTATATTTCAATTCTGCATTTATACCTTAAATGATCACCTACTTGTCTATTTATCTACTGATCCCTCTTTCTACATTCTGTGTGTCTATGCACACATGTGCATGAACCCTCAGACACATGGGGAGACTGCCAAATGCCAAGGCTAAGATGAGAATCTTGTATAATCAATTGTTTACACATTTCCTAACAAGAGTAATCCCTTCCTGATTAGCTTCAACTAGTCGTTGAGGTCTGGAAAAGACAACCTTTGTAAGAAATGTGGATAAGATTATATGTCATGGGTAATTTTACTTACTGAATATTTTCTTGGTTGTGAGTTTAGAAAAAGGACAAGAAAATACAAACTTGGGAAGCCCCTGCAATGCTGGGCAGTGACTGATGGGAAGAAGCCAGTGGTGGGTTTACATTTGCAAATGACCAAAGCTTGCAGAGTGGAGCTCTGGTCTGAGGATTGGCCCCCTGGGGGCCAGATGCATGCCACTGCTCATCCTTCGGGCCATTTTGTGAGATGTTTTGGATTTAATTTGTGGGTGTCTTTCCCTTTTCCAAAGGCAGAGTTTAGAACACAGAAGAAATTTAAGGCTCCAGGATGCACTGCTGAGTTGTGGCCTCCCCTGGGGCCTGTTTCTCATCTTTAAGTATTTTCATGGGTGATTCTCATTATGTTCAAGACCTGTTACACATGTGCCTCCCTTGCCTCAGGAAAGGCCTGGACTCAGTTGCTTATAATCATTAATGAAAACAGATTCTTTGTAGATTTCCCATGGTCAAAAATCTGTAATAGAAAACTATAGTGAAGTGGTTAAGAGTTCAGGCTTTGAATTTTTTTTTTTTTTTAAGATTTATTTTTAAGTAATCTCTACGCTCAATTTGGGGCTCAACCTCACCACCCTGAGATCAAGAGTCTCATGCTCTGAGCCAGTCAGGCTTTGAATCTCAACCAGGCTTTCAGGCTTTGCATCCTTTTCTTTCTTTTTTTTTTTTTAATCACCAGATTACACTGACTAATTATGTTTATTGGTTACATCTGTCTTCCCCAATTAGGTTATAAGCTTCATGAGGACAGCCATCTCTGTTTTGTTCAAGGGTGTAGCTCAAGCACCTGGAACAGCATCAGGTACTCAGTAAATGTCAAATGAGGGAGTCTAGAATCTACCAGCATGTGTTGGATCAGGTGGTGGTCAGGAGTAAGGATCAGCACCAGCAACCGTTCTCTCTTCTTTCCACCCTCTCCCTACTCCATCTGTCTTGAGAGGGGTTTTGTCCTCTTTCTGTATGAGCCAGACACCTGTCCTTTGGTCAGCATGCATTCCTCCCCACTCTAGGTTTGACATGCAAGCTCTATGTGATCAGTTTTCTACCTTTGCTCTTGATATAAAAAGCTAGATTTTGGAATGCCAGTGGAAATTCTTTCCCAACAAAGCCTGCCTTGGCAAGGTAAAAAAAAAAAAAAAAAAATCAAAGCCTTCAGGTTTTTAGACTTCCCTCTCTTTTGTAGACTTAAGAACTTAATTTTGAAACTCAGAACTAGAGCAAGAACTGCTTTGTCTTGGATTACCTCTGCCCTCCTCGTGAAATAGGACAAATACAAAGCTGCAAATGCTGCCCAAGAGACAGTGACTACTTGGCGTAGCTCCTATCGTATCCATGGTCATGAATGACCAGCACATCCTCTGAGGGACCGGTCTTTATTTTGCCTTGTAATGCTTACATGTGATTATTGCCCAGGGGGCTGTTTTTGCCTCTTTAGAAGACTGCGCCTATCTTTGCTTGATGTATGATGTACTGATTCCATTCCTCACGTCCAGGAGAGCCATCTCCAACTGGAGGCTTATAGCTGACCACCATCATGGCAGCTGGGCCCACTTTTGTCAGATCAATAGGTCAGACCCTACCACCTAAAGCCCATTTCCCGCCTGGTCTTACGTTAGCTATTATTCATTGCCTCAGGTTTGCCTGGGAAAGACAGTTTATGGATCCCATTTGCAGCTAATGAATGACCTGAAAAGACTTTATATGGAGGCAAGCTCACAGAGTTAGTTCAAACTGCAGATGGAGTGTCTTAAACCATCACATTCCTGTACAGTAGTGACACAACCTTTAAATAAAGAGACCAACTTAAAAGAAATTTATAGAAAGCAAGAGAAAAATTTCTTCCCAAAAGAAAGTATGCTTATGCAAATAAAGTCACTGGCTGACAGTATAGGGCAGAGAGTAGCATGGTGGACCCGTGGTGGGAGTGGGGACTTCTCCCTCAGGCCTCCTCAGGCCTCCCCACCCCACAGTGTGAAGATCCGGAAGGACAGTATGCCGGAACCCAGACCATGACAGCCATTCCGGAGGGGAAGGGATTTCCAAAGAGGTTGTGACTTCAGAAGCCTAGAAGAAATCCTGGGTTCTTAGGGCTGAAATCCACCTCAAAAGATTCCTGACTTCTCCAAAGTGGAGTTTAAATTTGGCAACATTCACCTTACAAAGTTCAGGGAAAGGGACAGCTCGCTGGAGGGCTTGACGGGCTGATATCTTTAGTGAAACAGATGACCAGACATGGGACTCTTCACCATGTAAAGAATTTAATTGACTCACCTCGCCTGGAGTCCTTGCTTGTTTGGTAATCTTCTGATCAACGTTGGCTCTTTCTCTCTTGTGTAGATTTTTGGCCATAAGGAAAGAACACTTACCCGAAACTGGCTTAAACAATAAAGGATAATATTTTCTCAAGGGAAGAATAGTCTGAGAGATGGCAGGTCCAGGGTTGGTTAATTTAGTGGCTCAACAACCTCAAATGCTAGATTCTTTTCATAATTCTGCTCTGCTGTCCTCAGGGTGTTGGTTTGGGTCCTAACCTCATCTCCTTGTGGTTAAAAGATGGTGGCAACAGCCCCGACCATAGCATCGTCACACAAGATGTGAAGGCCAAGTGAGACTGACACTTCTTGATAAAGAGAAACACTTTCCCGTGCCTCACCCCATGCGTCTCATAAACCTCTCCTTCTATCGTATTGGCTATAATTGTTACCATGACTTTTTCTAAGCCAATTGTTAGCAAGGGGAGGAGACCCACCATGGTTGCCTTAAATTAATCACAACTGAGAGTGGGCCCTGCTTTCTTAAAGCACAGAGTCACACGTGAATGTATTAGAACTCTATTGACAAGAACAACCTGGGGAAATGGCTGTTGTGTATTCAGTGCAATCAGAAGTATCTTCCATAGCACGAGTGTTTCCTGCAAGGAAAGATGCACTGATAAAGTGCACCGAACTCAACTGTCCCTGTGGAAGCTATTTGTCTTGTTATTTTAAAAACTATAGTCTTGCTTGCTTAAAAATTTTTATTCCTCTTCAAAACAAAAATGCTCCTAGAAGGAAGAAGTGACCTATTAAACTTCAAAGTGTTGATGCTTATCAGATCTGTCTCTGTAGCATGGATGGACAGATGCCTGACAATCCCACGGGCTACATGGGTAGACGGGAAAAATGCAAGAGGACAAAAACCTTAATAAAAGTTTCGGCAAATGCCCACTGAGGGTTCTTGATGTGACAGGCACAGTGCCACGCAGGATACCAAATAGTCTCTGCTCCTAGGAACCGCAGTTGGCCTCATGGCTTTGCCTGGGGACACTCTGTTGTGAGAGTGAAACCCAGCTAGTCAGGGAATCCAAACCTGTCCAGATGGCTTAGGTTTCTGGCTGCCCAGGCAGTGAGCATGACAGTCTGCCACCAGTAGAGTAATGGAGACAGAAAGTAGTCTCTTATCTGTCCCCCTTAGCAGACCAAACCCTATTGAGGGGTGTTGCATACACCTTGTTTCAGTCCCTGGGTCTCTGGTTCTCATCAGCAGACCAAGCCAGCAGTGCCTGCCCTGTTTTATAAGTAGAAGTTGGGTCCTCATTTCTGCTCCCCAGCAAAGCATTGGTAGCATTTCTATGGAATAATCTCTATATAGGAAAGCCTTAAAAGAGGACAAAAAACAAGTTGATGAAGGGTTGAAGGGGGATAGGCAGAGTTCCAGGAGGGAGTGGGAGATTCTGTATTTGAGAAGGCCCAGGATCAGGAGTGGGGCACGCAATGAAAGGGCACCGATTTCTCTTGAAAGGCAATGGAAATGCATAAAGAATGAATTCCAAGACCTCAAACCCTATAAGAAGAAATGTGCCCACACCATGAGCCCCTATTTAATAAACACTTAGGGATTTGAGGGTACATTAGATTCAGCAGACAGGGTAGAATTTTGTTATCATTTCTATGGTTAAAAGTAATGTGAATACTGTAGAAATACTAAAGGGACAAATAAAGCAAATTTCCAGAAAAAACAACAACCCTGCATCTATCATTAAAGCCTGGTGGGTGAATTATTTTAGTAATTTACTGCTGCTTGTATAGATGCAGATATTTACCCATGCAGTGATAATTAATTGCATTGTCCAGAGAAATTTACCTCTACAGATTTAAGCAATTGGAATTTAACGAGGCTTCCAGACAGTCACAAACCAACATTTCTCTTCATATTCTTTCTTGATAGAGAAAATGGGCTGAACAAAGTTTCTGTCATACAAACTAATAATTACACCTATTTTTGTGAGAACTGCTGCTGTCCTTTCTAACAGTCTACTATGCCTATGCAGTTGGCCTGAACTTATTATGTACCATTATGTATGTGTCTTAACTGGGATTCTATGAAATGAGACTTCCAACCTAGAGAAGGTTCAAAGACTAAAGATGACCACATCTGCTACAAGAAAATGTCACAGTTAAATTTAAAAATCATAGAGGGTAAGAATTTGTAGTGAAACACCAAATAGCAATCCATTTAAGGTGGAAGAGACAAGACAGCAAATTCCTTGATATAATCCAACTTTCCTGGGTGTGTGATCTGCAGCAAATGCCAATCTTAGTACAGCAGACTCCTCACAACCCATGTGTGGTCTGATGATGGCAAAGATGGTATTATAGGGCCTCTGCATTGCCCAAGCGTCTACAAAGAGCAAAGTCTGTCAGGATTCCTAGGTCCAGGATGGCTAATGGGAAAATGACATGAGTACACTGCAACCATGTGGTTTAAGAATAGGCTGTTGGCGGGTGGCTGGGTGGCTCAGTCACTTAAGCATCCCCCGAATCTTGATTTCGGCTCAGGTCATTATCTCATGGATCATGAGATTGAGCCCCATATCTAGCTTTACACCATCAGCGCAGAGCCTGCTTGGGCTTCTCTCTCTCTTTCTCTCTCTGCCTCTCCCCTACTCATACTCTCACTCTCTCAAAATAAGTAAACTAAAAAAAGAAAAAGAGAATAGGCTGTTGGCAGTGATGTGGAGATGGGAGCAAGGACATTAAGATGCAGGGAGGGCATATGTGTGATGTGAAAAATGTTGTCGGCTCTGTGAGCACAGGAACTTGGTTCACCTTATTCACTATTGTGTTCATAGCATAGAGAGCTGTGCCTGGCATACAGTAGGTGCTAAATAAATATCTGTGGCAGAATGAAAGAATGAATGGTGCATGTTAACTGAGTGGCTGGTCACCATGACCTCTCCTGTAGCATCCTTTCCTCCAGCGATCCTTTCACCCAGGGCTGTGTAGTCACCTCACCTTTCCCATGTTTCTCCCTCCTATTTACTTTTGTCCAGCCAATTTATGGGGCTACTCAGCGAATGTTTTGACTCCAATTGGGAAAACAAGCTCTTGGTGCCATCATTGTCACCTGGCCCAGGCTCTCAAAACAAGCCAGGTGTTAAAGAAAATGTCAATGGGAAGGTTTTTGTCTGCCCCTCTGGCAGATGACACAGGGCTTACAAAACACTTAACACGTCTGGATATCAAATTTGAGCTTCTTCAACTGCCTTTCCAGAGAAACCTCTCCCACACCCCTATCCCCTATAGCCATTTCCACCTGCAGAGGCTCTAGAACCCTGTCGGACAGCAGCTCCCTAGTCCCTAAAATAAAACAAAAGTAGAAAATTAAGATGATGGTTAACCTGGAGTCATGGTGTCCTGGAACCTAAGAATGAGAAAAACCAGACTCAAGTCCTATATTTATAATATGAAAGGGTTCGATTCGATTCGTTTGTTTCATGGGTACAATCTGCCCTACAGGGTGTTGTGCTTTGCTTATAGAAAAGACCTTTTTTTTTCTTTTTTTTTTTTTTAGGGGCACCTGGGTGGCTCCAACTGGTTAAGCGTCCAACTTCAGCCCAGGTCATGATCTCATGATTCGTAAGTTTGGGCCCCACATTGGGCTCTCTGGTGTCAGTGCCAAATCTGCTTTGGATCCTCTGTCTGCCCCCCTCTCTGCCCCTCTCCTGCTCCTGCATGTTCACTCTCTCTCTCAAAAATAAGTAAACATTAAAAAAAATAATTTTGTTTTAATTTTAGAGAGAGAGAGAGGGAGAAAGTGCATGACCTGGGGAGAGGCGCAGAGGGAGAGAGAGAATCTTAAGCAGCCTCCACACTCAGCCTGGAGCCTGACGCCCAGCTTGATCTCACAACCCTGGGATCGTGACCTGAGCCTAAATCAAGAATTGCATGCTCAACTGACTGAGGCACCCAGGCATCCCCCTGCCAAAACCTTTTTTTAAACATGCATTAGTTGCCAACACTTAAAAATCAGGAGATTTAATGTTAAAATCTACATTCCCAGTTTCTCTTGAAAAACTGGAAGTTCTCTCAGGGTGGTGTCTGCCTTTTCTCAGAACAGTTGCAGCTGGGGCCATATCACCACTGGGGCAGAAAGGCACCTGGAGCGGAGCCACATTTCTCTCCCCAGTGGGGGTGTGCTCTTCCCCTCACTCCTCACTGTTCCATCTTGTCGCCTTCCTCGTTTAGAGTCTTTATGGCCCAGGTGGTCTTCTGGGGTGGCAGGCCTCCCTGACTCTTCCACCATTTTGCCTGGCGCAAAAAATGAGGGAAACTGGGATCTCTGAGTGGCTAAGATTCTTCCGACTCTTTGGCTGTTTCAACAGGTCACAGCTGAGAACTTGCAAGATCTTTCCCTCCATCAGTGAACTAAAGCTTTCAAGCACCCACAAATGCTCTGAGGATCTTATTAAAATGCAGGTTCTGATCTGGTAGGTCCGGGGTGGTGCCTGACATGCTGTATTTCCAACCTTCCAGTGTGCAGATGCTAGTCTGCTGACTACACTTCTGTAATAAGGCCCCGTTTGCCTCCTAATCTGTGCCTCCCATAAAATTAGTGGAGATTAGAATCACCTGGGGTGTAGTTTTAAACCTATACCAAAACCTAGGCACGTACCCAGAAATCTTGATTTAATTGGTCTGGGGTTGGCCGAGGCATCATGCTTTGTTTTTTGTTTTGTTTTTTAATGTTTGTTTGTTTGTTTATTTATTTATTGAGAGCGAGCACAAGCAGGAGAGGAGCAGAGAGAGAGAGAGAGAGAGAGAGAGAGGAGGGCTGGGGATCCGAAGCAGGCCCTGCGCTGACAGGCTGACAGCAGAGAACCCAATGTGGGGCTCAAACTCATGAACTGCAAGATCATGACCTAAGCCAAAGTCGGTCGTTCAACCAACTGAGCCACCCAAGTGCCCCTGTTTTGTTTTGAAAATTTTTAAATGTTTATTTACTTTTGAGAGGAGGAAGAGAGAGCATGAGTGGGGAAGAAGCAGAGAGAGTGTTTTGTTTTTATTTAAAGATCCAGATTATCCTAGGGTGCCTCCAGGGTTGAAAATTAGAGCATTAAATAGCATTAACCATCAATATCAAAAGTTCAGTTTCTAGGCTGACACTTGGCTGTAATGACATTAGGTTTGTGTTACTTTCCAAGGACTGATAGCAGTGGTCACTGGGAGGGGTGGAGGGTGTGGAGGGGACCCTTGGTATGTCAGGTAAGCTCTGCTTTCCCAATCTCTTAAGCCCTTTTAAGGTGCCAATGCTCAGATTCTACAGTAGTTCTCTGTGTGACCTTATCAGTTGTGCTGGCTTAAAGCCTCAGAAACCGAACATGGTTACATCTCTCACCTGCCCAGGTATCTCAGCTCTATAGTGAACAACTTCCAGCTGCTTCCTGCACTCCTCCCAGGCCTGTCTCCAAGGTCCATCTCAAGCTTCTTCCCTTTCACTCATATCCCTGCTTCTGTGAGGCTTGTTCTGACCATATGAAATCACGGCAAGGCAAACAGCTGCCCTTATGTGAACAGCCTGGTCTTGGCTGCCTCCACTCCTCTGCTCTCATTAGCTCATTTCCTTCATCATAGTGGCCTTCCAGGTCTATCCTGGAACTGCTTCTTTCTTTGGGGGGGGGGGGGGGGGGGAAGAAGAAACAAGATGATTTGGCACATTTTGGGAGTTTGCTCCCACCCACTAAAAGTTTTATGATATTTCCCTTCCCTCATTTTTTTGCCCTAAATCTTTCATCTCACATCCAGAACGCTACAATTAATAAGCCTACACATTGAGAAACATTTACACAAATGAACGAATAAATACATGCAGTCAAAAGGATGACCACAATGTCAATGCATAACCTTGTAGAAAATCCAGTAAACATTTATTGAGCATCACTACAAGGTAGGACTGGACAGTGGCCATATAGTGGTGAATAAGTTAGCATGCTCCTTGCTCTTTCCTAGCTGGTACTCTTTAGTATCTCAGAGCCTATGCACCTGAAGGCAGAACTGTGTGGAGTGGAGCTGACCAATAGGCTTCAACTCACAAGTCTGTGTCAGTCAAGAAAGAGCACCAGGCTGACAATTTCATGACCACCTTTGGGCTCCTGGGTCTAGAGTGATGCTATATGAGTAGATGGTAGAGACAGAAGCCGGTGATGGTACCAGTTCTGACTCCATCCTGAGAGATTCAGCAGCCAACCTGGTATAGGTGGTGTCCAGACTCAAGTGGGTCCATTGGAGTGCAGGTTCTATTACCTTAAGCCTGTGACCAGAAATGAGACAGAAATGCACAGCACACAGCCCAGCACAGTGAGCACAGTCACTCACAGGCATGCATCATGTTGGGCTTTCCTGGAAAGAGATAAAACATTTTTTCCTCCTCCTCCAAGGCCTTGCTCTCTGATATGTTGAACCAATTAAATACAATGAAAACTCTTGTCCCCTGCAAGCATGCTCTCTGAGCTTTTTTTCTGTTTTTTTTTTTTTTTTTTTTTCTTTTCTCACCATCTACGGTGTTCTTTGGGGGGGGGACCTAAATCAGCAATGCTCCATGGTCAGTCCCAGTGGGCCATGCGTCAATGAGCATAGATCACGGTGGGAAGGAGAGTCCACATCTGTAATAGAATGTAATGGAACAGGGGTTCCATTCTCAGCAGGGTGCAGGAAGGCAGAGGACAATTCATGGGCTCTTCCTCCTCTCTCAGGTGCGGAGATGTCTCACAAGGGGGAGTACAGCTAGTTCGTGGATATGCCAGATTATTCTGCCCTCCAATTTGGATCTATCAACCGTATTAAAAATCTCTCTCAGCTTCCAACAGTAGGGTTTGTTTTCTTTGTTTATTGAAAAGAAGAATCATTCTGTGCATTTTCATCCTTACTTGAGGCTTCACAAATATTTTTGTCAAGTCAGAAGCTAAGAGAAGTTGTTGCTACTAGCTAGATAGCATATTCAACAAGAAGAAAAAAACTTGAGCATGAATGATCTGAGATGTAGGATGCTTTGGAAAGGGGGGAAAATTGAAGGGAAGGGATGTAACTCATTTTACTAAATTGTTCTCATAAGTGTGCTCCAAAATGCACATGGCTTCTGACCCACTTGTCTTTCTTTTCCTTTCTGTCTGTATGGTACAGTGGATATTTCCTTATTCTTCCTCTTCTCTTCCCAACCAGACTTGGCTGGAAGAATTTCATTTTCTACTCTCGCTAGTCCCAAGATCTTGGAGTCTTTTGGAGGGTTCTATTTTAGCCCCATGAGCTGACCTAAACCTGTGTTAGCACGAGTGCCTTTCTCGGGTAGATGCTGACACTGTGGCTTTCTAATAATTTCCTTTCTTCCCACACACTTTTCCAATTACCTCCAAGACTTCTTCTCTCCTCCCTGCTGCCTGGCTCCTCATACAGCTGTCAGCACGTAGGCAGATATTTGGGGCTTATATTACTTGTGTTATTTTGTATATCCATTATATTTGTTCTATTTCCACAGTGATACCACACACTCTTTTGACCAGAGGGACCCAGTCTTCCATTGACTTTGTTGTGTGTGCCCCTCCCCCATGGAGGCCTTTCCAAAGATGATTACACGTTTCTTTTTGCATGTACATGCCCAACAATAATAGCAGACTTTTCCCTCCGTAGTTTCTCTGTTTCTTAATCACTTCTCATTTCCCTCCCCATTAACTTCAGTTCTATGAGGCTTTGGATAGAGTTTTGGTACTGAAAGTCAGAAAACCTCTGTTCTTCTCCACTGATATTTACTGCCCTGTAACTTTATACAAGTCATTTAACATCAGTAAGCTGCAGACTCTAATGTGTCTTTGCAAGGGAGGAAATTATAAAGGTTTCCCCATAGGGTTCCTGATTCCTGCTGCTAATAATGAGTTCATATTGTGCTCCTTGTTCTGCTGAGGTGCCAGAGCTCCTCTTGGTGATCTTATTCAATGCCTCTCTGCCCCTGGGCCATCAGCGTACATATTGAATGAGATATTTTCCAACCTTGACAACAGGTGGGCACGGCTCTTTAAAGAGGAAGCCCTAGGTCCTGATATAAGTTACAAGGAACGTTGTTTCAGTGTATTTGAAAGCTCCAGAAGCCAGTGCTACCTCTTCTGAGCACTCTGGTTCAGGGTGCCCTGGAAGAGACCTTCCAAATGACACAGGCAAGTCTTTCTGTGTGGGGAGGGGGACTACAGCCCCAGGTTCGAGCGGTACTACTTGTATCTCCAGCCTAGAACCAAACTCTTACCAAACTCATATATTGGTTCCCATATTGCACCCAAGTGTAATCATACAATATCTTCCACAGCTGCCATTTCATTCCCAAACATCGTGTACTTAGTCTTTATCCTAGAGCAGCTCAGTGGCGCCAGATTCCTTCCAGTAAAAGCATTGGCTTTTCCATTGCCTGATTCCAAATGAATCATATATGGTCTTATTTCTGAAATTGACATCAATTGATGTTAGGCCTGGGATTTACATAATAGCTAAGATGTTTATAGGCACCATCCCAGCATAACCTTCTCTCTGTCCACAGTGTACTCTGTGATGAGGGCTGGGTTGCAATTCTAGTTCCCTACAGCTGGCTGGAGCCCCCTCACCTCCCCCCCTCAGTTTCTAGCTTTCCAAATCTAAGTCTTAGCACACTGCCTGGTACAAAGTAGGAGCTCAAAAAATATTTTGGAGTACAGGAATACATAACCCCAAGGGGTATCCTAACGGGAAATTATTATTTTCTAATTTTAGCGTGAAGTATATGGAAAGACTGGTTCCCTCCTCCAGATAACAAGGGATAGAAAAGGCCAATTTCTTCATTCTCTAGTGTGACTTGGGCTGGTATGCAAAGAGAGCTCCAACTTGCTAAGCAGTCTTGTTAATTTGAGTCTTCCTCTAGTAGTTTCCCTTGGTGCCAGCCCTAATTGGCAGTTTCTGGAAGTTCCCAGCAATGGCATCTCTTGATGGTGGTAATTATTAATTAACTGCCTCAGGAATGACAGTCACTCCTGTAAAATTTCCAGTGTCTTTAATGCCCCTGAAGATGCTGCATGCAATTTTTTCAGCACTGTTCCTACAGAGCGGTCCAAAGCTGGAGCACTGTTCTTTGAGCAACTTCCATTTGTTGCTGCTCTAAGTCCCCTTATTGCCTTGCTACTCAAACCGTGGTCCATGGATCAGCAGCATTGAAATCACTTGGGAGCTTGTTAGAAAGGCAGGATCTTGGATTGCACCCCAGACCTACTAAAACAGAATCTGTGTTTTAACAAGATTCCAGGTGTTTCCTATGCACATGAAAGTTTTAGAAACATTTCCCCACTACAATTCAATAGATTCAATAGGTCTAGGTCGAGGGTGGGGCCCAAGGTTCTGCAGTTTTGAACAAGGTCCCGGGTAATGCTAATGCAGCTGGTCCAGGGGCCACTCTTTGAGTAGCAAAGCTTTAGTTCATTAGGGAAAAATGAGTGTATAACACCCGCCTCCCTACCCCAGACACACATCAAAGCAGGCAGGGCACAGATGGCTGATGTTCCATTAGCCTAGAACACTGTTTCTCAGTGCCAGCTGCACACCAGAATCCTCTGGGAAGGTTTTGACAATACTGACACCATGGCCCATTCCCAGAGTGCCCAATTTGCATGGTGTGGGAAGGGACTTAAGCATTGGGATGGTTTGGAATTTCCTTGGTGACTCTAATAGATGGAGAACAACTGGTCTAGGATGAGCTCTTATCTTATCGTTAGTAAGAATGCTCTCTGCCTCTGCCTCCCATCAAATTCTCTTACTCCTGCAGGTCTGATCTCTTACATTTGGAAGACTTAGTTAAATTCCCCATTCCGCTTCAAGTACCTACTACCCTCCCACAGATCACAAGAACACACTCATGTAAATCAAATTCCAGCAGCTACTAGGTAGATATTCTAAGGAACCCTCTAATAATGGCTGGAGGGTACACTGACAGATGATTCTACTTCACAATCTTTGCCATGAAACTAATCCTGAAAGGCACAGTCTTCAAAAGACTCCAAAAGGGACCCTCATTCTGCTTGTTAAGGTTTTTCTGCTTCATTCTCCTTTTTTTTCCTCAGCATAATTTTTCCCCCCAGCTTCATTTTTTTAAGTGGAATTCCCTAGGGGAAAAACATAAGTCAGCTTTTCGGTATTCTTTTGTGTCTCTTCCTCAGTCTTCATGCTGGTTAGCAATGCCTTTCCTACATCACCTTATTGTGTTTAGGTGCTTATGGTTTTCTCAGGGAATTCCCCAGAAGTCCTCTGGCTCCTCTCCTCTTCACTCCTGTGGGCATGTGGGCATTTGAGGGTGATGATTAATTACTACCATTCCCTTGCACTCCAAGTCTCAAAGCTATTGAGACATAGACAAAGGAGGCCCAGAGCTAGAGACAAGAATGTCTATTCTATTGCTGATCAAGTTAGACTGGAGAGCATGGCAAGGAAGGGGTCTCAGTTGGCTCTCAAGACTTCTCACACTGCCCTGCCTGATGTTCCCATCTGAAGTGCAGCTCTCCCTTTCGGAAAGCAAAGTTCAGTCCCAGGAAGCTTCTGGAGAATACAGAAAGCTTGAGTCTAAAGGAGGCTTCTCAGAAAGTGAGACAGGAAGGGACTGTACTGCATGTGGTCTAGTTCTCCATCCCACCTCACCAATCAGAGAAGGGGATGAGAGGAGAGGAGCTCATCCTCTCCACATGCAAAATGTCCTCCTTTGGGGCCAAGATGGGAACTCAAGGGGAGACTCCCCCAGGCAGTGGCATCTTGCTGAGCACCTCAGAGGGAAGTGTCAAGGCTGTAGACCCTCACTAGCCATTTGGGAAAGCCAATAATAGGACAACTGGCCAGTCGAGCTCCCCTACTGAAGCAGGTCTCTTTTCTACCTGGGTCTACAGCCTCGCAGAGCCAGGACACCTGATGAGTTTGCCCTGATTGCTCCATCTGCCCATTCTGACAGGGTTGCACCAGATGTAACATACTTGGAGAGAGCTGCTGGTTCCCAGTGGCAATAGAAATGTGGAGTGTTTTAAAAGAAGTATCTTCCCCGCTCACCCTCACTCCCGTGCAAGTAGCTGGCAGCATTATCGGCCCACAGCATTGTGGGCCAGTGGGAACTTGAAGCTGCTCTAACTGAAAGAAGAGGTGCTTGGTGCCAAGCAGTTTTCCAGTAAAGAGGGTTTTCAAATAATAAACGAAAGACAATGATGACCAGAAGAAGGGACAGGTTTTTTAAAGAAGTCACTTTTGAAGGCTGCTGAACCTAATTCCAGAGAAACAATATGAATCAGAGGCCCTCTTTGCTTTGCTGACTGGAAATGTGGCGGAGGGGAGAATAGGAGGGAGGAGCTTAGGGTTCACAGTGGAATCATTGCTGACATTTACCCCAAAAGACCCAGCTAATTGCTCATGATTGTTTTCTCTTTTCACATTTACTCCCAGGCACCACAGATATAATTTGAGTTGGGTTTCTGTCTCTCTCAGACTTGGGATCCTCCTTGGGAAATTAGCAAGAGTATAGTGATCTTTGGTTTTAAAATCTTTAACTTTTTCCCAGAAGTATCCTTAAAGTCAATGGATGTAAGTTTAACAAGAATTTGTTTTCTAAAACTGAAAACTAAAAAACGGAAAGTCAGTACCATGAATGATAGAGAAAAATGGAGGTTGGATAACTAGTCTATATAATTAATCACAGAAGGTAAAACTGCTTTCATTATCAAGTGGACCTAGAATCCCTTTAAAATGATGTACCCAAAAGTGCCTGGGTGGCTCAGTCAGTTGAGTGTCTGACTTCAGCTCAGGTCATGATCTTGTGGTTTGTGGGTTTGAGCCCCGCAAAGGGCTCTGTGCTGACAGCTTGGAGCCTGGAGCCTGCTTTGGATTCTGTGTCTCCCTCTTTCTGCCCCTCACCCTCTTGCACTCTCACGCACCCTCTCTTTCTCTGAAAAATAAATAGACATTAAAAAAATTAAACTAATGTACCCATTACAAGCAGTCAGGGATGTGCAGTACAGCAAGTGAGACCTGCCTGATCCATTGCCATAAACAGACTCTGTGTTAGGGTTTATGTGTTTGTTTTCTTTTCTTTTATCCCTCTGAAAAAAATACTTAAGTTGTAAGTGGAGGACTTTTCACAGCACAAATCTTGCGTCATATGTTTAAAAGCTGTGGCAAAATCATCTTTTGGCAGAAGTTGTGTGGCCTTAGACAAGCCATGCCCTGGTGTGTATCCTTCAGGAAAGGGATGTTTTCAGAGAGATTTCCCATATGGTGCATCCAATCAGGCTGCTGACTCATTTAGGACTTGGCCCTGGGATGTGAACCAGGGTTCGGAAGGGCTCAGAGCATGCAAGTGGCCTTGTTGGTGGGAGCTCCCTGCTCCCCAGTGAGCTGGTGCCCCAACTAACCACACACACTTGTCTTGACTGCTGTTTCCCAAACGTAGTGCATTTGCAATGTGGCCCCTCAAGAAACTTGCACACAGCGGTGTGCATTCACCTCAAGGTGAGCTGTCCAGAGCTTAATCTCCACTCTTTTAAGGTATGCCACTAAGCCTCACAATGGCGTCTTAATTTGTAATGATTTTCCCAAATGTGTTTAAGAGGAGATGAAAAGAATTTTAAACATGGTGGATCTCACATACAAACTGAATGGGCTTCATTTGTGTACTCCCAAATCTTTGCACCAGAGGGTTGAAAAGACCCTAATGGTCAACCAGTACAAAGCCCTGCAAATCCATTGCAGATATGGAGACCTACATAGCCATGCAACCCATTTGTGAACAAGACTGAAACTACCCAACTTTGCTGAGAATTATTCAAAGCACTGTTGCAAATGTGTGTGTGTGTGTGTGTGTGTGTGTGTGTGTGTGGATAACGTGGTTAATTAGCGATATTAAAGAAAAGTGGAATTTCCCATGAACAGAGAAAATAACATTCAAGTTGTTATCAGAGCAGAAATCTGCTTTTCTTTTCTGTGAACATTTGGGCCTGAAGCCCATTTACGGAGGCCAAGTAAGTGTAACATACAAGCCCTGGTTTATAAACACCTTTTTATATCTATTTTTTCAAAATTTTTAAATGTTTTATTTATTTCTGAGACAGAGAGAGAGAGAGAGAGAGAGCGTGAGCAGGGGACGGTCAGAGAGAGAGGGAGATAGATACAGGATCTGAAACAGGCTCCAGGCTCTGAGCTAGCTGTCAACACTGAGCCCAGTGTGGGGCTTGAACCCACAAACCGTGAGATCATGACCTGAGCCGAAGTCAGACGCTTAACCGACTGAGCCACCCAGGCACCCCAGCACCTTTTTATATTTAAAATGGACACACATAGAGAGAGAGAGACCAAGAGACAAAGAGAGACTTCCTTCTCATGAGTCCCATAGGGTTGCTCTTCAGGACCCAAGCTTCTAAACTATAGATCTAAGAAGTTGTATGATTTAATTTCAAGAACTTACCAGGGTAGGGCTGGTATGCAATGTACGTGTTTCT
>NW_027527952.1:1372769-1390255 GCF_008692635.1 Crocuta crocuta
ATGTCTCAGCTATGTTCACTGCGGGGGTTCTGATGAGCAGCTAGGGCAGCCTAACCAAACCCATGTGCATAAAGACTGTGGACCCTCCTGGGTGAGTGAGCGAAATAAGGATCAGGAGGAGCTTGCGTCAGTCAGAAAATCTTAGTTGTTAGAAGGGAGGGATGTTGGGCTGCTTATATTTATTTCCTGGCTTGCCCCCATTGGACTCAAGTCTCAGTTCTGATGATATCAAACACTGAAAGAGATCTGTGGGTGCATATGCTTATTTTGTCTGCCTGAGACAGCACTTCCCTCCTTTTAGTAGGATTCTGGTGGTGGTTGCCAATCATGGTTCCTTATCCCTTGGCCATAATGATTGATCCAGGGATGGACATATGACCCAACCTTTGTCAAAAGGCTCTTACCCAAGATCTTCCTGACAAGGGCTCTCTGGGTTCTGTGACTGTGAAGCTTTGAGAACAGGAGCCCAGAGGTGATGACAGTGTCCAAGTTTTCCCTATATAGGGACAAGTCTGAGGGAACAAAGCTAGCACAGCAAAAGGAGCAGAGACAAAAAATGGACGGTGAAAGAAGGAGTTCCTTGTTATTTGGAGTTCCGAATCTAGTGGCTGCTGAGGCAAACTCTACCCTCGGTCCTTTCCCTAGTTTGGTTATGTCAATCAATCAATACCTCCCTCTTTGGTTAATTTAGGTCAGATGGGGTTTCTCTGCCACTCTATAAAATGTTGGGGTACAAACTGCACTGTTTGGAAGCTTCTCTAAAAAGGATTCACCAAAGCCTCCTTGTCTTGTATTAGTGTAAAACCTGTGTATTAGGGACTGGGAGAACATATAATTTATTGTGTAAACAGGACAAGTGCTATTAACAACACCACCAGGACAACAGGCATGAACTCAAGTTGATAGGCACCCTAGTGAAGGATCTGTCCAGTGCATGTGTTGTGGTCACATTCCCAGGAGATCAGTGGTAGAGACCATAATGCCTGGTAGAGAGCCGGCATGTGTAGTGAAGAACCAGCATTACCTAGGGAGCCATGAGGGACCCAAGTGGAGTTGACCTTTTATGAGCTCATATAAATACTCAAGAAAACCCTTGGTGGCACATGTGCAAGTTTGAGGTCCTATATTATTTTGGTGCTGTGACCATGACTTTCTTTGTGCCTTAGCTGATGGGATGTGGGGCATTCAGGTTACAAACAGGAAATATAGGAAAATCTGGATAGCTTTCTTTTGGAACTGGGACTGACTGCTCTGGAAGCATACAATGTTCCTGACTCTGACAAAGCATCCCCGATGTCCAAGGTGAGCCCCAGCAGCTGCATTCTTAGCATGTGACCCTGTCACTTTTCAGTAGTTCATTAGGCCACTTTAGAGTCCGATCCAGGTTGGACCAATCAGGTTCTCCCTCCCAAGAACTGGGGTTAATTAATAACCAGTTCCCTTTGAGGTGGCTGATAACCTGTTGATCCAGGAGATTTGGGGCAGCCATCTTGCAATGTGGCCAGAGAACGAGAAAAAGTTGGTCTGCAGTGAAAGAAGAAAGGAGAAGCAGATGTTCGGAGGGCAGCAGGAATGAGAGGCAGAGTTTGTTCCTGGGCTGTTGACAAGTTTCCCAGACCTTAGTTCCTCAGATTGAGCTGCATTTCTACCCATGGGCTCCGTAAGACACCCCTTATCCTCAGACCAGCCCCCACAGTTTGCTCCAGCTAGCTTAAGTTGATTTCTACTTCTTTAATCCCAAAGTATCTTCACTAATACCAGGATATTTCCTTTTGATGATTTAAGAGCTCATCTATTCCCTCAACAGATTATGGGCCAAACAATTCCCTCTCTGTACCTTACCTCTCAATCCAAATATTGATGTGTTCCTTCTCTAATTGAAGCGGCACATTAAAGGACAATACAAAACAAAACAAAATGGAAATACAGTCCCCATACTCTGAAGTCACATGGGATCCACATGGACTTAATTAGGACAAGAGACAAACAGATAAACATTCGGGGACACCTCCTTCCCATACAATCTTTCATAACATGGTACCAGCATGTAAAATTGAGATGTCAGAAATAATTTGGATAACTTGTTCACTCAATTTTTCCTAAGTAGACAAGTGCTGAAGCACAAAGATTCATGAAATTCCAGCTTAAATATACACAGAACTTATCCTAGGAAAAATTGGGAAATAGATGAAATTTGTTAATGTTTCCCCAACTCTGCTTTCTGTGTTTCTCTCCCATTCCTGCCTCCCCCACATGCCCCAGAGGAAAGCCATCTGACAAACTAAATTACAGTAAAGTGTTAGTTACTCGTATTAGGCATATTTGCATTTTAAAAAAGTCTAGAGAAGATGACACAAAATTGAAGAAATGATTCTTTTGGCTCAAATCCAAATTGGTACGGGAGCTATTCTGGGGATTTCTAATTGTGAAAACTTCTCTACTTACATATAGAACTAGCAGTGACCTTCATAAATAAAGTGAATACAAAATAGAGTGACAAAATTCGGAGCACTTTTTGAGTAGTCTTAAACAATTTTACCTTTTCTTTTGGAGCCAAAAATTCTAAGTCAAAAGCTGAAATAGAAAAAGAATGATTAGACGGGAATCCATAGGCTGGAGTGGCAGGAGCCCTGATGCCTCTGTGTGCGTGTGTGCGCGCGTGCACAGCTGTGTGTTAGGGTTGCCGAAAAGAGCCATTCCTACGATCTCCCTGCAGGTCTGACTCCTGCTTTTGCAGCATAAAAGAAATGGGTTCCTCTCACAAAAGATCTGAGCTCTTCAGCCTGGGTGGATGACCAGACCCTTTTCCCTCCTCTACTGCAGGGCTGTCTAGCAAAAGTGACCAAGCTGTGCTCCCCCAGCCATTCTCCATAAGGGGAAGAGAGCTGGAGCCAGAGATGTCACAGGTGAGATGCCCGTGATCAGTCCCAGGAGAATGACAGTGACGTCGAAGACAGCATTAGGACCTCATGCCCAACACGGAAACTGCTGGAGATGCTGGAAAGATCTGGTGAAGGATAGAGGCCAATTGACCTGAGAATCTGCATCCATCTGGTTTTTGTTGTTGTTGTTGTTGTTTAATGCTCTTTATTTATTTATTTTCCTGGATCCATCTGTTGATGACAAGTACCCAGCAGGGCACCAGAGGTTGAAAATGAAAGGTCCATGTTGTAGTTTGACTTAAGACTGGGGCAAAGGCCAGCCTGTCATTTGCTCCATCCTCCAAGGGAATGATTTTGGAGGAAGGAGATATTCTACAATGTATGGCTTTTGGGTAGTAGATGTGGATAGGATGTAGGAATATCAAACATGCATCCAAAGGCAGGAGCCGAAGCCTGAAGTCTGTGACCCAACAATAGCACCTTTGAATATTTATCCAAAAAAATTGGGAGCAGGACCTCAGAGAGGTATTTGCACACCCAGATTCATTGCAGCATTATTCATAATAACCAAAAGGTGGAAGCTGCCCAAAAGTCCACTGAAGATGAGTGCATAAACAAATGGAATATTACTCAGCACTAAAAAAGAAAGAAATCCTGTCGCATGCTACAACGTGGATGAAACTTGAGTGCATTTTACTAAGTAAAATAAACCAGTCATGAAAAGGCAAATATTACATATTTCTACTTCTATGAGGTATCTCAAGTAGTCAAACTCATAGAAGTAGATAGCAGAGTGGCGGGGGGGAGGGGAAGGGGTAATTGTTCAGTGGGANTGAAAATGTCCTAGAGATGTGGTGGACAGCAATGTGAATATAGTTGAAGCTACTGAACTGTATGATTAGAGACAGTTAAGATAGTAAATTGCATGCTATGTTGTTGTTGTTTTTTTACCACAATTGAAAACAAAAATTATTCAACAGGTGTCCATGAGGAGCAAGAGGTGTTTCCTTTGTCTGCAGGGACAGACAGAGTGGGGCCGCCAGGAGCGGGTTTCCCCAGGGGTAAGGAGGGCGGCGGAAAGTGTCAGCAGGTGTCCACCTGATGTGGGAGAATTGATACATTTAGCAAAACCAGGGCTGACTCTGGGGCTGTTTCTGTTTCAGGAGCAGCCCCAGAAGGCGCCCCATTCTTGGACCTCCTACTTCACTCACTGGGAAGTAAACAGAGATGGGAGGGTCCCTGTTCTGGGAAAAAGCTAATCAAATGATCCAACCGCTCCTCCTTTGCAACCCCGAGAGAGGTACCAGGAAATAACAGTTTTGGCTGAGAGAAGGATGGCCATGAATAAGGGAGGCTGTCACGGAAAACTGCTCCCCTCCTCCCAACTCGATCCAGACCTTTGCCTTCACGTGCTAACCCAGAGTAGGTATCAGCCAGGGGGCTGGAGTGAGACACACGCTAAGGGACCACAGACCACAGTCATCTTGCCTTCTGCGTCTGTGCTTTGGAAGAGAAACTGCCTCGTATCCCTGTCCTGTTAGTGTTTGGGAAAGGACCCAAGGTTAGCTAGGAGGCAGGGTGCTGGGATTCACCGCGAAGGTGGGTTGTGGCATTCAGAGAACAGTTGCAAAGCCTGTAAATCCAAACCCCCACAAATAGTTTCCTGACGAATTCCCAAGTGACACTCTTGGCTGAGACGGGAGGGAGGGGTGGGGGCTGCAGAGAGATACGCTTCTCCCTCGCTGGGAAGCAGTGTTCCTGTGACCCTATTTCAATCTTTGGTAATGAACCATTTCAGAACAAATGAAGTCACTGGAGTCACTGATAATTACATAAACTTTCTTTTTTCACTTAAAACTCTTAAGTCTCCATCCACAAAAGCCCATTTTTAGTAACACATTGAATCCTGCCAACATCCCGGGGCTGATTTTGTCTTTACACTTCTAGGAATTTCCGAGGACGTGGGGGTTCGGGCTGCCAGGACGGATGTGAATGTGTGTGACCAGCAAGAAGCTTCTAAGGTCTGAAGATTGGGGGTGGGGGTGGTCAAGGGTCAATCCTTCCTGAGCCCCAAAGAGAGAGCCATCCCCTCTCGGGGCCTTTCCAGTGAGTTCACCTCCAACCTCTTGAAAACAAGATCCCCATTTCACCTCAGCCACAAGGTGATCCAGTGCCAGGAGCGTTTTTAGTGACTCGAACCAGTCCCCAGGGCCACATCAGTGCTACATCCAGAAAGGCAAGCATTTGGAAGTCTGACACCCCTGGGGACAAAAACAGGACTCTGTGATGATGTGGTTTATGGAGTCTCATTTTTAAAAATCGGACACACAACGAAAGATGCTGTGGAAAAATAATTGGATTTACCCCAGCTCCTCTGCTATTTATTGCCTTGGATGGCACTGAGGTTGTATCAGAACACAGTCATAAGGGGAAGAGGCTGTGGAACAACTAAAACACATTTTCACCAAAAAGTGAATCTGCGGTTAACCCTTTGTGCAGTGTAAGCCATGTGACTCTCGCTAGTGTTTGCAAAATCCTGAGACCAGATGGACAAATGTGAGGTATTTGTAACACCTTTGTAAGGCTGTAGACAACGGGGTCTCTAACAGCCAAGCCCTACTTTTTCTTGAACCTCAAGTCTTCAGACGCAGACCCTCCTCCTCTGTTATAGCTAAGAGTTCCCCATGCAGAGGAACGGATGGACTCCCTTTTGTTCTCTACTCTCTGCAGGAAGCCAGCCCAGAGCAGCATGTTGCACTAAGCCTTGTTTGACTCTGGCCGACCTTACTGTGTCCTGTGTTCCAGGGCTTCAGTATTCGCAGCTCCTAAACTACCATCCCAAATCCATGACAGCTCGTAGGTGAAGCTGATAGAACTACTCAAAAATTAAAACAGTTGACTGCAGCAGGACAAAATCCAGCACCCATCTGACAGGCAAGATTTTACAATTAAAACTTTTATTCCAGGGGTGTCTGGGTGGCTCAGTCAGTGAAGCATCCTATTCTCGCTTAGGCTCAGGTCATGATCTCACAGTTCCCGGGTTTGAGCCCCATGTCAGGTTCTGCAGTGACAGTGTGGAGCCTGGTTGGGGTTCTCTCTCTCCCTGCCCCTCCCCTGCTCACTCTCTCTCTGAAAATAAATAAACTTAAAAAAGAAAAAGAATGTTTATTCTAGCTGATCACAGGTGGACACGGGACTACCAGCTTCCAAGGCTCTTCTGAGAAGTTGGTAGAGCTCCCACGGTTGGTGGATCATGGCTTACTTAGTCAACGATATCAGATGGGAAGCTGCTCGTGCTGCCATGAATCCGTCTGTAGTTAAACAACATAGGCTGGCTGTGCCAATAACTTGCTCAATTTTGCACAGCCATGTTTAAGGAGGCAACAAGAAATCTGTTTTCAGATCTCTGGGGAACTTTCAAATCAAAGACAGCAGAGATCAAGTGTCTTTGAAAAAGCCATCTGGGAACTTTTGTGTGCTGACAAATTTGCTCTTGAAGCTCACACACACACTTGCAAGATGACAAACAGATACCACAGACTTCTGGGAAAATTCTGCACCACTCTATGGCCTGATAAAAAGCTACACACTCTTAATAAAAACATTAAAAAAAAAAAAAGCTACACACTCTCTAAGGTTTTAGGTTACCCACCAATGCCATACCTGTACCGATCTTCCAACCACAAGGTCAATAGCTTTCATGGGAATTAGAGCTGGCACTTCTCTGATATTGGTGTAGTGATGCACCAGTTAGCAAAAAAGTAAATTGGGAAACAATTATAGAAATAGCCACCATTTGTTAGGTACTTTGCACATATGATTTTGCTGAGCATTTAGCATACACTATGCAATTGCTCATAATAATTCTATGAGGCAGGCATTAATATCTCTACCTTACAGACAAGAAATAACTTGTCCCAAGATATAGAGCATTGGAAAAGCACAGTCCAGGCTTGAAATCAGATAGGTTTGGTAGATCCACAATAACTGCCCTCAATAAGATCTAATGATGCTAAAGAAATGTCATTTCTCATCTCTGAAAGCTAAATCTGTTGGATGTTTTTAATGTCCTTTTCAGGAGTAGTGGTAAACTTCTACTCTCCCATTACATCTCCATTAGAGCTCATCTTCTGTGTAAAAACATCCCTTCTCTAGGCTCACATATATGTCCTTTTCTCAACACCCCCCAGGACATTTTATACAGAACTTTAGGGTTGCAGTAATCTTTAAAAAAATTTTAAGGGGCACCTGGGTGGCTCAGTCGGTTGAGCGTCCAGCTTTGGCTCAGGTCATAATCTCACACTTTGTGGGTTCAAGCCCTGTGTCGGGCTCTGTGCTGACAGCTAGCTCAGAGCCTGGAGCCTGTTTCAGATTCTGTGTCTCCCTCTCTCTCTGACCCTCCCTTGCTCACACTATCTCTCTCTCAGAAATAAATAAAACATTAAAAATTTTAAAAACATAAAAATTTTTTAATGTAGCTTTATTTATTTTGAAAGAGCAAGCGAGCATGAGTGGGAGAGGAGCAGAGAGGGAGGGAGAGAGAATTCCAAGCAGGCTCTGCACTGTCAGTGCAGAACCCAGTGTAGGACTCCATCTCATGAACTGTGAGATCATGACCTGAGCTGAAATCAAGAGTCAGAGGCTTAACCGACTGAGCCACCCAGGCACCCCAGGGCTGCGATAATCTTATTTTAATTGTAATTATTTGTATATTTGTCTGTCTCCCATTGAAAACTAAGAATTTCTTGGAGCAAGATCCATGTCTCCATAGCTTTTGATCCGGGGACTGGCATGGTGTTTGGCACAATTAACCCTCAGTAACTATTGCTGATGGATGGATAAAGGGCCGTCCTCTGCTCAGATCGCTAAGAAGTATCATCTATTCAGTAGTACCATAAGTATTAGACTGAACCATTTGAAATTGCAATTTTTCTAGGTGAAACCAAACGCACTTTTTGTACATTCCTATCTAATAAATCTATTACAGTGGATGTGACTATTCAGAAATGTGGTTGGTTTTCAAACAGACGTATTAAAATTCACACATCTAAGTGAATGTTTTGAAAATCTGCTGTCACACTTTATTGCGAATTTCATTTATTTTTGTAGTTCTGAAATATCCAGGCCTGCATTTGTACCCCAAATCTGCTGGTCTTTCGAAGTCGTTTCATTAGGCAAGGCATTTGTCACAAGGTGTTTGGTGTGACTGGAAAGGAGGTATCATACAGTGGTTGCGAACAAACTTCTAGGTATTGTTTTGAGCAAGCTGGCTTCTCCACTTCCTCATCTGAAGAGGCAGGATCACAGTAGGGGCAGTCTCACAGGGCTGCTATAGGAACTAAATGAGGTAATACATGCTGCTTAGAATAATGTTTGGGACACACTAAGAGCTCTCTGACTGTTTGCTGTTATTATTATTCCTACAGAATTTGGTCAGAACACATGAATAGCTAGTAAGAAAAAATTGAGTGAGTAAAGTGGTCATAAACAACAAGGACTATATATATATTTAAATAAAATATATATATATTTAAATAAAAATATATAAATATATATAAATATATTTTAAATGTTTTTTAGTGTTTATTTACTTTTGAGAGAGGGAGACAGACAGACAGAGCACGTGCAGGGGAGGGGCAGAGAGAGAGGGAGACACAGAATCCGAAGCAGACTCCAAGCTCTGAGCGGTCAGCACAGAGCCCAACACAGGGCTTGAACCCAGGGAGAGCGAGATCATGACCTGAGCTGAAGTTGGATGCTCAACCAACTGAGCCACCCAGGTGCTCCAACAAGGACTATATTTTTGCCTACATATTTCCCTGATAGAGCATGTAAATCAGGGAATTTTCCTATCGAAAATGAAGTATGTTAAGAGTGCACGAATTTTGCGGTTTCATGGGTGTCTAAAGCCTTGTTGCTTATTCCTCCATGTGTTATCCCAGCACTTAGAGTTCTGCTGGTGTCCTTCACAGACCATGACTCCTCTTGTACAAATCCAAGTCCAGCTGTGGTATTTGAAAATAATCAAACTGGCGTCACCAATTCACTTCTTCCTTTCTTTTCCCTCAAAGTTTCTTTCTTTCAAACAGTTTTGAAATTCCATTACTAAATTTCCTCTTGCCTTTTAAATATATTACACATTGTGTTACGTATTTGTGGTTGAGATAATCACATGGTTCCATTTGTTTTAAATTAAATCAGTTGAAGCTACAAAAGTCTCCAAGTGTCCTGGTGAAGCCTGCTCTGCATGCAACATGGGCAGAGCCTGGAGCCAAATAATTAGGAACTCATTTGTCAGCATCGTAACCTGCTCACAACTTTTGAACACTGTCTTTCTAAATTCCTATATGGAGGTAGTTCTTGGCTTTTTGGAAGCTCCACACAATCCAGTAGCGAAGGGCATGTTAAAGTTAATGGGTCCGCTTCTAAATGATAACCAGATATAGTACCCTTTCTTTGTGTTCTGTGCTGAGTACCATCCAACATTGTTCCTAAATCGACTGCATGTTTGGGGGCAATTAAAGACAGAAAGTAGGTCCAATGCATTCTCTATTGCAAGTCATGACGTGAAGGACAAAGGCCAAGCTCTGTAGAGATACAGGACAGGAACTGATGGTCAGGAGCAAAATAGCAACAACAAGCTAAGGCATTCCCTGCCCCAACCTTATTTGGACCTATGTGGAAAAGCAAAAGCGTGTATTTATATATAGATGGGCATGGTCACATTTTATAGAAATGTATACAACTTCCGGTAAGGCAGAGAGTTGTTTGAATCCACAATTCATAGTTTCACTTTGAAACAATGCTATGTGTAGGAACTCAGGCGGAAAGATGAATGTGGTCTGTGGTGTGGGTGGAGACAGCTCTGTTACTCTCTGGGTTTGAAACCAAGTATGCTTATTAGATGGCTCCCTAATTTAAATGTTTAAAAATAAGCAAAAAGTAAACCGATTAACCCCGACGTGTGAAACGAATACAGTCCATTTGGCCCCCACCTGCCAAGGAAAAGACACGTGGGGAGAAAAATGTAGACTCTCATGCCGCTTTTATACAATGAATAGTTAGCACGCCCGCTCTCTGTAAGTCTGCAAAAATAAAAGAAATACAGCATTATCCACAAAACTGTGAACATCTCTCCCAGACACTTTCAAGATCTGAGTGTTGGTTTTATTCTGCGGAAGGAGTCCTGGTGAAAGCCACAATTAGTTTCTAAGAAGAGGAATAGGAATGTAAGAAAACATCTCTCTGTTCTCGTGGCAATGGCTTTAGGGGGAAACACATTTGTCAGCCACGTTTCACACTGTTTGGGGCCCTTCAGCTTTATCCAAAGCTTTTGCTTTCAGGATCCTCCTCCCTGTACTCATCCCCACATTATCACTTTCATCCACCCAAGTCAACAAAAGCTCTGTGAAAAAAACAGATTCTAAGTTCGGGGAAGGGGTGTTACTCGGAAACTTCTGGTTTATCTAGTAATAATTGCATTAATAATGGTAAGGCAGATAGGTAGGCGTCAGTGGCTCCAAGGGGAATCATTAGGGTTGAGGTCTCTGGGCATTCCGCCAGTGATTTCCTTGGACTTGGACTGCTCAAATCAGGGTTCTTTCTTTCTAAACTTCCTATGCCTGTGCTGGGTTCAGAAACGAAACCGAGAGAATCGATTATAAAAATTAAAAAATGCAAACTCTGCATAAGAACAGCAAGTACCATAAACATAGGAAAAAGACACATGTTAAACTGGGAAAACAGTGTATGCAATTTAAACTGCACACAAAGACTTTTGATATTCTTAATGTCTAAAAGCTTCTGAAAACAAGAAAAAGTTCAACTACTTTATAAACAAATAGGCTACAGATACAAGGAAATAGTTCACAAAGAAAGGCATATGAACAGATATTTAAACTCGCTCATAATGAAATAAATGCAAATTAAAACTTTATGTGGTTACTATTTCTCATCTACCAGAATGGCAAAAAGAAAAAAAAAAGTTAGGCAAAACTTTTTTGGTGAAGCTGTGCACAAATAATCAATTTATAAACAAACCACAAAAACGGTTCAACCGCTAAGGAAAGGAATTTGGCAATATCCAGCAAAGTTCCACATGTGTTTACTCTTTGACTCATAAATCTTACTTCTGAGAATCTATACCACACATACACGGGCATATGAAAAGGTATATTGCTAGGGTAATTCAGTGCAGCATGAGTTATAATAGCAAAGGACTGGGAACAATTCAAATGTCTATCATCAAGGAGCTGCTTGAATAAGCATTGGTACATCTGCTCAGTGGAGTACTATAAAGCTATAAAAAAAAGTAATGAGAACACACACAAAATATATATCCACATATTTTTGTACAGTAAAAGTTGGAAGTACTATTCCAGGAGGAGGAAACACTTCCCAACTCATTCTGTGAGTTTAGTATTGCTTTGATATGAAAACCAGATGAAGACATCATAGAAAAACTGTAGACCAATTTCTCTTATAAATACAGACATAAAAATTCTCAACAAATACTAGCAAGCCAACACGATGATATGTAAAAAGAACTACACACCATGGTTAAGTGGAATTTACTCCAGAAATGCAAGGCTGTTTTAACATCTGTAAATCAATTAATGTAACACACATTATCATCTAAATAGATACAAAAAAGCATTTGACAAAAATCTACACTATTTTCACTGGATAAAAACACTCAGCAAACTAGAAATGGGAGGGAGCTTCCTCAGTCTGCTAACGGTATCTATGAAAAACTTGCAGCTAGCAGCATACTTAATAGTGAATGAGTGGAAGGGTGCCTGGGTAGCTCAGTGGGTTAAGCATCAGACTTCTAAGTTTGGCTCAGGTCATGATCTCATGGTTTGTGGGATTGAGCTCCATGTCTGGCTCTGTGCTGGCAGCATGGATTCTGCTTGGGATCCTCTCTCTTCCTCTCCTTCTGCCCTTCCCCTGCATGTGCTCTCCCTCTTGCTCTCTCTCTCTCTCTCTCTCTCAAAATAAATAAAATAAACATTAAAAAAATAGTGAATGAGTGAAGAGTTCTCCCTGAGATCTGGAATAAGACAAACATACTTGCTGTCACCACTTCTATTCCATCTTGTACTGGAGATTCTAGCCAGAGCAATTAGGTAAGGAATAGAAACAAAGGGCATCCAAATTGCAAAGGAATAGGAAAATTGTCTATTCACAGATGGCATGATCATGTACATGGAAAACCCATGAGTGAGGGCAATTAGGTTGCAGAATATAAGATCAATGTGCAAAAATGGAGGCACAGAAAACTTTAAATGATTACCTCTAAAAAAGTGAAGAGACAGGTAGAGAGGACAGTTATAGAGGTAGATGTCTCTGACTACACTCTGCACTGTAGATTAGACTTTGGAGCTCTGAAAATATTCTACATATTTGTAAGGACAAAATTTAATTTTAGAAAACCCTAAAAATGGAAAATACGTGACTAAAAGGAATTTAATTGTGTCCCAAGTTGTTGGCATAACTACATATAGAAAAACTAGTTCACAGGAATACAAGAGATCTGTATGATGAAAACTATAGAAAACTTATGAAGGAAATTGAAGAAGACACAAAGAAATGGAAAAACATTCCATGCTCATGGATAGGAAGANAATTTGACAAACTATTTGTAAAAAAAATAAAATAAAATAATCCTCAAAAAAATAAACATTTAAAAACATTTAAAAGAAAAAGAAAAACTAGTTCACAGACCAATAATATAAAGTAACTTCAGGGTCCTTCCTGAGTGGAATGCACTCTGAGGACACAAGGAATTGCAAGAATAATTTTAAAAACCTTAAACTGTTTTCAGAAACCATATCTTTGGTGGTAATGTTAGTTTTGTTACTTTGAGATAATTGTGTGTGTGTGTGTGTGTGTGTGTGTCACAGGATAAAGTAAAACAGTAATTTTTTTGTGTGTTATTGAAAACCAGGACCATCCCATGGGAGAAGGGAGATGATGGGAGAGGGTGATGGTTTGATGGCATTAAATCTTAGAGTCTTGAATTTGAATCAGAGGTGAGAGCTATGAAGTTACAATGTGCTTTATCTTTAAAGATATAAATGGATTTCCAATTTCTGTTCTTTAAAAAGAAATATTGACTAGCTTGGTAAAGATGAACACTCCTGGTTCTCAGTCCCTAAACATCATTTCCAACTTAAAAGAATAAGAGCTGATTCTGGGTCTTACCAGATTCTGGATCTTACGTTCGTCTTACCAGAAAGCAAGAAGGCAAGAAAATTATCAAAGACTATTATTGATTTTGTGGGTCAAATTTTGCTCCAAAAAGATATGTTCAAAGCCTAATCCCTGATATCTGTGAATAAAAGGAGGGGATAATGGGTTTGAGGGATGCCTATGCCAACGACTGGTGTCTGTATGAGGAGAAGGAAATTTAGACATAGATACAGATGAGGAGAGAATACCATGTGATGTTAGAGGCAGAGACTGAAGTGACAGGTCTACAAACCAAGGATTTGCTGGCAGTTGTCACAAGCTAGGACAGAGGCGTGGAACAGACTCTCCATCAGTGCCTCCGGAAGAAAACAAGCTTGCCAACATCTTGATTTCAGTCTTCTAGCCTTCAGAACCACGAGACAATAAAATTCTGTTGTTTGAAGTCATTCAGTCTGTGGCACAGCAGCCCTAGGAAACTAACACAGGTTATGTCAGAAAGACTCAGGAGCCAACTTATAGGAGCTGCCACTGGTTCAATGTGGTGTAACCTGAGCATCCACGATGATCGTGGTTCCAATAAACTAAAACAAACTAACATGTTTAAATCTCTAAAATCACACCAGTGTTTAAAACATTAGAAAAAGAAACTTAACTGGGTAACTTAGGAAGCAACTCGAGAATTCAATAATTTGATAATTAATACATAAGGAAGAGAATCAGGCATTAATTCTGCCTGTCCTGTATCAGCTACATCACCGGGTAACCAAAAAGTAGGGGAGGGAAGCTTTCTTTTTATAGAAGTATGTAGTGATATGGAATATCACCGTTTTGTAGTTCTTAACGAAGGCATGGGGCCAGACAACAATCTACTAATGAAAAGGGAGACAATCATGGGTGTTTCAATGTAAGTATCCAGCTCTATGACATACTCTTGCAAAAAAAAACCTGAAAACTTATCTGATCAAATCTTTAGATCCAAACCACCAATTTGCAGAAAATGTGAGCGACTAATGAAGTTATTTAAAAAAATATTACGGACATGCAATCAGCAAAATGCAAGACAAAGTCCTATAAGAAAACTGATTTGGTTTCTGAAACCAATAGATTGCAAGGAAGAACAAAAACAAGACAGTCAGGAAAGCCCTGGATTAAAACCAACTTGAGAGGGACGCCTGGGTGGCTCAGTCGGTTAAGTGTCTAGCTTCGGCTCAGGTCACGATCTCGAAGTTTGTGGGTTCGAGCCCTGCGTTGGGCTCTGTGCTAATAGCTAGCTCAGAGCCTGGAGCCTGTCTTCAGATTCTCTGTCTCCTTCTCTTTCTGTCCCTCTCCTGCTCACGCTGTCTCTCTCTCTCTCTGTCTCAAAAATAAATAAAACATAAAAAAAAATGAAAACAGACTTGAGACACATCAACTGATTATAATTCGTGGAATTTAATTGAAATCCTGATTCTACTAAACTGAGGGGAAAATATTTGTGAGATAATTTATGTTTTAGAAGAAAATCCATATCTCCTAGAGATAGTTACCAAGGTACTTACAGATCAAAAGATAGTTCTGAGATTTTTTATCTAAAATAATTCAGCAGAATGGGGGGATGGTGGGTGAGGGGATGTGGGTGGAATATAGAGACATTTAGATTGGTCATGAGTTTATAATTGTTCAAGATGAGGTCATGGGAGTGTATTAGATTTTTCTTTCCACTTATGAATATTTTAAATAAAATGTTAAGGGCAAAAAACGTTAACTAAAAGAGCTAGGGCCTCTGACCCCTTAAAACTCATAATTCAAAATGTTATCAGCTGAAAAGGTCCTGCGGAGAGAGAAGCCTGATTACCCCCTCTGGGGCGGCTGCTTTCTCCCAGGGAGTGACTATGTGAGTCCTACCCTAACTCACAGGGCTGCAGTGAAGAGTAAGTAAAGGTTGAAAGCATGTTACAAACACAAAGTGCTAAGTGTTTAACAATAGTTGTTGGAAGGCAGTTCTCTTTATCTTTTTGCTGCGTTCAGGCTCAGGGCCGCAGCGTTCCTTTGGGCTTGTGTATTTATTGCCATTGCCCTGGGCCCGTAGACACAAAGATGGATCCAGACCCCTGACTGCCAGGCCCTCAGTCTGATATCCAGACCACCCACCCACTTCCCATGGCAACTTCCATTTCAGGAAAATATTTATGGGAAGGCACCTGCTCCCAGGGTGAAAAAACCCCAGCAGTTGAACCGAAATCATTTCCTCCTATCCTAGTTTTAATCCATTACACCATGTGCTGAGGGCATTAATGAGTTGAGAATGTCTCCCATGGGAGAAAAGTCACAAATCCCACAAAATAATGGCATTTCATCACAGGAGGGCCTTGGTTTGTAACAGACACTCATCATTGCCAGAGTATTTTGTAAATAATGAATCACTAACGAAACAAACACCTAAGGAGTTAGACATTGTAGCTGCCAAAGCAATAATTACAATTAATATGCTCGCAACACATGCGAGTCAATGGACCCCTTATTACTGACATCATCTGTAGGCTTTCTGGCAGAAGTTTTAATTGAGAATTAGTATAATTAGCAATAATCACAATTACATTTGAAATCTCTATCGCCCCTCTATAAGATTTTGACTCAGTCTGCACAAGCCTGTGTCAAGTATGATTATACCCATTTCACAGATAATGAAAGGGGTTTGTAATTTTCCAAACATCCAACAGGTTAATCAAGAATATCCAGAGGGGTGTCCTTCGCCAGCCCACATAAGGATTTTGCTCTTGAGAGCATCTGTGATCTGGATTTTTCAAAATTTATTAAAAATATAAACTTTTAAACAGCAAAGCTGTGCTAATCCAAAAAATTAATGGTAAAAGAAATGCTCCTAGGGGCATGTGGGTGGCTCAGTTGGTTAAGGATCCGGCTTCAGCTTAGGTCATGATCTCACAGTTGGTGAGTTTGAGCCCCATTGGACTTGCCACTGTCAGCACAGAGCTCACTTTGGATCCTCTGTCCCCCTTTCTCACTGCCCCTCCCCCACTCATTCTGTCCCTCCCTCCCTCTCTTTCTCTCCCTCCTTCCCTCTTTCAAAAAGCAAGTAAACTTAAAAAAGAAAACAAGAAATGATCCTATTCAGGGCCTCCAGGATATAATTTCAAACTTTCCTACAGGACACTGCTTTTCATTCTGTGAAATGTGTCTTTTTATTTCTGAGTTAGATTCCCTGTAGATTTTTTTTTATGTGAAAAGATAGGTTTTTATTCATCAAAAGTTAACAGCAACAGGCACATATTAAAACGAGTGTGGCAAAGCCTTTTACAAATGGCTTTACACTCAAGCTTTCTCCCAAGAAAATGGCTGTTGCAACGAACTGTAAACATAATCAAGAAACAGTCTTTTACAGTAACAAGGGAAATACAATTGAACTAAAAGAAAGCACCAGTTTCTCTCATATCAAAAAACAAATATTTTTTGCAAAAATTAACTAGAAATGAATGATGGATCTAAATGTTAGAGCTAAAATGATAAAATTTTTAGAAGAAAATATAGGAGAAAAGTCCTTATGATTTTGGGTTAGACAAAGATTTCTTGAATAAGGAAAAGATATAATGGGGTAGAAAAGAAAATATTGATAAAGTGCACTTCATCAAAATTTAAAATTTCTGCTTTTTAAAACATATTGCTGAATAAATGAAAATACAAGCCACAGAATGGGAGAAAATACTTGTAAACTGGAGTTGATAAAGGACATATCTGGAGTGTGAAATAAATACGTATTCTATCATATAGTATATTATATACCATATTCATTATGTAATATATTATATAATATGTAAACATTAATTCATTATATTGATATATATTTATTATTATATATTATATAATATATATTTAGAGAAAGATAGAGGGGGAGAGAGCCCCCCCCATGAAGAATCCAATGTTCAAGAATGGATAAAAGAACTGGATACTTCATCAATGAGGACGTTCTTTAATGTCTGTAGGAAGAAAAATGGAAATTTAAATCACAATGAAGCAATAAAAAAGAGTGAATCTTGCCATTTCCAAGTATGTGGATGGAACTAGAGGGTATTATGCTGAGCAAAATTAGTCAGAGAAAGACAAATATCATATGACTTCATTCATATGAGGAATTTAAGATACAAAACAGATGAACATAAGGGAAAGGAAGCAAAAGTAATATAAAAGCACGGAGAGGAACAAAACATAAGAGACTCTTATTTTTTTTTTTTTAATGGTTTTTATTTATCTCTGGGAGAGAGAGAGAGAGACAGCGTGAGCAGGGGAGGGTCAGAGAGAGAGGGAGTCACAGACTGAAACAGGCTCCAGGCTCTGAGCTGGCAGTCAGCACAGAGCCCGACGCGGGGCCCGAACCCACGAACCGCGAGATCATGACCTAAGCGAAAGTCGGACGCT
>NW_027527952.1:1390560-1644858 GCF_008692635.1 Crocuta crocuta
AGAGAGAGAGAGACAGCGTGAGCAGGGGAGGGTCAGAGAGAGAGGGAGTCACAGACTGAAACAGGCTCCAGGCTCTGAGCTGGCAGTCAGCACAGAGCCCGACGCGGGGCCCGAACCCACGAACCGCGAGATCATGATCTAAGCAAGAGTCGGTCGCTTAACCCACTAAGCCACCCAGGCGCCCCAAGAGACTCTTAAATACAGGGAACAAACTGAGGGTTGCTGGAGGGGCTATGAGTAGGGAGACGGGTAAGGGGCATTAAGGAAGACACTTACTGGGATGAGTACTGGGTGTTACACATAGGGAATGAATCACTGGAATCTACTCCTGAAATCATTATTGCACCAGATGCTAACTAACTTGAATATAAACTAAAAGCTAAAAAATAAATAAAAGCAGACAAAAAGCATGGGTTGAATTCAAAAAATAAAATAAAATAAATCACAATGAGTTATGACCACACACCTACTAGAATGGCTAAGTTAAATTTAAAAGATTGATAATATCAAGTTCTGGTAAGGATGCAGAACAACCAGATATCTCACACTTTGCTGGTGGGAATGCTAAAACGATACAGCTACTCTGAAAAACAGTTGGGTAGTTTCTTATAAAGTTAAATATACAATTATCATACAACCCAACAGTCTTACTCCTAGGTATTACTCAAGAGAAATGAAACATGTATCTACATAAAAACCTGTATAAATTTATGGCAAAGACCTGGTCATGATCTCCACCTTATTTATAACAGCTCCCATTTGGAAATGCCCAAATGACTATCAACTAGTGAATGGATAAACAGACTGTGGTATATCCATGCATAGGAACAAATTACTGATTCATACAACAATATAGATGAATCTTATAAGCGTTATGCTAATTGAAGGAAGACAGACACCCAAAGGCTATATATGGTTTGATTCCATTTAGATGACATTCTGAAAAAGTCAAAACTACAGGGACAGACATCAGATCAGGGGTTGCCAAGAGGTACAGGTGTAGGGGAAGAAACTGATTGTAAAGGGGCACAAAGAAACTTTTTTTTTTTTAATGTTTTATTTATTTCTAGGAGAGAGAGAGAGAGAGACAGCGTGAGCAGGGGAGGGTCAGAGAGAGAGAGAGAGTCACAGGCTGAAACAGGCTCCAGGCTCTGAGCTGGCAGTCAGCACTGAGCCCGACGCGGGGCTCGAACCCACGAACCGCAAGATCATGACCTAAGCGAAAGTCGGACGCTTAACCGACTAAGCCACCCAGGCGCCCCACAAAGAAACTTTTTGAGGTGAAGGCAATGTTCTAGATTTTCACTGTGGTGGTAATTACACAACTATATGCATTTGTATAACTCACTGAATTGTACAATTAAGAGAGTGAATATTAACATATGTAAGTTATACCTCAATAAACCTCACCCAAGAAAGCTGCTTGTTAAGTCTCAAATACAGTGTACTATACAAGGTACTGCAGAAAAGCCAGTCAACTAGAGAAATGGCCTTATTATTTGAGGGACTTATGGTTTTGGTGGAAGGATACACATAATGTTTAAAAAATAATGAGTACTGGGGGCACCTGGGTGGCTCAGTCGGTTGAGTGTCCAACTTTTGATTTCAGCTCAGGTCATGATCTCACAGTTCATGGGATGGAGCCTGCTTGGGATTCTCTCTCTCCCTCTTTCTCTGCCCCTCCCTTTCTCCCTCCCTGTCTCTCTCTCTAAATAAACATTTTTAAAAATACAAAATAAAAAATAATGGGTACTGCCAAGCTGTATCGGATCAATGGCAAAGACTAGAGTAGTGTATTTGTTTTGTGTAGCCCCTGTAACAAATTACCCACTAATCTGATGGCTTAAAACAACAGAAATGTATTCTCTTACAGTTCCAGAAGCCAGAAGTTCAAGATCAGATTCACTGGCCTAAAACCCAGGTGTTGGCAAGGCCACACTCCCTCTGAAGGCTCTGGGGACACTCTGCTCTTTGTCACCTCACCTGTTGGTGGCTATATCAGTCCAATCTGCCTCTGTGTCTACGGTGTCATCTCTGTGTGTATTTCTCTCTGCCTCTTCAAATAAAGATACTTTATAGATTTAGGGTCCACCTGGATAATCCCATGTCAGGATACTTCATCTAAATACATCTGCAAAGATCCTTTTTCCATATGAGGCAACATTTACAGATTCTTGGGAGTAGGACTTGGGTTTCTTGGGTGGCCATTACTCAAGCACCTACAAATAGTTATAATGATATTACTATGGACTGGGGTGGTCAGGGAGCGTTTCATGGGAGAGGTGAACTGTTGCTTTGAGGTATGGACTGGATTTCAACAGAGACTGGATTATTGACAGAGGGACAGGCTTTGACAAGCTTTGACAAAGGCTTGGTGTTAACAACCTTTTTGGCTACACTATTGTTTGGATTGACTGGATGAATCTGGATAGAGGTCAAGGGTGCAGGAGGAAAGAGAGATAAAAAGTTAGCTTAGGGCCACAAAGTAGAAGACACTGAGGTTTGTGATAAAGAATTTGAGCCTATAGCCAATGAAGCACCACAAAAGGACCGAAGTGGTGAGGCTGTGTGTGCAAGTATTGCTTTAGGAAAGTGAAACTAGCAATAATTTATGGGATGAATTAGAAGAGAAGAAAGCAAGAGTCAGGAAACCTGTTTTGAAATGCATCAATCTTTGAGTTGTGAGGTAAGGAGAGTTGAGATTAGAATAGTGGCTGTGGGGCTGTGGGAATCAAAAACAAGGCGTAGAGTCACAAATAGGGCTGGCTTTATGGGTGTGGGAACTTTGTGGTCGCATGGAGCCCAAGAATCTCAATAGTCCTGCACTTGGTTAATGCTTTTCTATCGTGGTCTTGAAATTCTTAATAATTTTATCATTGAATTTGTGTTTCATAGGTAAATTCCAGTTGGAAAATGAACCATATGCATAAGCAGGACCCATATGTACAACATCCAGTACTCTTGTCACCCTTGCGTCCCCATGTGCATAGAACAGTTGAGATGCCCATGAGCACAGTAGACACAAAATGCATGCAAGTTCAGTGAGGTGCAAATTGAGTACAAGCCAAGGGTATTACCTCTGTAATTGGGTAATCAGAGGCCTTACCAACCCCAAGAGGCTCTTCTTTTTGTTTAAACTTGGTAAGAAGACAAAAGGAAGGCAATCATACTCTAAGAAACATAAACAACCAAGGAAACTATCCTTTCTTACCTGTGTTACTCCCCTGTATCAGCCAACCACTTCTGCTGAAAATGATGACCCAGAAGGAAAGAGAAAGGTAGGGCATCCATAGTCTTGTTTCCTTCTTTACTCATCAATATCCTCCTTAAAAGACTTTTGAAGTCCTTTACTTATCAGTGAGTTGGAGGTAGAAAATGCTGGTAGAATGTGTGCATACTAAAAAGTGAAATAAAAACAGATGCTCTAGTTTCATGCAGAGTGTCTACTGTTCTTGTGAGAAT
The DNA here is from genome assembly GCF_008692635.1 of Crocuta crocuta. Taxonomy (NCBI): domain Eukaryota; kingdom Metazoa; phylum Chordata; class Mammalia; order Carnivora; family Hyaenidae; genus Crocuta; species Crocuta crocuta. The sequence goes on from NW_027527952.1 coordinate 1,394,023, forward strand.
GACATGGAAATGTATGTATGAATCCACAGGGCACCTGGGTGGCTCATTTGGTTAAGCATCTAACTCTTGGTTTTGGTGCAGGTCATGATCTCATGGTTGGTAGCTGGAACTCTGTCAGCACAGAGCCCGCTTGGGATTCTCTCTCTTTCCTACTCACTTTGTCCCTTCCCTGCTTGTGCTCTCTCTCAAAAATAAATAAATAAAAAGGAAAGCATGTGTGAGCTCTGAAATGTGAACTATAATTAATGGTGATATTTTCAAGTTTAACTTTTCTTTAGAATGACAGTAAATAGCAAATAAGAAACACCATGACAAACTGAGAGAGTCCACAGAAGAAAGGAAAAGCTTCATACCTTAGTACCACCAACAGCACTCCTCTTTGAACAAAGACCCCTCATTTTCATTTTGCTCTGGGTTCCACACATGAAGTAGCCAGCGCTGGTCGGAAGACATGATGCAAGAACGAATGCTTAAAGCAGCTTAACAGTCAGGTGGTATATCCTCCACACTTCCAAGCCCGTAACCAAAGCCTTTGTTCAGAGTCAAGAAGCTCACTTTCACTATCAAATCTTTTTTTGGTAATTGTGGTAAAATATACATAAAATAAAATTTACCATATTATTTTTAAATGCGCAGTTCAGCAGTATTAAGTACATTCACATGGTGTGCAACCAATCTCCAGAACTTTTTCATATTGCAAAACTGAAACTGTACCCATAAACAACAACTTCCCACGTTCCTTCCTTTTCCTACCAACCTCTGGCAACCACCATTCTATTTTATGTCTCTGTGACTTTCTCTAGATATTTCATATAAGTAGAATCATGCAACATTTATCTTTTTCTGACTAGCTTATTTCACTTAACATAAGGTCCTCAAGGTTCATCCATGTTGTAGCGTGTGACAAGATCTTATTCTTTTTTAAAGCTAAATAACATTTCGTTGTGCATATATATCAGATTTTGTGTATCCATTTATCTGTCAGTGGACATTTGGGTTGCTTCTACCTAAACAACCTTATTTTAATTGGAGTAAAAACTTGCCTCAGTTGCTCCTGACCTTGTTAGTTCATCCATCCATCTATTCTTTTTTTTTCTTTAATGTTGTATGTATGTTTCTATGTATGTATGTGTTTAGAGAGAGAGAGAGAGAAAGCAGGGGAGGGGCAGAGAGAGAAGAGCACAGAGGATCCAAAGCAGGCTTTGCGCTGACAGCAGCCTGATGTAGGGCTCAAACTCATGAACTGCAAGATCATGACCTGAGCTGAAGTCTGCCACTCAACCAGCTGAGCCACCCAGGCACCCCTCCATCTATTCTTTGACTCACTCCACAAAGTAGAGGTGATTTACACACAACTCCGATAAAAAAAAAGAAAGAACAAAAAAAAAAAGAAAGAGAAAGGGGGCGGGGAGAAAGAAATAAAGGAAGGAAGGAAAGAAAAAGAAGGGAAGACAGAAAAGAAAGAGAGATTCAAGACAAATGGAAAACGCAGGAGACAAAATAGTAAAGCAGGTTTCCTTAGAAATTTGGCTTACAAAGTTTTCTAAAACCTATGCTCCCGGGACATTTCTAGATTGATTTGGAACCACTGGTTTTCACCCAGGTCTTCTCTATCTTTTTCATGCCATGACACATACAGAAAATGATATTTGCATGTCATACAGGGATAAACTTACCACGTTGCTCTCTGTCAAAGGGGCTGGATCCAGACCATACTCCAACTCTGAGGACTGAAGGAATCAGCATCCTGGGCCCAAGTGTGATCTACTCCTGGCGGGCCAGAGGCTACCCACATACCGCCTGACAGCTCTCCCAGCTTACTCCCATGTAGGGGACCTGCTTCAACACAAGCTGCAGTTTTCAATTGTCAGTAAATGACCCAAGCTGTAATTTCTTTTTTTTAATGTTTTTAAAATTCTATTTAATTAATTTTTTAAATTTACATCCAAGTTAGTTAGCACATAGTACAACAATGATTTCAGGAGTAGATTCCTTAATGCCCCTTACCCATTTAGCCCATNGTTCTCCATATTTAAGAGTCTCTTATGATTTATCCCCTTCCCTGTTTTTATATTATTTTTGCTTCCCTCCCCTCATGTTCATCTGTTTTGAACCTAAAAGTCCTCATAGGACTGAAGTCATGTGATAATGTCTTTCTCTGACTGACTAATTTTGCTTAGGATAATATTCTCAAGTTCCATCCATGTAGTTGCAAAATGGCAAGATTTCATTCTTTTTAGATTGCAGAGTAATACTCCATTGTGTATATATATATCACATCTTCTTTATCCATTCATCCATCGATGGACATTTGGGTTCTTTCCATACTTTGGCTATTGTTGATAGTGCTGCTATAAACATTGGAGTGCATGTGCCCCTTCGGAACAGCATACCTGTATCCCTTAGATAAGCACTTAGTAGTGCAATTGCTGACTCAAGCCGTAATTTCTATCTCCAGCAAAGAAACTGTGAAGCAGTAGAGAACACTCAGGTTTGGAGTTAGAACAATGTTAGCTCTTTCTGTTTCTGTTACTTACTCATTCTATGACTGGGAGAGATACTAACTCTAAAAATAATACTAAAAATACCTGCCCTGTTGGATTGCATGATAAGTAAACATAATGCTCTTTAAGCCCCTCACACATGCCAGACTCACAGTTGATGCCACACGATACTTGGTGTTAATAATAATGGAAGTACTAAACTAGATACTGTTCCATAGAGCAAAGCAACTCAGTGGAACTTTAAGTCCTTATTTCCTTCAGTCACTGTTTTATTCATACGAACAGATACTTACTGAGTACTTAGCTTGTGCCAAACACTACCAGGTGCAGGACTATACCCTGTAATCTGAAGCATACAAGAAAACTTCTAATCAGATATTTGTAATGTAGCCTAGGCTGTGTAACAAAGTGTCTATGTGATTTTGGGTGAATCACCACAACTTTCTGAGTCATTTTATTAGTCAGCTCTTACTATGTTATGCTAAGGAACAAACAGCCCCAATATCTAAGGAATTTAGAAAAACATTTATTTCTTGCTCATGTTACATAGGCATATGGGTTGGCTACTGTTCTGTTTCACTCCAAAAGTCAGAGTGAAGGTGAGCCAGGATATGCTTTTATGGGGATAGGCTGAAACAAGAGGACCCAGCCAAGCCATGCATGGCATTTAATGTTTCTGCTCTGAAGAAAATGCCATATCCACCCACATCCCACTGGCCAATGCAGCTCATGTGGCCAAACGTATGGGGCGTGGTGGGGCAGGGGAGAGGGAAGACGAATAATAATAAGCAAAGAACACAATCTACCACTGTCAGCGTTCTTACCTAAATTGAACATGCTGGGCTAGATTTCTCTATTCCTCTCCAATTCTATATTCAGTGACTCTATGATTTAACAGAGAACAGAAGTATAATTGTTCACTGCTGTTATCTAACTGAAGAAGCTGAGAGAGTCACATTGTCATCCTGCCACATTAAACAAAAGTGCTTCGGACAGGGACCTATATTATCTGATAAGCTCAATTAATCTTCTGTGGGAAACCAGAAGAATAAAAGTAATTTTAATAAATATGCTGCTGAAACTGTTTTTTCATTTTGATTCCTTAGGTCTTTATGAAACTTCACTATACTCTTTGATGTTCCTTTTGAATTTAGAGACCACAGATGTGTCCTGACAACGGTCTGGGCCCTGACTTTGTTTAAATAAAATAATATTAAAAATGTAAGGCACTTGGGGGGGGGGACTTGGTACTTAAAAAAATCACTCTGTAGTGACTCTTTCAATGAGGTGTAGGATTGTTTTTAATAATTGAATTTTCATAATCAATTGTTCGCAAACATAGATTTTAATTTACTGTCACTCTGAGCAAAGGGCTGGGACACGATAACCCTCCTCTTGCTGGCCACTAGACTTACCAAATTCTGGGGTTAGGGACTTTGTGTCAGCCTGCAAAGAAACCTTCTAAATGCTCATATTCCTACAGGCTCATTAGTTGCTAGCTCTGTGTATTGTGTACTGAACTAGAAGAAAAAAATGATTTCCATTACACTGTTACAAATGGCTATAAATAGTGGGGACCTATTATATGGCAGGTATTGCACTGTGTCTTTATATTTGTGATCTTTACTCCTGACTAGGCTCTGCAAGCCAAGCATTACCCCAAATTTCCAGATGATGACACCAAGTTTTCTAGAGGTTCGATAACTTGCTTAAATACTTAATAGCAGGGAATATTTCATTTCATTTCATTTCATTTCATTTCATTTCATTTCATTTCGAGAGAGAGACAGAGTGCAGGAGAGGGGCAGAGAGAGAGGGAGAGAGAGAGAACCGCAAGCAGGCTCCACACCAGCAGCAGTGAGGAGCCCGATGTGGGCTCAAACTCACAAATTATGAGATCATGACCTAAGCCGAAACCAAGAGTATCATGCTTAACTAACTGAACCACTAGGCACCCCAACAGAGAATATTTTAAACTAATGCCACCATGATGCCAAAGTTCAGTCCATCCTACTGAAAAAGTAAACCAGAAAATTCTTACTACCTTTATCTGCCAGGAAGATTGAAGATAAACACCTCTTTCTCATCTTTGTATTTCCAATTGTTATTTTCTTCTCTGGAGAGTGAGATCTATTATACTCTGAAGTTTCTATATGTAGGATGTGACAGGATGGACTAACTATATCTGCCTGTAAGGGACATGGGTGCTTTGCTTTGTGTGATTGGGATGAAAGTTTGATTAAACAGGTTAACTGCAATGACTTTCTTATATACACAAACAGCATGTACCGTAAAAGAACAGCCTATAGTTCTCCTTGGCATTAGTTTTATTTTGACTCCATGGGGGCTGCTGGTTACATGCTCAGTGGATAGGAATGAGAGCCCCAGACCCCAGTTCCAAGTGCTGATGTATGCTAATTATATGGTCTTCTTGAGGTGGGAATGAACTAAGGACTCAACAGAAGAAAATAGCTTTTCCTTCTGGCTAATAGATGAGAAGAGTCACCCCATCACTTCAAAGGTACCCATGTTCATCTGCCTACAGTGGGCTGTGGCCATCCATCTGCAATGTCACCGACTCGGCAACCCATCCAGCCACATCTGGAAAAGTTAAGTGAGTTACAGAGCTGACATGTGTTCAGCACGGCATATTGACAACAGGCTGACATGCCTTTCCTCTCCCTATCTACATCAAACCTAATATATTATTTGAAAGTTAAAGCTTCAAGGTTTAGGTAAGTTAATGAAAACATGTACAGACACGTACTACGGCTGACAGCAATTCTTTGAGAAGTAAGATGTGACAGACCCAGAAGAGATAATAAGATCCATAAAAAGGGTGCCCCGTTCAGGGGAAGCTGGGGGGACCCATGATGGACCCAAAGTGTGCACCCTAAGAAAACAGATGTTTTGGTACCCGTACTACACACTGCACAACTATCTCTTTTGCACAGAGTCTGAAAACCTTCTGAAGAATGGAGTATGTTCCCTGTCTGAAAGATGGCATGGTTACCCTAGAGATGGATCAGCAGCTTTTTGGATTGCCCTGAATGGTTTCAGTTTTCTATGTGTAAATTCCCAACAACCCCCTCAAATCAAGTACCGCATTGTAAGATTTTATTTATTTGTTTATTTTTGCAGCTTTGACAGCCTTGAGCCCAGCTACATGGAAGATACTTCATAGCGAATCCTTCTTGTCCTAATTTGGCATGAGATAGGACAGCCCCATACAGGGACAACAGTAGTAGAATGAAAATCTTGTGGTAGTTCTAATCATTCTCTTCTACAGGCCCCTCAGCTAAGGAGACTCTCCTTAATTCTAAGCCTTCTCAAATGGTGTTCTCACTCATCATACATCCATACATGCTTTCTATTGAAATACTGATTTTTTAAAAAAGCATCCTTTCTCCAAAGTCCATGGCATCCTCTTCTTGACTAAGCTACTTGGAGAATTTGAGGAAAGGAGAGGAGGTGTCTGGCTGGTCACAGGGAGCAAAGAATTTCCTTAGTCTTATGGTAGAAGCTTTGGCTTATAGAAGTATTTCCATGGTGCATTTGGGTCTTGTAGTGGTCCCCCTGACGTCCCTTAGAACCTGTTCAACCTCTGGCTTCCCCTGTTTCTTACTGCCGCTTGGGCATCCCTCAGGAGTCATCTGCCATGGCCCCCCTGGCATTGGCAAGGCCAGTTTCAGAGGTGAAAGCTCAGGTTGGGGGTTGGCAGTTTACATCAACTCAAGAAAGGCGAGATTTTCTGCTTTGCACCAATGCACTGTGAGAAGATTCTTTTAAGGAAAGCTTCATATGATCCACTTTAATTTTCTACATAGCTGTGGAGAAGCACAGCTACCTCACAGGAGCAATGGTTGCATGAAGGCTCAGTTCAGTGGAAGTGGCAGGAGAATTCAAATCCAGATCTGCTAACACAGTTCACCAGGAGTGCAGTGCTCTGAGCACCCAATGGGCTATGTGTGATGTCTTAGTGTCATATTGTGTGGTAGAGATGGATGAGCTCATGGAGTTCTGAGCAGCTTGCCTTTGTATAATTGTTTTTATATTTAGTCTAAGGACAGGATTTTATTTGAAGAAAAGGTTTCGCAGTGAAAAAAATTTTGTCTTGTCTATACCATGTTACTTCCAATATTTTGCCATTTCTGATGGATACTGCTGAGATTTTAATATTTATTCTCCACAAGAACAGCACAGTGGTTCTAAGTATGGGCTCTGGACAGAAAGCCTGGGATGGTTACTTATTATGTAACCTTGGACAACTTCAAAAACAGAAAACAGAGGTGGCTGGGTGGCTCAGTTGGTTGGACATCCAACTCTGACTTGATCTCAGCCCAGGGTCATGAGTTCAAGTCTTGCATCAGGCTCTGAGCTGGGCATGAAGCCTACTTAAGAAAAACAAACAAACAAAAACCAGAAAACAAAAAACAGTACAAAATGAAGAACAAAAACCCATTATACCACATAGGGCTGAAGAGTGAGAGAACATATTTAGAGCGTATAGTAGTACTCAATAAATATTTGCTATTATTATCATGGTTGTTATTTGCAGGACCCATGGTGAGGTCTGGCATCAGCTTCCGAACAGAACAACTGGACTCAGCCTCATAATCCAAAAGCTTTAAATTCTTGGCTGAGATCAGTAAGCTATTACCTTAATAATAGTGTTCAGGCAGAGGCCCTACAGTAGAATAAAGCCGGTGGTAATTCACCTCTGGAAAGGAGGAAGCTGGCAAACAGCGTCCACTTACTCAAGCCAGAGGTGGAGCTAACAGCGAGGGCCAGCAGCACTGTTCCCTAACCATCAGGCAACTGCTGTCTTTGGATCTGTTGTAAGTGACTCAGCCAAAAACCCGCATTTCAATTTTCACACTATCTGTAAACGTTGAATTTGAAAGGCTTTCCTATTTAATATCAAACAAGTGAGAAAAAAATCTCATCAGCTCATTAGTGCTGTGCCAGACTTGCACTGGGATATGGCAGCGACTGGAACTCAGCTGCGTGGAGACCTCAGTAGGATTTCTTAAATGGCTGAACAGAGAGCAATACATCAGCCTACCGAAATCTCCCATGCCATTTGGTTTAAATATTAAAGTTCCTTTGAGGTTAAGGAAGTATTAGAACCAGAAGGAAAGCAGGTTTACAATCTGTTAGCCTGGGCTCCACATGCTGTAACTGTCACAAACGTACCTTTCTTTTCGGCAAGAGGGGTCACTGCCAGCCCCATATCTTCTCAACTCCATTTACTGTTCAGAACTAGACATTTGGGGCACCTAGGTGGCTCAGTTAGTTGAACATCCAACTTTGGCTCAGCTCATGATCTTACAGTTCATGAGTTCAAGCCCCACATCGGGCTCTCTGCAGTCAGTGTAGAGCTTGCTTGGGATCCTCTGTTCCAACTCCCCCTGTGCCCCTCCCCTGCTCATGCTCTCTCAAAAATGAATAAACATTAAAAAAAATTGGACTTTCACATTCCCATCTACCTATGCCCAAGGCTACTCAACCCACAGTCTAGACTGACAGACTGACAGAAATATAATGCAAGCCACAAATGCGAAGCACGTATGTCATTTTAATGTTCTAATGGACATACTAAACAACAAAAATAAAATAAAAGTAAACCGGTGAAATGAATTTTAGTAATATATTTTGTCTAACCCAATATAAATATTATCATTTCATGCTACCACTATAAAAGTCATTAATGAAATATTTGACTTTTTTTTTTTTTCGGTACCAAGTCTTTGAAGTCTGGTGTGTATTTTATACACCTAGCCCACCTCAATCTGGACTAGCCACTTTTCAAGTGCTAAATGGCTACTGTGTTGGACAGCGCAGGTCTAGACTAATTCTGCACAGTGCACTATATCCTAAGGCAGCAGGCTGGTGGTGAAAACACCCAGCAGAGTCTGAGGAAGCTTCTCGTGAGACTAAGAATTAGGAGGACCCTGTGAAACAGAATCTGTCACCGCAGCTCCTTTTGAAGATTGTTTGCAATAACTTCTATAAACACCACTGGTTCTCTCTCCTTTGTTACACAGTTTAGGGACCCAATTTATCTCTGATGGAGGACAGTATTATTTTCTCAGCTGCAAATCATGTTAATTGGGCAGCAAATAGATAGGAATGTGGAGTAAACACCCCTAATACCTTTAATGCTTTGATGACTTTTCCAGCCCCATACTGTAGGTACTGTATTGAAGGGGGTAAGCCATCCCTGTCTCTCTGAAGGACAAGCCGCTGCATACCTCAGGGAGGTGGGTCATGGACACATTCTAAAGGGGATGCATTTCAAAGTTCTGGTCTCCTGTTATTTGTTTTTATTTGGCATTCAGATGATTGCATCATTTGGCCAAAGTCAGTGCAAAAAGGCAAGTTACAGGGGTCTTCTGAGACGAGAGAAGTTTGGGAGGCTGTTGTAGTACATGTGACATTTGGTTAAAGCACTGATTTCTTTCTGGGGGGGGTGTCACTGTGACGGATGCTTTTCCTTCTCTAACACCACCCATCTTTAAGTTTTTGGGCACTGGATGCCTAACCAAGTCTACTGGACCATGAGAGGGTTTACCTTTCTATCCTAAAGTGAGAAGGAGGGGATTGTGAAATGGAGAGAAACTTGGAGCAGCAGAAAGCTGACCAAATCCTGAGCAGACTGGTGGCAGGGATAAATGCCTATGTCAATTGAACATCTAGGAATTGGTTTTCACAAAACCATAGTACTTTGTACCCACTGGAACATCTTCCTGTAGCCCGAGGGTAGGTGTGATGCACTTTGACACCTATTGACTCGGAGCACACGAAAACCCCACTCAAGTTTTCAGATGATTTTCCTTAGAGTCTTCAGTGGGACCCTGGTCCTCTTTCTCAGACCTGGATCCTCATTCCGGTTGCCATGAGCACCTTCATAGCTCAACAAGGATGACACAGCCACTTGGTACTCAGGACCCCAAAACCACAGGGGGCCCATGAGCTTGTATTTCTGGGCATTGCCCAACCATGGCTTCAGAAAGAACATGGCTGATGTAGGTTAAGTTTCTCCGGGAAAAACAAACTTTCTTATTCTAATTCACCTTTACCTTTGGTCACCCTCTTCTGCCTGCTCATGCCCACAAACACTTAAAAGCAGATGCTCGGAATATGGGGAACCTATTAAAATACAGACTCCTGGGCCTCCCCCTTAAATTCTTAGTCAGTAGCTCTAGGAGCAAAGCCCAGGAGTCTGCATTCATATGCGTACTCTGGGTTACGTTTATGCCAATCGGCTACAGACCTCACTCTTGGAAGCCTTGTTCAATATCTGTTGGAGCAATGCTTTCAATGTCCAGAGTTCATGTCAGTATCAGTGTCTGATTCTTTTGGTATACATTCAAAAGTAGGATGATGATTTCAGGGTTTTGTTCTGCCAGAAGAAATGTACTTGTGCATCTTTCCAATCCCCAGTAGACAACCCAATCAACAAAATGATCCTTTTTTTTTTTTAAACAAAAGTTTCAGAGAACGCCTTAAAGGGCAGCAAGACCTTGTTCTAGAGGGGCAGTACAAGGTGTCTACTCATTACATTGCCCCCACTCAGAGAGCATCAAAGGGCTTGCTTCCATGGCAAGCCTTCCAGGAGATTCTTATGCTTTTTACCATGTGACCCTGTTCCTGGCCACAGTTAAGGGGACTGAAGATGTAACTAAAGATGGATGCCCTATTTGGGGTCAGCCATCCCTATGATGGCAGTGACCAGCCTCAGAGGAGTGTCCCAGCCTAGAGAAGGACAGGCAGAACTCCTTGGAGGAGCTTGCATATGCCACCTGGAGAGGGAGTCAGTTAAGTGCAGGCAGGTGGAGTAAAGCATACACATAGCAAGGCTGCAGTAGCATCACCATGAGGTGCAACCCCAGACTGAGTGACTGCAGCCACTCACAGTTTACCCTGTGCAAGTTATGTTACAGTGATTGTAAGAGCTAACATTTATTAAGCATCTACTATGTGGTGGGCAAGGTCCCAAGCCTTTTATTTGCAGTATTTCATTTGATCCTTACAAAGACTTCATGGTTGAATGATATGAATGAACTGTTAATATCCCCATTTTACAGATGAATAAACTGAATTTTGGAAAGGATAACAACTTGCCCAAGGTTGACAAGTGTCTGTACTGGAATTCAAGCCCAGTTAATTTGTTTCAGAGCCTATATGTGTATTGTGGGTAGGGCTAGCTCTAAGTTTGCAGGGCCCAGTGCAAAATAAAAATATGGGGCCTCTTATTCACAAAGCAGAAAAAAATGCCATTCATATAAAGCTTTTTCCTTTATTGTAAGATCTTTATGTTGACTGGCCATGATGATTTAGACTTGTTACTTGATGCCATTTTAAGTGAAGAAAACTTAAAATTATTATAAGGGTGCCTGGGTGACTCAGTCCATTAAGCATCTGACTCTCGGTTTCAGCTAAGGTCATGATCTCCATGATCTCAAGGTTTGTGAGTTTGAGCCTCAAGTCCAGCTTCGTGCTGGCAGTGCAGCGCCTGCTTGGGATTCTCTGTCTTTGTCTCTCTGCCTCTCCTCTGTTTGTACCGTCTCAGACAAGTAAATTTAATAATATACATAAAAATTAAAATTATTATGGGGCATCTGGGTTACTCAGTAGGGTTAGCCTCTGACTTTGGCTCAGGTCATGATCTCATGGTTCATGGGTTCAAGCCCCACATTGGGCTCTGTGCTGACAGTTCAGAGCCTAGAGCCTGCTTCTGATTCTGTGTCTCCGTCTTTCTTTGCCCCTCCCCTGCTTGCACATACTTCTCTCAAAAATAAATGAACATTAAAAAAAAAAATGTAAAGAGGGGCATCTGGGTGGCTTAGTCAGGTAAGTTTCTGACTTTGGCTCAGGTCATGATCTCATGGTTTGTGGGTTTGAGCCCTGCATCGGCTCTTTGCTGGCAGCTCAGAGCCTGGAGCCCATTTTGGATTCTGTGTCTGCCTCTCTCTCTGCCCCTCCACCGCTCACACTCTCTCTTCTTCAAATAAATAAATAAATAAATAAATAAATAAATAAATAAATAAATAAATAAATAAAAGAAAGTTTTAAAAATTGTAAAGAAATAGACTCCTGCCTACCTTATTTGTTGGTGGGCTATTCATTCAATTACCTGAGTGTGTTCAATGAAGCACTTTCTTGGTGACTGTAGGGCCTTTGGAACTCTTCCAGGGGCAGCAGGTAGGGAGAGAAGCAGCGCTCTGTAGGACCTCCACTCACCCACCTGGATCATGGAGATTCACCCAGCCCACCTTTGGAGGCAGTCCAATCCTATCTTCATTGTTCTGGACAATGGGGTGACAGGCAGGTAATAAAGATAAGGGAGCTGGTTTTAAACTTCTCATTTTGACCTTAGCCCCTCAGCTGGCCTTAATTGTTATTTCCACTAACAAACGTTTTCCTGTTTTTTTTTTTTTTCCAATTTATCACATTTATTCTTTTTCAATTTATCACATTTATTCTAGCACGTTACCTGCCCTACTGCTTCCCTCTTCCCACCCACTCCCCTCCCAGGATACTTTTCCTCAATAACTGTTTTGATGATAGTATTCTTCTTAAAAATATTCATTGATTCCCCACTGACCACTAGATTTCATCCAAGTTCTTTGTCTTGGCATTCAAGGCCCTCCTCAATCTGACCTCAACTTGCCTTTCCATTTGTGTTTTCATTCTTTCTTTCTGGGCAAGAGAGTAGCACGTAAAATTCTTGCCTCCTTTGTGCCTCAACTATGTCTTTTCTTCCTCTCCTCCTCTCATAATTACTTTCTATACAGTGGACTCATTATAAGTGTATGGTGTTTATTTATAAATCTTTCCTCCCCACAAAAACACGTCTGGTTCACCCTTGAACAACACAGGCTTGAACTGTGAGTCCACTGATACATGGATTTTTTTTAATACAGTACAATACTGTAAATTATTTTAATTTTTTTTATAGTCTGAGAGTGAGTAAGCAAGTGAGGAAAGGGCAGAGAGAGGAAGAGAGAGAATCTCAAGCAGGCTGCATGCTATCAGATGCAGGGCTCTAGATCACAAACTGTGAGGTCATGACCTGAGCCACAATCAAGAGTCAGACACTTAACCGACTGAGCCACCCAGGCGCCCTTATGATTTTAATAACATTTTTTCTAGCTTACTCTATTGTAAGAATACAGTTTATAATACATATACAAAATTCTCAAGCTTTATCTGTTGTAAGAATAGTTTGTAATACATAATACATACAAAATACATGTAACCTACAGAAAGTCATTTTATGGGTAAGTCTCCTGGCCAACATTAGGCTATTAATAGTTAAGTTTTAGAGGAGTCAAAAGTTAAACACAAAGTTTCGGCTGCGAAGGGGCTGGTGCCACTAACCTCTGTGTTGTTCAGGGGTCAACTGTGCAATGTATGTTGTGTATCTACCCTGTGGTCAACAACATGTAAGGAGCAAATGGGAAGTGCTTGAGTGAAGCAATTTAGCACAGAGAATTAAACATGGTCACTTCTATCACTTCTCCAGAAGGTGACTGGCCAAAGCGGTTCTCTTTGTTTAAAGTCTAGCCACAATCAAGTTATCACAAAGGTTTATTTTCTAACTATTAAATCAGGATAAAGTCATTCAGTTGCCCATGTTCACAAGGTAATGGGCACATAGGAACTGGCCTCAAGTCACTGGTGGGAGTTGTAAATTGGTACAGCTCGGGAGGGCAATTGCTGAATATATTTTAAAAACCATAACAGTGTTTATCCCTTTTGACTCTGTAATTCCACTTCAAAACCTGTAAATCCTATGTAATACAAATCCTATGTATTAATTCTATGGAAATCATCAAGAAATGTGCATAAATATTCTTTGACAAAGACTTTTTCTGCAAGTTTATTCTTATTTGAGAGAGAGAGAGAGAGAAGAGAGAGAGAGAGAGAGAGAGAGAGAGAGAGAGAGGCAGAGAGAGAATCCCAAGTGGGCTCCATGCTGTCAGCACAGAGCATGATGTGGAGCTTGATCTTACGAACTATGAGATCGTGCATGACCTGAACTGATATCAAAAGCTGGATGTTTAACCAACTGAGCCACCCAGGCACCCCATAGAGACATTTAAAACAAAAGTCCAAATAAACAACAGGGGGTGAGTTAGATAAGTGCTGGGCAGCCATTAAAAATGTTTTAGGAAGAAATCCAATGACACGGAAAAATACTAATATATAAAAAAAATCATGTTCTGAAAGAGTATGCAGAGTATGACCCCAGTTTTTAACACTTTATATGAAAAGAGATTAAAAGGACATGGGGCGCCTGGGTGGCTAGGTCGGTTGAGCGTCTGACTTCAGCTTAGGACGTGATCTCGCAGTCCGTAGGTTCAAGCCCCATGTCAGGCTCTGTGCTGACAGCTCAGAGAATGACATCTTATTCTCTGCCCCTCCTCCACTCATGCTCTGTTTCTCTTAATCTCTTAAAAATGAATAAATGATAAAAAAATTAAAAAAAAAAGAAAAGAGATTAAAAGGACAGACATCATAATCAGTGTGATTCTTTTGGGGATTAGTTATTTTCCATTTTCTCCTTTAAATAATCTTTGCATTTTCCACAGTGAATGTGAATCACTTTTTACAATCATTGGTGACAAAGCTCACCTTTATGTACTCTCAGCCCTCCGAAAAAGATGTGTTAGGCGTGAAACCCAAATCTCCAACTAAGTTGTTAGCCAGTCAGCAATATTCATGCAATATGCTGTATTAAGTGCTATAGATTTAAAAAGGCAACAGAAGACACAAGCACTGCCTTTGTGTGATTCTTAAGCTATTGATGACACAGAAAGTACTAGAAAGAATGAGTGACTTCTTCAGAAAGAAACATAAAATTAATTAAATAGCAAGTATTTAGACTTGAGCGCTTTATCAGGTTATATTTTTAATTGGTTTTTAACTTTCTCTGTATATATAGCTCAATGCCTTGCACATAATATACATTCAATGTTCGTTGAATGAATACATAAATGAATGGCCAGTTGAATGACAAAAGACAGAGACTATGGAGGTCAGAGGAGCTGTGTTTACCTGGTCTAGAAAGGCTCCATGACCAGGTGACGACAGGTTTCCCAGTTGCTGTTGTAGCCATTCTGCACCTTCATTGGTTATAAAATCTCACCATTTGTACCTTTCAACCTGTCTGAGCTCTTGCAGAGCTTTCTACCTGAGAAATATAGAAGGAGAGTTGCTTTAAACATTACTGGAATCCCAGTTGTCACCTTTAATTGCATGTTTCCTTTGTGCCAAGTGTGAGAAGCACTTTACATGCATGATTTTTTTTCTAACCTTCATGATAACCCTTTGAAGCACGTATATTGTCTCCACTATGGGCGAGAAACTGAAACACAACTAAATGATTTGTCCAGCGTCATGTGACTAGCAAAGAGTAGAGCCAAACTCTAAACCAGTTCTGGTTGCCTCCCAAACTGTGGAATCACTCATTGCGCTACAAACTTCCTCCTTGGAATTAAGACAGAAATTTTTAGTGGTGATGAATATGCCAGACTGATACTCTTCTCTTACTTCTTCTTGGTATTGTCTTTAATTTTAGCTATTCTGGTGAGTGTGTAGTGCTAGCTCGTGGTAGCACCTCACTATTTTAAAAATATACTTTTTAATCTATTTATTTTGAGAGAGAGTGCTAACAGGTGGGGCGGAGAGAGAGAGAGAGAGAGAGAGAGAGAGAGACTCCCAAGCAGGTTTCATCTTCAGTTTGGAGCCAAATGCGGGGCTCCATCTCACAACTGCGAGATCATGACCTGAGCTCAAGTCAAGAGTCAGAGGTTTAACCGACTGAGCCACCCAGGTGTCCCAGCATCTATTTATATGAACCTATTAATAAGGTTATTGGTCATTTGGATATGATCTCCCTTTGTGAAGTGCCTTCCATTAAGTTGATTGCTTTTCTCTTTTTACCGATTTGAGCAGCTCTGAATTTACTCTGGCAACAGACTTGGTTTTATATTGCAGGTGTCTCCTATTCTGTGGCTCCCCCCCCACCAATTTCTCTTTTCCTTATTTCTTTCAAAAACTTTTTTCTTGGAGAAAATGCAGTTATACATTCAGAGGCAGACAACAAGTTATTAGGAACCTCTATGTCACCAACACTGGCTTTGACAGTTGTCACAGCCACTCTTTTCTCATCTATACCCTCAAGTTCTTCTGTACCTAATTATTCTTCCTTTCTCTACCTAGTTATTTTGAAATAAGTCTCAAGCATATTTCATCCATAAACACCTTGGTGTCATCAATAGATAAGGGCTCCTTTAATAAAAAATATACAACCACAATTCCATTATCACATCAAAGATTAGAGTATCCTAGTTATTAAGGATTACTTAATTCATAAAATATTCAGTAATGTAAATGTCTCCAGTTATTCCAAATTTTATTCTTTTTCATTTTGGTAGTTTGAATCAGAATCCAAATAAGGTCCACATTCTGTAATTGTTTGATAGAGCTCTTAAGACTTTTTTTTTTTTTTTAAAGTAGACTCCATACCCATTGTGGGGCTTGAACTCACAGCCCTGATATGAAGAGTCACATGCTCTACTGACTGAACCAGCCAGATGCTCTGTAGTGCTGAGGTGTTTTTTTTTTTTTTTTTTTTACATTTATTTATTTTTGAGAGACAGAGTGAGGAAGAGCATGAGTGGGGAGGGGCAGAGAGAGAAGGAGACACAGAATCTGAAGAAGGCTCCAGGCTCTGAGCAAGTGGTCAGCACAGAGCCCGACGCAGGCGTCAAACCCACGAGCAGTGAGATCATGACCTGAGCCAAAGTCAGACACTCAACTGACTGAGCCACCCAGGTGCCCCACAACAATCTGGATTTTAATTACTGCATCTCTGCATGACATTTCACACCTCTGTTCCTGTATTTTCTGCAAATTAGTACTTTGAGCTAGAGGCTTGATCAGACTCAGGTTCAATTTTGGGGGGGGCAAGAGCACTTCATAGGTGGTATTGTATACACTTCAGTCAGGAAGCACATAATGCCTGGTTGTTTTCTTCTTTGGGATGTTAGTAGATGCTGATGATCATTGCCCAGATCCATGATTTCATTAGGGGCAGAACCGCAAAGCATAAACTAAACAACACAATTAATCTCTAGTATTATGCGACTTGGTTGGATCCTGCTATTTCACCTAAATTTGGGATGACTTGAAATTAACAAACTGAATGGAAGGAAAAAGGTTTGTTTCAGTTTATTTTGTGATCATACCTGGAACGCAGGCCAGTAAGCTGTAGGGGAATATGTTGTAGTTCTCCGAGAGGCAAATCTATCATGGGGCTCAGGGCTGGTGAGGAAGAAACAGCATAGACTTTAAGTGTTCAGGAAATGAGAATGGTGTTGGTATGAACTTTGCAGGTGTTCTAAAATCTAAAATGCATGAACTCTTGCTAAAAGATCTCCTATGCCCAAGTACTGTCCTAGAATAAATAATGGGTTTAAAGGGGTCTCTCCAGGTTCCCAGTCTCCAAGGAGGGGGAAATAAAGCAGCCTCCTGGAATTCAGTTGTATCTCACAGCTCTGACTAGGTTAAAAAAAAATCCAGGGGGTTATATAGCTCACACGTTACTGCCTCTATCTGGGCATGTGAATCGTGGCAGCAAGCCTTCACTATTTGGTGGGGAAAAAAACCCCACAGGAGACTGCCACAGAATTAGAAGTGTGCTCTTACCGATTTAAAATTCAACATTTCAAATACAGATCATTTGTCAGATCAAGAGGCAGAATGATGAGACCCAAGCTACTTCCAGAGAAGGAGGGAAAGCCCTTTGGATCACACAAGATGAAAAGAACAGTAGGGTGACAGAGTTTGGTTTTGCACTTTGGAAGCACTTTTGTGTGCTAGACACATGCTTTGTTGTTGCCTCAGTAAAAGCAACAAACAAACAAAAAAACCCACAAAAAAACCCCACAAAGAATAAAAGGTGCTAGCTCTACAGACTTCTACTGAGAAGGATGCTACAAAGAGGCAAGGACTGGGCAAAGACTTTTCTGCTGTTTGTGTAGATTTCTAGTTTTATTAATGGTCTCAAAAGAAACTACATCACGTTCAAAGACCATTTTAAATTAGGAGGACTGAAAACCAAGAATTAGGACCAAGAAAACATATTTTAAAATCTAGAGATTCACATTGCAATTTTAACATTACCAAAAGCCCCCAAGTACAAAAACTATCTAGTGTCATAGAAATAGCCCACCTTAACCAATGTTCTAGGAATTAAAGCCCTACAAAGGCAGGCACCAAGTCTGTCCAATTTACTGCCGTATCCCAAGCATCTAATATGATGCCTGGTACAGAGTAGGTGTTCAACAAAGACATACCAAGGGGTTTCATCAAATCCTTTATATTTATTGAAGCCCAAAGTTCCAACTGTGACATAAAACCTGTAAAAAGGACAATGATAAGTTGACTCTTGACACGCCGTTGTCTGAAAAATCCTGTTGAAGTTGCTTAATAAAAGCGTTGAGTTGGGGCACCTGGGTGGCTCAGTTGGTTAAACGTCCCACTTCGGCTCAGGTCATGATCTCCCTGTCTGTGGGTTCGAGTCCTGCGTCGGGCTCTGTGCTGACACCTCAGAGCCTGGAGCCTGTCTTCAGATTCTGTGTCTCCCTCTCTTTCTGACTCTCCCCTGATTATGCACACACACTCTCTCAAAAATAAATAAAACATTGAAAAAATTTTAACAAAGCGCGTTGGGTTGATACACCCCATGTCTAGAAAGTTGTAAAACAAGTGGAGAAGGCCAGAGCCAAGCCTGACCTGCTCCAGATTATAGAGAATGACAGCCAGACTTACTGTTTGCATTCCTGTCTCTGCCTTTTGCTGAGCAGTTTCCGTTCCAACCAAATCTTCTCATTTTTAATTTACTCTGATATTTATATGTCTAATGATTTAACATCATATCATACCAGTCTGGCCTTCAGGGTGCCCTTGACATGCATTTTTCTAATCGACCTTCACATCTATTATGTACCAACCTGCCAGAAATCATTCTTCTCGACATGAGCCTCTTAGGTGAGCCTCGCAGTTTTGGTTCCACTTCTGTCTCCAGAAACCGCCTTCTTCACAGACGCCATTTACAAACAGCTCCCCTGCCCCCTCCCCACCACTGTCTTCTGCAAGCTTGTCCAGACACGGAGTGCATCCTCAGGCCAGGCCTCCCAGCCATTCCACTGCTCGCAGAGCAATCATTTATAGGCATTTGGTGTTTTGTCTGACATCTGTTTGATGCTGGAGCTCCAGCCTTTGTCTCAATGAATCACTTGTCAGAGAAGGTTGTGGCATTTTAGGCTGAATTTCACACCTACAAGGAAGGGTTGCCTGGAATGTAAGGGATCTGAGGCTTGTTTGAAACCACCATCTTGCCCACCTCCCAAGAGGCATATCCCACGAGGAAACGGGGAAGTAAGGGATGCTGGGGAACGTGATGCTTATTAAAGGCTTGTTTTCACTGCCAGTGTGTGCGCTGTTCCCATGCACTTGAGTCAGGCTTTCCTCTCTGGGGGACACTGTCAAAGGACCCTCATGGTAGGGGTGTTACCCCTAGAACGAACTGGGCTGAAATACGTGTGTAGAAGATTTTGAGAGCACCAGGAACAGGAAGGAGAGGTTTTCAAATAAGAAAAGGGGAAAAAAGAATTAATCATTCTTTGTAGTTTGCCAAAGGTCCTTTAAGCGTGATTTGATGGCTGTTCCCAAGTTGGTGCATGGATGTGGAAATGTCTGCTATAGCAGTGAGGGGTCTGGAGTCACAATGGGTCATAAGCCAGGCTGAACCTAGCAAGGCACGAAATCAAGGAATACCCTTCCTTATTCTCAGAACAGGGTACCAGGGACCTCACAATACTATTTATGGTAAGCAAGGCTGCTTTAAACCAAAGGTTGAACTATTTTCTTATAAAAATTATTATTCATAGTATCTCATGGAAACTCCCATTTAATCTGAGGACCCGAGGGGAACAGAAAGGGTGGGGGCAAGAAGCCCAAGAACAGCATAGGTGGCTTTTCCAATCCAGCATCCGGCGAACAGAGCATGCTAACAGAGATGGAACGCAACATGGGAACATACAGAAAATCAGAAAGGAAAATCATGCCTTTTNACTTTGTTCTGTAATTAAAGAAGGATGCGAGACAAGGCATATGCCCGAGAGATTCTTCTTGGTGCCTTTTAAATTCTTTGGTTTCACAGAAAGTCACTGTATGAGGAGTTTGTCACAAACAGATGAACCGCCAGGATGAGAAGTCAGAATTTCCAGCTTCAACGAAACAGTAGGTGGAAGGCCAGTTTCTCATTTAGGTTTTAATTTAAAGAGAATGGGAAAGGGGAGGAGAAACTGGTATCTCATCTGAGGCTTCTGGGGTTTACACGGGATCCTTTTCATGTTCCTAAACCAGAGCAAGGGGTGAGGTGGACTGGGGGTGGGGTGGGGGTAGGGGACCAAAACGCGGGCTCATCAGTCACTTGTGCATCTGAGTTGGAAAACATGTAACCCTGTGATGCAAATCATTTAATCACGCTGAGTCAGTGGGGACCAAAAGTTGTGAACCCTTGGGAGCCAGGAATTCCCAACATGATGTGATAAGGCATTTCACAGTGTGGACTTCAGCTCTCCAGAACCTAGGGTGGGGGAAAAGAGAGGCAGAGAATCTATAGTCTCCTGAAGTTTCTGCATAACAAAGACCGATCCTCCCTCCCAAACTCAATGAAAATGAGGGCTCCCAAAGGGCAACTCCCACTTCCCCATCCTCCTCCACATACTTTTCCCTTTCTGTTTGCACCATTAGGTCAGAAGGTTAATGAAAATGCACTCTCAAATTATAACGAGGATGAAGCCAGGCATGAATATATGAGATTTCCACTCGAGTCTGAATATCCCATCTGGACATTAAGGAAACCCGTTTGCTTCAAAATTTTCCAGTTCTGTCCACATTTGCTTGGATAGGTCTGAGATGCTTCCGAACTTGGTAACTACTAATTGCCTACCTTGCAAATGGAACTACGAACACAGGGTGAATTCCAGCTTAGAAGTGAAGTGTTGTGAGTAGTCAAAGGATGTGTCGGGCTAATGTTGCATTCGGGACCAAACAAGAGCTGGGGTTTGAATTTTTCCTCTTCTACCATGTACTCTTTTTTTTTCCTTTTTCTTTCTCTGTCTTCTTCCATCCATCTATCTTTTTTATTTTTCTTTCTCACTCTCTTTCTCTATTACAGAATACTCCCATTCTTAAAGATGGACCTGTAAATACACAGCACTTCCTCAAGACACTTAAAAATATTTATTTCCTCAGGGCAGCAATCACCACTGTGGGAAATAGTTCACTGTCCCAGTCCCTCTCAGAACATTGCTTTTCACAGCAAATATTCTAAAATGATGCTTTGACTGAAAGATGACACTTTGCATTAACATCTCGACTCTGCTCATTCATTCTGAAGGAACAGCTCCAATGAAAGTCACTGCTGAAGACAAACCAACTGGAAAAGACACTTGCTTTTTTTTTGTCTTCTAAAGTTTTCACAATGGCTTCAAAGGAAATGTGAATTAATCATTTGTTTTGACCCAAGAGCAGCAGAACTTATTTTGAAGACTTAAACAGGCAACACAAATGTAAACAGAAATCTGCGACTCCCAAATGCTAAAAGCTTGAAAGGAGTCAGTCCGAAAACATCAATTCTACTCAGCGTTTATTTTCATTTGAAGATAGTGGAAATCGTGTATAAATCATGGACAATACAAGGTCTTCTTGTCTAGCAATTGTCCACACGAATCTGTTAACCTCTAAGGATACATACAGATCTTTTAAAATAGAAAGACAGGGCGATGTGGCAGTTAATTAGCAACCATACTATAAACTACAGTAGATACAAAGTTTTGTCGTATAAATTAATTGCCATTACAAAAAGGCAACTGCTTTAGCTAAGAAGGTACAAAAACGGGTGACTTCCATAAATATAACAAGAAGCTAAGTGAAGAAATACATAACAGACTGTTTTTCCTATATAATATTGGAATATGCAAACTAACACACCTGTGGCACTTTACACGAAAATAGGAATAGACGTACATGCACACCCGCCACCCATCCACACTCACCCATCCAAACCCCCTCCCTGCCCCCCAAGTGGATTTCCAAAACACGGCCAATTCTAGGGTTACAAGGACAGGATGCCGCAAGGAAGCAGCAACACAGTGAGCGCCGAACTGCCAGACAAAGAAGGAGCCTTATTGACAGTTGTAAAGCATTAGGCGTCAGACAGAAACTTGTCAAAAACAGCTGTTGTTGGGTACTGATTGATAATGTTTTCATTCTGACGGCTGAGACACTGCAGACAGTCGTGGGTCTGAGAAGAAGCCCATCACTGGCGCACACATGAACACACACACACACACAGACAACGGGAAGTCATTTAACAGATGGCTTAGGAGCACTCAGCCACAGTATCTTAAAAAGACAACATTCTACATTTAATGAACTTGCAGAGAAAGCAATGCCTAATAATCATTTATTTGTCACGGAACGTGAGCACAACAGAACAGAATGAACGCGGGAATTGTGTCACTGGTCATCGGAATAAAAGTTTTGTGCTGCTCACGGATTACACAGTGTAAAAATATTCAAGGATGCTGGAGACAAGATTGAATATGAATCTTTTTGGATCCATTCCATGGGAAGAAAAAAAAAAGCTTAAAGAAGTATTCGATGTTTCAAAGGGAATGATTTCATTAAAGTCCACCTACGAGATTAAACCACAAAAGCTATATTTGAGTGATGTCTATCTTCTGGAGACTTACAAGGTATGACATCACCCTGTAGTACAGTGTGGGTCTGTGGTATTTGAGAACCAGTCTATGCTACCTAAAAATTACAAACGTGTTTTTATTGCTCAGGTGAAAGGAGCACATTTGTATCATTTGGCCATTTTGCATTTTAAGTGGTCAAAAATCTACAAAATGTGCCAAAGAGTATTACATCCATAAACTTCAATATCCATAGATTATTCTTGATTTAGAAAAGGTCAAAGGTGCCAAACCTTAGTAAAACTGCACCTTTATCTCTACATAATCTTATCATTTAAATTAAATGGGAAAAAAAAGAGTGCCAAAGACTGAATCTAAGCCCTAAAATGATTTGCTGTAGCCCCAGCACATTTTTAAGGGCACACTGAAACCCCTGAAAATAGAGGTTTATAATAGGAATACTGCTAGACCGTTAATTACTAGTTGGAGACAATAAGCGACTCCATTAAACTCCATTAGCACTTAATGGATGAATATAGGGATTCTATCTTTGTTACCTTTGTCAATCCGAGCCAGCCAAAACCCTAGCCACGGTCAACTATACTTCATTTGGCTGTTTTTAAAAACTGTATCTGTTATTTTAAGCATTATTTTCTTTCTTTCAATCAAACACTTGAGAATTTTAGAAAAATGATACCTATAGTACGTTGTAGCTTGACTTTAGGCAGGGATGTCTTTCCATTAAAAAAAATATTTGAGGACTTGATGAAAGAGTAATCAATGACACATGCATTGTGCCTAAATTCCCTCTCTTCTCAAAGACTAAAAGTCTTACTCTTAAAAGGGGAGTGAGACTTTGGATGTAATCAAGGAAATTATGCATCTTGTCTTTAAGTTCTTTCAAGTTAATTTTCTCTGATAAGGTGATTAATTGAAGTCTTAGGTGCTCATTTTTCTCTCATAACCCATAAGGCCCATTTACAAAAAACTAAAAAGTAAAACATGATAAAATAAAATAAAAACCTGAAACAACAGACATATTATGAGGAGCCCCAGTCACATAACACTCTACCCCCAAACCCAGGGAAAACAAGTCAAAGTTCAGAGTCTCCCTGAGTCCTTCATAAGGGATTTGATTTCTCTGAGCCACAAATTCCATCCATTTTAGCACAGAGTATAGAAGAGCTGCTTAGAACAACAGAAGGAAAAGACATGCAGTGAAGATAATTAGTGGTAAACAGAGAATAAATTCTCTCTCAGTAGTGTGTACTTGACGTTAATGCCGATGATAATTCACCTGATTTATAGAATATTCACTTGAATAGAGAGATGGGAGTCTGAGATAACTAGAAGAAAATAGATACTGAAGCCATTAAAGTCTTGATACCAAAATAAAATTAAAATGAGAAACTAACACGATAGGTTCAAGGCCTTTGGGAACCCGTGTTCTTTGCCAGATTTCACATTCTTACAGCTTCATGGTCTTTTTCTTCTAACAAATTTATCAGCCGACAGAAGCTGTCTTTCAGTGCATCTGTGTCATCCAGCGAGCAGGGCTGCAGAATCCAGCGTTTTCCACGTGCAAGTGGTTCAAGCTCAAAATATTTTTTGACCTTAAGGGGGGAAAACATAAATATGTTATTAGTTACATCAGAGCTTTTCTTATTCCAAAATTCTGATAGTGATGAATTATGGGAGGGATTTCAAGGAGAACTTATATGAACTGTGATGCTTAGGACTTGCTAGAACTCCGTCCGCAGCTGTTGTTATAATGTGGGTTATATGTAGTGACCCAGGACTGTTTTCTTTAGGGGTGAGTGACCTGCTTGCAAGCCACCATTTCACCCATACATTTATCAGCATGGGAGGTCTGATGAGGTCTAAGAAGGAATTACATGTACCGTTACACAGGGCAAAATATGCTGCAGATGCCAAAAGATTCAATTCAATCAAAACAAGTCTAGCAGAGCAACTTTCACTACCATTCCCCTTGCTAACTTACTAAAACTGGTGACAATTTAGTATATACTGTATCAATTGCTCAAGACTTAATTATTTTATCAAACACATGCACAACAAAAATTATAATTCAAATAATCTTTTCTCTCTCTCCCTTAAGTTTGTAGTATCTATATTCAAGACCCGGGGAAGCATTTTTTAGACAAAAGGATAGAAACCGAGGGTGTTTGTGTGCACGCATGCATATATAAACTTGTATATGTATACAAACATATGTAAAGTCTCCCAGCTTTTTCTTTTCCTAGTCCTGAATTTTCAGGGAAGTAAAAATCACGACCTTATAACTGGTATGTGGGCAGATAATTTGCTATCTTAAAAACCTGTTTGATTAATATCCAGTCACAAGTCATTCTTAATTACACTGGCTAGAGTACTAATAGTATCCAGGACTTCTAACTCCTGACTGTGAAGGAATATCAAACTGTTATGTCTTCCAGAAGTATCGATGATCTCTTAAAGGGTATGATAAAGCACAAAGTTCATAAAACTCCCCTCCCCTCCCCCACACTACATCACACAAGAACAGGACACCATAGAGGCACTGGGTGGCTCAGTTGGTTAAGCATCCTACTTCGGCTCAGGTCATGATCTGACAGTTCGTGGGATCGAGCCCCATGTCAGGCTCTGTGCTGACAGCCAGCTCAGAGCCCGGAGCCTGTTTCGGATTCTGTATCTCCCTCTCTCTCTGACAATCCCCTGCTTACGCTGTCTCTCTCTGAGATAAATAAAACATTAAAAAAAAAAAAAAAAAGAACAGGACACCATATTTATAGCCCAGTGATGTTTATATAACATAGAATACAGTGAGTAGCAACATGAGAAGAACTAATGTTCGAAGACATTCTTGGTCAACAAATTTCATTAAATCCCATGTGCTATGGAAAATTCCAAGTCTTACCTTAATCAATACTTGACCTAGAAAAAGAAAGTGTCTCAACCATATGCCATTCCCAAATGTGGTTTCATTTTGTCTTTATCATTGCAAGTATCAGACTATAGCAGAGGTACATCACCAAAGTGATATTAAAATATGTGTACAGTGGGGCGCCTGGGTGGCTTAGTCGGTTAAGCGTCCGACTTTCGCTTAGGTCATGATCTCGCAGTTCGTGGGTTCAAGCCCCGCGTCGGGCTCTGTGCTGACTGCCAGCTCAGAGCTTGGAGCCTCTTTCAGTCTGTGACTCCCTCTCTCTCTGACCCTCCCCTGCTCATGCTGTCTCTCTCTCTCCTAGAAATAAATAAAACATTAAAAAAAAATGTGTACACTTTTTCATGTGTGCAGGAATATATATGTAAGAAATACTACATTTTTATGCTAACTTAGGAACCACAATTATGCTAACATTCTACAGGTCAAGCGTGTCCCCACAGTCCTTCTTTAAATAGTCTGCAAATTAATAATAAATACTACTACTTAAAGATAAAGCCTGTGAAAAGGGGAGGACTCTCACTAATTTTGCTTCTAAAAAGTAAAGTAATGAACATCTCATTTCAGATCAGAGAATGGGTATACGACTTCAGAACGGCTTTTGCCCCAGGTATTTTACAAATCATGTTGTTAAGAGGATTCTCCCTTAAGGAAAATGTAAGGTCCATTCTTTCACTTTCTTTTCTTTAGAGCACTGAAAACAACTTACTTCCAAGAGCATCTGAAATTGCTTGTGCAACAAGTAGTACTAGACCAGCTCTGCCTCACCACGGGAGCCACTGGCCAGCAGGGGAAGAGAAGAGTTGGTGGGGGGGCCAGGTGGGGACATGTTTACGTCTATGGCTTGGAGGAGCAGCTGGGTGCTCTGAAGAGTTTACAATCAGAGATGTCAGTCTCCTTGCTTTTCCCACAAAGTGGGGCTTCAGACTGCACTACCAAGTGCTTAAAATGCAATCCGGTATTTGATCAATAACGCCTCCCATCAAGAGGGGCAGAGCACGTAACATCCAAGATCTGGTACGTGAAGAAGTTATATGCTTGCCACATTTCATAACCTCAAATCTAAAGAGGCAGCACTTTAAATATGCTAATAATGAGAAAGGGACTGGTGGCAAGAAACTCAACAATATTTAAATAAAGAAAAAGACTAACACAGTAAATATATGTTACTAAGAATACTTCCTTCAAACGGTTCACTTAAAAATTCATGGAACTGATCCTGGTGGCATATTAACAGTTAATTTGAAAACAATGCTAGATTTAAGTAATCAGCAAATACAAGTTGTGGTATTTTGCAATACAGACCAGACCAAAACAAAACAAAACAGAACAAAAAACAAAACCCCAACCACCCCAGAAAGGATTTAAGTAGTTGTTAAGTTGGTTTCTAGGCAACTGAAAATATAGACTACTGTGTAGGCACACTTGGAAGATAATAAAGATGTCTGAAGGTAGTTACACTTCAGAAGTTGTTCCTGCTGAATATGAAACATGAGAAGGAAATGGAAGGTTTGATTACAGGGTGGTCACCAGATAAAGGAGCCTAATGGTGTTAAGCTGACAAATATGGCTGCATAACCCGAGATTTTCAGATCTGTAACCTAAGTGGGTATCTGACCCTGCCATATTCCCCTGACTGGTATCCAAATGATTCCACACCACCCTACACTTATAATATCAATTTTAAAACAAGTCTGGCATTTCAGTGAGATTCAAGGACAGTGAGTGACTGTTTGCTGCCGGAACATAGCTTTTCACTACCCCGAGTTTCAGGTTTCTAAAAACAAAGCAGATAATACAAGAAAGAAGGGAAGATGGAGACCTCATGGTCTGACTCGAACTTTTCTGTTAGGTTAACCTTTTCATTTTAGTTTCTTTATATTAACCTGAACTTCAAATTTCACTTCCTCTGTATTATTAAGACACAAATTATAGGTACATTTGACTTGTCCACCATGGCTTTTTTTTTTTTTTAAGGAGAGGTGTTTAAGTTTGACCAATATATAAATCATATATTTTGAATACTTAATCAGCTGCTTGGATATTATTGTTCACTGGAAACTGCTGGAAGAAGGAAGAGATGACTGTTTCACATTGGCTTCTAGAGATGGCACTTGGGGCAATGACATCAGAATACAGCTGCCTGGCAACCTGTAGTCAGTTGGCTATTTTCGGGTTAGCCACAGAGAGTGGGCATTTGTTAGTGGCCATGTGTCCACCCTAGAGATAGGAAAACAAAGCCACCATAAGCAGCCAACCTATTTTAGCTATGTCATCACAGCCCTTCTTCACTCATGCTACTGCGGGGTGACGTGTGTTACTGGGTTCTGTGATTCACGCATTGGATTTATTGTGAAGTCCTAATGTAACACAGATAACTCGGCACCATCACATTGCTGCTTGTGTTGGCAGTAGCCGTGTGACCGGAGACATTACAGAGCACAGGAGACCCCCTCATTGGGCAGGAGATGTCCTTTATGCTTCTTTGAGCAGAGAAATAATAATCCTTTCCTACTTGCAGGACTTCTAATGGGGTTCTCTAACAATACTCATTGATTCTCCTTTCTTGCCCTAACTTCACCAGCAAAAATTTTATTTTAATTTTTGCAAACCTGTTGTGACTAAATTTCTAGAAGTCATGTAAATAGTTTCTGACCTGCAATGATAGGTCTTTCCTTTTAAAAGCCTACAAATCTCATTTCATTTATAATAATAAACTGCTTGTTTTTCCTATTTTTGTTATTAAAGCATGTAAGTAGTGTGTGCCCAGAGTTGGCCTCATTTTTCTTTAAACTCTCTGGGGATCAGGGGAGAGAAGAGTCCAAAAGGGATGACTTAGTGTTTTTATGTGACAGAGTTCTCAACTCAGATATTTATAAACAGTGCTTTGACCCACACGATTATGTTGTAAGACATTAAAAAAGGGGTTAGGGCATGTGACGATTCTTTACTGCGTGGGACTGTGTTGCGCATCCTAGAAAACATCACCCCTAGTTCTCGTGAACTCAATGCCATTAGCATCAACCAGTCTTCGCAGTAACTAAACATGCCCCACCCCCCTTCCTAAGTCCACAACTCCACCTGAGGTCTTGTCCCTGTTAACGCAGGTGTCTCTTGCCCTGAGGCTATAGAAGAGATCTTCTATAGAAGCTGGATATCTGTTCTGCCTGCACTTCTCTAGATCCCCACCTACACACAATGCATATACTCCTGGGAAAAATTAGCAGATTATAATGGACCTCTTTAGACCTGAGGGTGGCTGTGGTGCACTACAGTAGGGTGAAGATCAATACAAGGAGCTTTGAGAATGTGCATCCCGAGAGCTGGCTTCCCAACCCTCCCATTCAACCACCACTTCCTGAACGACACTGTTGGGTGTGTGAAGGCAGCATGAGTGTGCTTTCACGAGCCACCTGTGCTGGCGTTCCACCGCCAATGTGTGGGGTTCCACTGATTAGAGCAGAATACCGTCAAACCGAAAACAGAAACAGCAGCCTGAAGAGGCTTATTAAGATTTGTATTAATATTAATAAGATTTGTATTAATGAGATTACAAGCCCCTCCACCTCTGGCTTTTCGGTGACCGTAAAAGACTGCTTAATACTGTACTGTTAACCAAAGGCTTTTTCACTCATTCGTAGCATCCTGATTATACTTCAAATGGAAGAAAAGTAACTGAATAAAATAAAGAGACAGGAGTATCAGAATAAATCTTAAGTCACGTAAGTCAATTTGGAAAAGAAGTATCTCAGTAGGAGAATGTTCTAACACTTTAGAAATAAAGGCACATTCTTTCTTCACCTCTGGAAAAGGAATTAGTCTCATGAAGGAGTGCAGGCTGACAACTTAAGCTCCTTTCAATTTTTTTAAATATTTATTTTTGAGAGTGTGGCGGGGGGAGGCACAAGCACAGAATGTGAGCAGGGGAGGGGCAGAGAGGGAGGGAGACACAGAATCTGAAGCAGGATCTGGGCTCTGAGCTGTTGGCATAGAGCCTGACTGGGGGCTCAAACCCATAAGCATTGAGATCATGACTTGAGTCAAAATCGGACACTTAACCAACTGAGCCACCCGGTGCCCCTACAGCTCCTTTCAAACTGATCAGTAACAGGTAAGACAAGACAGTAGGGACACTGGGTGAGGATCACAAGCAAAATACAGTGAGCTTGCAAGAAGAGCTGAAGCTGTGGATCTGATAGGCAGAGGGATCTGATAGGCACGAGCAAGAGAATGCAACTCCGTGCGTTTGACCCAGAAGATCCATTATAGCTTTCTGGCCTTTTTAAATATACAACATGTCCATTGCATAGCTTGTGTTTTTAAAATAACTATATGAATAATGGTTTTTTTTTTTTTTTTTTTTTAAGGACAGGCTCATGTTGGTTTTTCAACTCTTTCATAAAAGTATGGTCTGGATGATAAATTTACACCAGGGCTCCAATGAATAAGATGCTAAGAGAGCCTGAATGAACTGTGAAATTTTGTAGGAGACTGTCCGTGATGGTCAAAAAGGGAGCAGTACTTGCCTCATCTTCACCTGAATCCTCACTTTAATTACCAGAGCAGATGCACCAATTGTAGTAACATGTCGCCCTGGTGGAAGCATTTGTATTGAAATGCTGACCGTACACCTTCTCTTTCCACCTTGAGGTACAAGGATGTCAAAATGTATGAGTCATGAAACTGGCTAGGATTTGAACTACTTACACCATGGAAATCCATAAGTGCAACAAACCAAGACATTTTTCTTTCCAGAGAGTTGGTTGTTAAGCATTTACCGGCACACACAAGTATGTGTATCTTGTATGTGAGTTTGCAAAGGGGCCTTCGTTCTGCGGTCTTAATTGCAGAAGCTCAGAGTAGGCTTAACTTGGTAACCTTCACCAAAGTCAGAGAGAACTTTACCCACGCCGTGGCTCCAGGACTCGGTCTGGAGATAAAGGGCAGGGCGTCATTAAGATTCCTCAGAGTGTGTTCTTGGCAGCTTGTTCAAAGAAAGGTTAGTCTAGAGAGAGCAGTGCCAGCTGTTCCCCTATTCATTGTACCTCTTGCAGGATTTTGAAATCCTTAGAAGGTATTAAATATGTCATTAAAGGCAGAAATAAATAATACAAGTAAAATCAATTTGCCATAGTCCCTAAGATATTACAACACAGAACAGATATTGTTTCCTTTTTCCTGAGCTCTATTAGGGACCAGAAAACTCTTTGTTAACCACTACCACAGTATGACTTTGGGAGTGCAGATCTATCATGGATGATAGCTTTTGAGAACACTAGGTGTAACATAAAGTGTGGTTCCGGTAAGATCGCTTCTTTCTTAATCAAAGTGTAGCCTGCTTGACCTTGGAATAATTAAAAACCAGACAAATGCCTGCAGGTTTTGACCTGCAGTGATTGAGACCTGCCATTAGGAGAAGGCTTCTTGCCCAAGAAGGAACCTCTCATGTGTACAAAATGTGATATGTTGTGACAATAATTATACAGAAACCCAGTCTTCCATTGCACAGGAGAAGCTAGCATGTCCCAGGAGAGTTGAATAAAATGATCCCATTGCTTTGGTGGTAGGATCTAGAATCTGAACAGCATTCCTGTTTTTTGCTTAATCTGCTAACCTAGAATTACGGAACAAATTAGATCTATTTTCTCTTTTTGATATGCCTAGGTTTGTTTTATTCTTCTATCCCGAAAGCTTGCTCATCAGACAACCACTGTCGAGGCAGAAATGAGGTATGGATTATGGATGCTTCCTGTCTTCAGGGGCCAATGAAGGACAGCCAGTGTTCCTGTAGAGTGTCTCCTCCACTCCAGTGATTCTACCTGGCCCTCCTGAGCTTGGAGTGATTCCTGTATGCAGGCCTTTGCTCCACGTTCTGCTTCCAACCCACGGTGCCTCCATCCACAAAAATCAGCCTATAGACATTCATATTTTTAGACCCAGCTGATGTCTTCCTATCACCTCAAGGGTAAGTCTTAACGTAGAAGAAACTTTAAAAATAGCAGAGCCCATAGTTGCAGTAGCCACTGTTGGTTGTTCTCCCAGCACCCAGACAAATAAAGTTTTATTGGAACAAAAGCCATGCTTACTCACTTATCTATGGCTGCTTGCATGCTACAATGGCAAAGTTGATTGACTGCCACAGAGATAGTATATTCCACAAAGTCTAGAATATTTACTACTTGGCCCTTTACAAAACCACTTGTCAATCCCTGGCTAAAGCAGCTTGCAGCTTCCCACTTTGTCCAGCAGGGGTTCAAGGAATCCTGGGAGAGGCCTGAGTGGCCGGCTTTCCAGGCCTTGGCATAGCCAGTTCTTCCCCATTTTGGCTCATTCTTCAGGGGGCCAGAGAAGTTGGCTTTCCCAACCTGGCCAGCCTCCACTTATAATTTCAGATGCTTTGGATTGTAGTCTAGCACAGCACTAGACAAGAGAAGGGTCATAAAACCATATTTTTACCCCTCTGTGTTCAGCCTGGGTCTCTTTTGGGTGGAGACTTTCTAATGGCAGCAGAACTAGCCAGGGCACAGGGTCCACGACCTGTCAGTCTATAAAGTTTTTGGTGTCCTTAAGGACGGTCCTTAGTGCAGAGCAACATTAGTTATTGTTTCTTTGCATTTTAAAAAGGACTGTGCAACTTACTAATTTTACAATGTCTAAAACCTAGTTTTTCCTGAAGCTATTATATTCAACTTGAAAATCTTACCATTCTATCTATATATCTTATAACTTTTTTTAAAAAATATTTTTATTTATTTCTAGGAGAGAGAGAGAGAGAGAGAGAGAGAGACAGCGTGAGCAGGGGAGGGTCAGAGAGAGAGGGAGATACAGACTCTGAAATCAAGGCTCCAGGCTCTGAGCTGGCAGTAAGCACAGAGCCCGACGTGGGGCTCGAACCCACGAATGGTGAGATCATGACCTAAGTGAAAGTTGGACGCTTAACCGACTAAGCCACCCAGGTGTCCCTATAACTTTTAACAGTACATTTGGGAAGTTGAATACTGTTTAGGTCCTTTTATAAACTTAGTTTAATTAACCACTCTTAAACACTTCAAAACTCCATTTATAAATTTAATATATTCAATTTCTTTTTCTTTTTCTTTTCTTTTTTTTTAATTTCTAGGAGAGAGAGAGAGAGAGACAGCGTGAGCAGGGGAGGGTCAGAGAGAGGGAGATACAGACTCTGAAATCAAGGCTCCAGGCTCTGAGCTGGCAGTCGGCACAGAGCCCGACGCGGGGCTTGAACCCACAAACTGCGAGATCATGACCTAAGCGAAAGTCGGACGCTTAACCGACTAAGCCACCCAGGCGCCCCTTCAATTTCTTTTTCTAATAATCAGAACATACTCAAATACTTAAGAAGTCTTTCTTTTTGCCCCAGCAAGAATTTTTAAGCATTTCTTCAATTAAATTTATAAATTCAAGGACTCTCAAGCTCTGGTACTTTCTACTACTATTTACAAGCTTAACTAAATTCTCATGCCTTTCTACACAGGAGGCCAATTCTGAAACATTTTATACATTTATTATAATTATAAAGTGAACACATCAGGTTGACCTAAATGTAATATATACTTTAAAATTAAAGTAATAATATTGTAGATTTGGTTATTTCATCATTTTTATACTTTTTAAAAATTTTGTCTTAAGTAGGCTTCATGCCCAAGAGAGTCCAATTAAGGGCCTTAACTCATGACCCTGGATCAAGACCTGAGCTAAGATCAATAGTTAGATGCTTAACCAACAGACACACCCAGGCGTTCCTATCATTTATACTCTTAAGGTTAAATTTTCCAGGGGTAAAAAGACTTTCCCATTAAGGGAAGTTTTTCCATCCCAAATGAAATGGGTTATCACTGTACCCAAGGTTCTCATCTCATTGAACTTGAGTTGCTTTTCAAACATTTTTTGGGCTGAAAGGTGACTGCAGCTACAGGTATCTAGGGCAAAATTTTTGGAGTCACTCATTGCCAACTTAGGCTCTTTATGAAAATAGTTGCCACAACAAAAAGAAAGTCCCATTCTTCAGAGGGGAGTGTTTGCTCCTGGATGTAAGTTACCGTTACCTATTTCATGGGGTCTACTCTCAGAAGCAGACACCCCTTCCTAAAATTCTAAAGAATTTCCTTTACTACTTGCTGGGATTTTGCATTTCTTTAGCACACACTTTAACACCTTTTCTTTTGGCTCTACAGACACTTAATTTCCATTTATTGAAATACAATTTGCAGAGTGTAAAACTCGCTCTTTTAAAAGTGTCCAAGTTAGTGATGTTAGTATATTCACAGGTATCTGCACTTACCACTGCTCTCTAACCTCCAGACATTTTCACTGCTTGTAAAAGAAATACTTTACCTGTTAGCAGTCACTCCCCATTTGCCCTCTACCCCAGCCCCTGGCAGTCATTAATTTACTTTGTCTCTATGGAGTTGTGTGTTTTGGATATTTCAAATAAATGGAATCATATAAAACATGGCCTTTAGTGTCCGGTTCCTCTCACTTAGCATAACGTTTTCAAGGTTCATCCATGTTGTGAGATGTATGAGTGTTTCTTTCCATGGCTGAATGATATTCCATTGCATGGACATACCATATTTTGTTTATTCATGTTTATCAGCTGATGAACATTTGGGCTGTTTCTACTTTTTGGCTGTTTATCAGTTCAGTTATATGGAGCCATTACTTTCTCCTTCAAATGATATAAATACGATAAAATTATCATGTAAATTAATGAGTTGGGGTATCAAGACTCAATGGGAATGAAGCATCTTCACAAGTCTGAGGTGAACTCTATTTTCACTCAGATTTATGAGGCTATCCTACTTTCACTTGAGAAAATTCACAGATTTGGGTAATTACTTTTAGTTTTCTCATGTGCAGGAGACCTCAGTTTCTTGAAGGCATAGACAATGGGAAGAAATGATTTTGTATTCTCTAATGTACACAGTTACAATGCCAGACATAAAGAGGATACTCATTTATTAATTTTTAAACAAATGTGAAGAGCTGAAGCTATAATGAAAAGGGCAAGAAGAGTACATACTGTCTTTTATCTCAGATTAAAATGTGAGGAAAGGAAGGAAACTGAACACTGGAGAGAAGTTGCCACTCCTTTCTATTAGGCTGAGATTTCATGCAGGAGGTGGGATTCCATGAGCAGTTTCAAAACTGTAGGTCTAATTGGTTTAAACTCTATTATACATATGCCTACAGGCAGCTGCAATGAATTGTTTTGCAAACAGAAAAGTAAGCAACCCCTCATGGAAAATAGACCCACTCCAGAAATCTCAAGACCCAAAGGACACATATGTTTTGAGCTATTCCTTTAATCTGTGTCCAAACAAAGCATCTAATTCTTATCTCAGAGAATGGAAAGCACTGACATATGCGAAAAGAGAAGCATCAGTGCACTTGTCTTTGCATGCAGGTGCAGGCATCAGACTTTTCAATAACATCTATAACACTGTCATTAATTATAGAGGCAGCCAGTTTTCAACAGCATATCATTTTTTTTGCTCTCCTCTCTTTCCCTTCTGTAATCAATTCATTTCCACTCTTTCTAAAGAAGATTCATTTTTGGTACCAACACGTTTAGGATGTTAGACTTGATTCTGCCCGTCCATGTCTGAGATAATACTTTCTTATGATTTACCTTTATTTCAAAAAAGCAAACATTATAAGTAGGAAGAAATGGATCTATGAAAAACTTTCTTCCTGGCAATGGAATATGGCTGTTTAATCAGTTCTACCTATTACTGTATGAGAGCTAGTCAAGTATGTACTAGACGGGAAGGAGAGTTAATGAGTGAAAGCCCCAAACACATCAGAGACAACCAATTAGCTTGTCTGAAACACAGGCTTGTAAAGCTATCAGTAACTTATAAAATGGTCTGCTACACACGAGTAAAATGTTGTTTAAATGGCTTGCTTAACTGGATGCATTCACCATGAAATTGATTCTTTTAAGGTTATTTTTTTAAAACTTAATACTCATTAACTGTGCATATTGAAATGGCTGGCTGGGTGGGAGGGTGGATAGATATGCTGGTATTGTAAAGTACAGGCTGAAGATATGAATTCCATACTTTCTGGGGTTAAGAGGTATTGGGGAAAGAACCTCATCAATTACCAACAGTTGTGTCTGCCTCAGTAACTGAAAGGGATCAACACAATTAGATCATTCCTCCTCTGCCTGGCTCAATGCTTGGGTAAAGACTGGTAGGGGCGCCTGGGTGGCTCAGCCTGTTAAGCGTCCGACTTTGGCTCAGGTCATGATCTCATGGTTCGTGGGTTTGAGCCCTGCGTCGGGCTCTGTGCTGACAGCCAGCTCAGAGCTTGTTTCAGATTCTGTGTCTCCCTCTCTCTCTGATCCTCTCCTGCTCACGTTGTCCCTCTCTCTTTCAGAAATAAATAACAACATTGAAAAAAATTTAAAAAATAGGAGACTGGTAGATGTGCTCTGGGGACCTTTCAATGCTGAGAACATGCTTTTGTGTCACGGAACTGCACTGTTTTCTACCACAGCCTGTGATTCTGCAAAATGGCATGAGGGAAAGAAGACCTGGAGCCTGGTATTTTTCAAATTCAACACTTGCCTCCCAGGGCACAGCTTTCATCCCCTCAAGACTTACTTCAACAAAACATCTGAGGTAACTTGATGTTAGCGGACACATGAACAACAATCACTATGCTATTTCATATTTTGAGTTTTCTTAACTCAAATGTTTCTTAATGTTTCTTAAAACATTATTGTATGTTCTGAAATTGCTTTTTCGCGGTGTCTCACATTCAGCTTTTTTTCTGCTATACAAGGCTCCATGCTGCAAATGCACTTTTGATTGATTGCGACCTGATCATACAAGCAGGAGAGCATGCTTTGACTCTGGCAGGCCTAATTCTTCTTCTTGCTTACTGCATACTGGTGTCCTTCACGAAACCACTACCAGTTGGTCAACTCAAGTGATTCTTTGACTTAACAAAACATTAGGAAAAAGTAAGTTTGAACAATAGCTACAGCTTGTTAAAAACACAAATACCTTTTAAAAAAATAGTTTATATGGCCTTGCTTATTTGGCTTGTGTAATGGACTATATGTCCCCTATCTTAATCTTGCAGCTGTGAGGTGTGGAGAAGCAACACTAGGAGTAACACTCCAAAATATTAATATATGGAACCCAAACAAACATGTTTAATACTAGCCTTGTGGTACTATGGCAGCACTCTGTCCTAACAACGACAACATTTAGACTTTGGGGCAGATTCAAATTCTTGGGCTTTAAACAGGAGACAAATATGGCAAGCCACGCATTGCTTAGCCGCCAATGGAGGGTGCCAACGGCCCTGTCCAGATGCAGAGATATTCAAGGGATGTTCCTGTCAGCAGTTTGTCCTCTGGCTCCAGCAAGGAGCCACCATGGAAACACTGGGAGGAAAAGGAAAAACAGGAAGGCGTGGAGAGATGGGGGCAGGGGGAGAGGCAGAGAAAACGGACAGTCACCTCGATAACACATCTGAGCAGGGGGAACAGGTAACAAACGGCCTTCAAATGAACTGCCATATTGTTAGTCACAGGGAGAGAATTTCTTTTCCTACTGTCAATACGGCCAGGAGCCTAATATCCTGGCAACTGAGAAATATGAGCTTGGAAAGAGGCTTGCAGGCAGTCTGAGGAAAGAAAAGCTGAGTGGTAATCCGTCCTGAGGAATTTTAGC
This sequence comes from Crocuta crocuta, assembly GCF_008692635.1. NCBI lineage: Eukaryota > Metazoa > Chordata > Mammalia > Carnivora > Hyaenidae > Crocuta > Crocuta crocuta. The sequence goes on from NW_027527952.1 coordinate 1,430,966, forward strand.
CAAAAAAACCCACACAGGACTAGTTGAACTCAGAATAAAGCCTGTGAAAGACAAGTCTGGAGAACATTACAATCGGACATAAAGAGAACACCAGAAAGGAAGGTTCCAAAAGCCACTGACTGGATTTAGCACAGCACTGTTAGCATGGCCTTGAGTCCTAGTTGTCAAACCAGCACTAGTCCAAGGCACTAGTTCTTAATGGAGGGGAAAGGTGACTGTACTCCCTCAGGGGATGTTTGGCAATGTGTGCAGATATTTCTGGTTGTCGCAATGGGGNATCTGGTGGGTAATGGTCAGGGATGCCACTAATCATCCTACAATGCTCAGGACAGTCCCCCCTCCCCCTCTCCGTCCCTGCCTCCACCAAGAACTGTCTAGCCTGAAATGTCAATAATGCTGAGGTTGAGACACTGTTCTGAACTGATCTTTTAAGGTAAAATCAAAGAACAAAGACCCTGTTAATGATACAGTCTATGATTTATCAGCAAGAACCATCAGGTCTCTTCCCTGGAATTAGGAGTTTTAGGAACTGGAGTGCCAAAGGAGATCAGGAGCTACATCAGGGAGCTCCACGGGTCACTACTATTACTCTCTGTCCTTCTTTCTTGCTCAAAGTAGAGATCAACCAACCTTGGTGGGGACAAGTCAAAACATTTTATTGGGCTGAAACAAATGCACCAAAAAAAAAAAAAAAGTGACCTTTCCCTCTTTTTACTGTTACTACTCATTCATGGTTTCAGGCCCTCAGGATACAAAGGTGAACATGTCTCAGGGCCTCATGGTGCTTACTTGGAAGAGACGGACAAGTATCAGGTAGGTATGTCAGGGACTAAGTCAAGTCAGGTGGAACAAGTTCCATGAAAAACTGGAAGGCACCATGGCAATAATAATGTTTGCCACACAGCTGATCCAAAAAATGGACTGAGGGCATGATATGAATTAAATATCAAGTAGTTTCAGGTAAGGACAGATCTTTAGCTGGTGTCAAAACAAAATCTCATACAGTTACAATAAAAGCTCTGTCAATTAACCTTCACTTAATCACCTAGGGTTAACCGACTCTTCACTGCCTGGGTTCAAGATAATGACGGACATTGTGAATGCCCACGCCCTGGGGGTACAAGCTTAGAATGAAGCTGGTTGCTCACTTGACGCTCACACCTGGGGACCACTTCTCTGGCATATCTGCTCATGTCTGCTCTCAGGCTGTTTCACGTTTCCCACTGAGGCCATCATATTTGTCATTATTATCAATGATAGTCAAATCATTAAATACAGCATCAATGGATAAAATAGGAAATTGAAAAGACGATTTATTTTTCTACGAGAAACTCAATGGAATATGTTCAAAGAACTCAATAAAGGTTAAGTCACTAAAAACAAAGTGCTGTCGAATTAGATTTCAATGAGACAAGTATAAAGGCAGGTGAAGGTGCACATTGCCTCCCACGTGTCTTAAACTTCTGGTTTTATTTTATCTTATGGCTCTATTTTAAAGAAACAGGAATTGGAAATCATAGGTAATGGCTGTATTTTGTGCAATAAATATGATACAGAACTCTGATTAATGGCCACATGCTCAAAGAAAAGGCCTTCGACCAACAGCAAAAGACAGTACGGTTTGTATGTTTTAAATTGAATTATTTAGGACATATGTTTATTTTTTTTCAGTGACAAGACACTAACCAACTTTTTCTTCATTAACTCTTCAACTAGCAGTTCAGATCAGGTCAGATAAGGGGGCTTTTTAACAGTTTCAAATCACACTTTTTATTCTGTCTGAATCAAAAGCCTTCTCAGGGGGAAGTCATTAACACCCACTTTGGTTGGAAGTTTAGAGTGTTCCATAAAATCACATCCACTGTCAGAATCAATACCCGTGTCACATCCTTTCAGGAAAGAGAGTAGCATATAAATAAGTAAAACACTCAAATCCATATTGATAGCCACACCCCTGTAGTCTCCCATACAGATATTTACTATTCACATCTATGAATATACAGTAGGGTCAAAACTGGATAGGGTGTCATTAAATACCATATTCTTTAACAAAATAAACATTATCTTTAATGTATCTGCAAAATATTTTCTAAATAGAACTTATTCCCATTTTCTAGAATCAATTATAAAGTACTTTTCTTAGCCACTGCCCTGGATTCCTATTTCCTACCCTTCCAGCACTCCAGGGAACTGCTGTTGCTCTGAAGAACAGTCTTACCTTGAAGTTATTATCTGTTTCCTTATGCCTTTATCCCATATCCATGCGTATAAGGTGATTCTATCGCAGTATTTAAAAATAAAAATCATATAATGCCGAGATCTGACAACTGGTGGTTGGGCTATTTTTAACTATAAGTTAAATGTCAGTAATAAAATAAAATGATGGCTGTAAACAGCATTTACTCTGTGTACTGCAACCTTGTTTTTAGTAAATGAAGTACCTGATACCTTGTTTTCATCAGTTTAACCACCTAAGATGATCTAGACTTCAAAGCCCTCGAACAGCGTTTGTAAATTTTAGGTGCATGCTCATGACATCTAATCTTTCACACAGAAAGAGGATGTGGCTCTAGAGAAAGAAGGATAGGAGAAATAAATTCTTGCCTATTTGAATCCAGCTTCTCATCCAGACACACAACACACATAACCTGCACACTTCTTAGCAAGTTAAATGCAGCACGTGGTTTTCATAAAAACATTCGCGCAAGTTGACGTTTCTTACAGCTGCTAACTATTTGAATCCTGACTTCTTACATGAAGTCACAGACACCACGTATGTAATAACCAGGTCACAGGTTGAACTGCTCTTGGGTGCTGTCAAGAGGGACAAGCTGATGTGATAAACTGTGGAGATGTCTGGAATGACCTATGGGTTGCAGGTCTTGGATCAGTAACCAAAAGTACCATGTTCTGGAGTGCAGTCTGTCTGGTTCTGTAAGTCACAGAGACATGGGCTACTTCCCATACAACTTGAGGAAGGAGAAGGACACGGAACAAACATGAACAACATAAGGGGCAGAAGTTCTGAACACGCGATGGAGACAGAAGTGAGCTGAACTAGCTGGTCTCTCCCTCTCTCTTTTAAATTAGGTTATTAAGCCAAGGACTTATTTAAAGCACTGAAAGATATAATTTATTAACTAGCACCCATGGAAGAACTGAAGAGAGTTCCCTAAATGAGCAAATCGTTCTACACTTATGGGCAAGAATTTGGAAGGGTTCGCATAACTATCTTAATGGTTTTTAGATTCTTATGAAATACTATAAATTAGATGCTTACAGTTCAGGTCTAAGAAATTCATTCGTGGTGTATCATAGACACCTAAAAATATTCCTGTATCTACACAAAGCATAAAAAAAAGCTCTCTGGAAAATCATGCACCCCTTGCACACCCAATATTCCCCTCCCCATTCCCCCCAACCCCCAGAATCCTTCCCATCTGCCAGCTGGGTTTCATTTTAAGAATTTCACACTGAATATAAAGTGCTATTTTGACCATGTGGCTCCAGAAATGTGAATTTATAGTCTATTCAGATCGTACGCCAATGATTGACAGAGAGGGGATTAACCAACTGGATGTGATGAAGCCGCCGCTGCTTCTTTCAGGTTGCTTGAGGTTTCCAGGGAAGGATGGCCACCCTTATGCTGGAAAGAAGTAGTCTCCTAGCAGGGCACTTGTTTTTCACTTTTCTACTAGATGGCCACTCTGCCTTGGAACTTCCCCCACCCATGTTCCCATACCTCTCACCTTCTCTCCATTTCCCCACCTGTAAAAAGAGAACACTAAAGCTTGCTTTCTTAAACATTGCTTGCAACAATGTTCATTTACTGACACATAACACACCTTTATAACTCCTGGTCTTCGGATGTCAGAGTCATAGTTTGGGAAAGTGTGTGTGCCCATCTGGTTTTCTTGGGTAAGGGCTAGCAAGGCCTAACAACTCAAGCATGGTGAAGACTTTTTGCATGTAATATTTCATAGATTGTTTGCAAGTCTTGGCCACCTAGAAATGTTACAAATACCACTGCTGTTTTGGCTTTTCCAAAAGTAGCTCTGTTTTCAATAGTTATCCATTCTTGTTTTACACTTACCATCTTCAAGTATTGTCTTAGGCAAGACAGTGATAACTATATATTCAGACGTTTTTACTCTTCTGCAACTTTAGGACTGTGCTAGGACTCTGGATACTCTTTAAATGCACAACAAGTAACATTATAATATAGATTACTTCTCTGCTTAACAGAAGCTCAAGGAAAGGGCAAGCATTGAATTTTAAGAAAGGTGTACAGAATGATTTGGATCTGATACTGTGACACTGAAGCCAATCTCAAAATGGATGAACATATCTACCCTTATATTGCACATGTATGTAAAAGTTGACGTCAGAGGGAAGGCTGACATCATCAGAAAAGTATAAGCTTATCACAACCTACCAAGTTTGGTCCTGTTCAGAAGAAGAAAGACTCTGTTCAAGACGGGGGCTTCAGTTTCCAAGTTATTTGAGAGAGGTAACCTTGCCTTGGCTCCCTAACCTCAATACAAAACAAATAAACAAGAACACTATAGAAAACTGATTATAATTGAAGGAAAATTTCTCCTATCTGTCAGCAAAATAAATACAGCTCCATTTTTTTAAAAAATCACCAATATTATACATTAAAGTTTCAGACACACTATCTAAACAGTTAAGAGTCGTTTGAAAACAGAGTAAAGTATGGAGAGAGCCAAGTAAAACTGGTAACAATGGATATTAACATGCGGAAGCGGGCAGGGAGAGGAGAGGAAAGATTATTAACTTTTTCTTCAAATGCTTCTGAATTATTGGGCTTGAAACAATAAGTAGCTATAGATTTTATATTTTAAGACACTAATAAAATAAAAACACACATATAAACAAAGCAAAGAGGAGAGAGGGCATTTTTAGAAAGGAAATATAAATACACCTGAATGAAGAAACATAGAAAAGAATGTAACCTGGCTCACAGTTGAGGTTCAATAAACAGGCATTGTGTGAATGTGAAAAAAAGATTACTGGCGATAAAAATTATCTTCATGTGGTAGTATCCACTTAAATGATAAGTGTGCCCACTTCTGGAAGGTGGGTGATCTGTCAAGCAGGCAAGAATACCACTCTGGATTCTTCACTTTTACAAGTGAAAATCTGACACCCTCTCACCAGGCTGCAAAGTTCATACGCGGATCTTCTAGTCCGAAGTACCAGTACTTCGGGACTTGGGCAAGAGATGAAACCTGTTACTGTCTGCTCTTCATCAGCCCCTTCAGAGAGAAGATCATTTATTTTATTTAATTAATTTTTTTTTTTTTGAGAAGATCATTTAAATGGCCAGGCCATTCACCTCCCTCTACAGGATGTCTGATGCTACCCTTGAATGAAGTTCAACTACAGCCTGCAGAAGGCTTTACTCCACTGTGTTTTAGTACTTGGGTCTTTATTTAATATCATCACAGAAAAGTCACACAAAATTGAGAACTACATTTACTATAGCAATGTTGTCATGGGTTACTCATTAAATCATTCAGTGTCTCCTATAGAAAACATCTTGTAGAACTGCACTAGAGAGCTTTTTTATCTTGCCTGTGGAAGATACAGCCTCTTCTCCAATAAGACACAGATTGCAGATCACGATTTCTCCACCCTTTTTTCAGAAACTCAGTGCTAAATATGAAACCAAACTGTAGCAGTGATTTTACCCATAGGGTTGGTGTTATTACAATCTCCACTACTTTGTCCTGATCGACTTCAATTTTTATTTTTTTATTACTTTTACGGGATCCGCTTTTAGTTCTTTGTAGACAGAAACAGTTTGAGTACACAGACAGATGAAAATAAGGGAGCATCTCCATCTGGAGTGAATAGTAACATTCCATCTCTCTGCCTGGCATTATTACTTAACAGAACACACCAAGCTTCACTGAAAGTCACTAGGTCTTCAGTCATTCTTATTTTAGGGACTCTTAAAAGAGTTTGTCAACACTATTCCCATGGAGCAGGGCCTCCGATTTTTCAGGATTGTCTCAGTATAAGAAGGCTCAGCAGAAGTTAATTCATTTTAAGAATGGATTTTATGTGCCAGTGAGAAGGAATTCTTCAGTAGCTCAAATCCCTCATAGAGAAATCCAAGGGATTGTTCGTTTTACTGTATACAATATATGATGCTTAAAATATCATTTTTCATATTTTTTCCCCCTTTTTTCAGGTGGTGGTAGTAGTACTTACATAGATTCTTCCCCCTGCCCCATGGTGTTTTGGAGCGATGGGATTTTAACTGCCCTGTCCAGCTCTTATTATCTTCTAGTCCAGATATCAGATGTCATGTGGCATTTTAAATGCCACGTGATCAAACCTAACAACACCCTCCAAAATTATCTTCCAGAAGGAGGTGGGAGGGTGGAATCTAAAATCAGCAAAGTTATCTTTAGCTACAGAACTTTGGCCAAACTCTTTGAGAAAAATAAAATCTCCCTTTATTCCTCTTTTCCCACCTTCCTTTCTAGTAATTCCTTTCCATAATCCTAGGAGCCCTAAGTCTCTGTATATCTTACTATGTGTCAGGCACCCTTTTAAATTTTAAAAAAATGTACTAACTCATTAGTCCTTCTGTCAACCCATTGAGGGAGGGACTATCAGTATTCCTTTTTTTCCAAAGCCAGGACACTGAGATTTGGAGAGGTGAAGTAGTATGTGTAGGCACTGGGGGCAGGGCGTGAAGGTGGTGGTCTTGCTGTGAGCCAGGTGCATACGAAGCACCAATAACAAGTGGGGCTGCATGAAAGACCAGTGGCAATAAAAGGAAATGAAACCCAACAGAATGTAACTTCAGGCACTTATAACAGGGCTGGGATAAGAGTTGGTTGCAGTACCTACTGAAGGTCCTTAAAAATCAGTCTGCATAGACAGCCGTTCTTTAATACGTACAGATTCCCTGGGTCTCTAACTTTCTAGCCAAACTGGGTTTAGTCACTCCTTGCATCCATCTTGCCCTTCTCATAGATAAGCTCTTTGCTCAAGGCATTACTTTCTGCTAGAAGGCCCTCGGCTCTGTCTCCATGTGGGTGGTAGTTTGGATAATAGTTAATTGGACTGGAGCCAGACCCACCTATATTTAACTCTGCTTTACCACTTACTAGGTGTTCAACTCTCGGTAAATTTCTTAACTATTCTAGGCACCCAAGTTTCCTCATTTGGGAAATGAGTGTAATAATAATTATAATAAGAATACTTACTTCGCAGAGTTCATTGTGAGGCTCAACTGAATACGGCTATATAAAGCATTCAGAATAGTGCCCAGCACTATACCACAATCACTACCACCACCTCTAAGATTCTGCTTTTACTTGCACTTAATACCCAATTCAAATGTCTTTCTGACATTCTCCTTCTCTGAGATTCTGTAGTCCCTTGGTTTTATCATTCCAGTGGTATTTACCCTGTATCACTGCAAGTATTCACATGGTCTAGAAGAGCAATTATTTATATATATGTTTATAAACAACCCCTCCCCTGATGAAATCATAACCCCAGAGGTTTAGACTAAACATAAACTTTTCTTCTTTCTCCTTATCTCCTTCTCTTCCCTTCTGAATGTTTTAATCACTTCATTATTCATATACACCAGAGAGTGGGTACAAGGAAATGGGAGAGAAATGAGAGCACGTGAGCGTGCGCACGTGTGCACGTACACACACACACACACACACAATAGCTCCATATGAGTTCATTAAATTTAACTCTATCAACATTTTTTTTTTAATTGCATTTTATTACTAGAAAGCTAAGCAAAATATACTGTTCGTATTTGGTGAGGAAATTGTTAAAATACCATTCTAAACATGAAATTTGTTTTTATTGCAAGAAGTATTGTCAGTTAGAACTATATGTATCTTCTTAGTTCAGAAACTCATAAGCAAGTCTTAATTGCCAGCTTTACCAGAAACTGAAGCAGAATATGTCTTTCTTTTCCAAATAAGCAGAATAGATGTAGTGAAGGATAAATCAGAATATGTAAATAATTTTTGGCCTCCATATTTGTAGGTGATTTTTGTTGCTTTGATATTGAGATGGCAAATGACAGCTCAATTATTCTGGATCAACACTTTAAAAAGTACCACATTCTATATCCTGAGTGGGTGAATGAAGTGTCAGAACTGTATAGCGAAGCAATATTTCTCATGATACCTTCTCCTTCTGCTTTTATATATCATTATAAAATTTTCACTTTAAATTTTGGTTAATGGTTTGGTAGTACTACTGCTCAGAAGTATAAACAAGTCTCATTGGCTACTGATCTCCAAGCACATGCTTAAATTATGATACCTGAAACACAGTATCCGAACAGGTGCCCAAACTTTTCTACAACATTTTTCATTTAATGCACCATTGACAGTCTATTCCCATCAAGGCAAGCCTTTTGAGGAGCTGACATTCTATTTGCCTCTTCTGCTGGATGGCATCAGCGAGGAGAAACATCAGCCAGGTTTGGCCCAGGGAACTTGGAGCCATTCAGGCAAAGGCCTCTGATAATTTATCAAAATGTCTCTAAAACTTAGTATCACCTCCTTTTTTTATGTCTCTACCCATAGCTTTATTTTATTTTATTTTTTTTACCAATAGTTTATTGTCAAATTAGTTTCCACATAACACTCAGTGCTCATCCCCACAAGTGTCCTCCTCCATCTGTCAACATTCTTGATCTCTTTCACCAAGCAAAGCTTGTATGGGCTGCAAAGAAGGTTGAACATAGTCCTTGCCCTCCAGGACTCACTGTCTAGATCAGGTAAAAACAAAAACAAAAACACCATGCCTCTAACTATACAACCTGAATCCCAACACTGCTTAAATCTATGCCTCAAAGTGCAGGTATTATTTTTCACAACTTGGGGCTGCTACTTATTCAACTCATCTATTCTGGAACCTCCCTCCCCTTCTCTGTTATCTCTCTTTGTTTTTCTTGATGTCTCCTCCCCCAAGAATTGATTGCTCCCTCAGATGTATATTCATTCATTGATTCATTATTTGTTAAAGTCTTCACCTCCCCTGCTAGAGTACAAATTTTCCAGGAAGAGGACATGGCTCAGAGCACCTTGCCCAAAGCAGCCCCTCTCACTCATCTTGAATCCCACATCTGGTGCAGGGTCTGATTGCGGGGGGGAGAGGGGGGCAAACGCTCAGGGAGTGCTCTTTCCTTGCCCCTGCCTTCTGGGCAGATGCTGGAACAGGAAAATGACCAAACTGAACTGTTGGAGAGAGGAGGACCACGATACTTCTTAGAACACAATGGCCAGGATTACCTGTAGCCAATAAATTACCAAATTTATTCATTTGGTAGGGGACTACTATTACGTGGGTTACTGAGAAAAGACAGTAATTATGAGGCGTGCTCACATGTGTAAAAATGGCAGTGGGCACAGTGAAGAGGGTGTGAAGTTTATTTACCTTGACAGCTGCTAACCCATTTGAGAGCTTATCATATTTATTAATTATGAGAAAATAACAAAGGACTTTAAAAACTATAGTCCTCATGTCTAGCGTTAAACAACGTCTACATATATTTTATTTTGTGGCGAATATGCTTGAAATTATTTTTGATAGCTCCTACTTTTATGAGCCAATCAATAAGAGATCTCTTTTCCAGCTGCCATAGTATTCATTCATTTTAGTTGTTAAGTTTGAGAAAGTGAAAGGGAGGAATTTTAAATATGTATCCCTGTCACATTCACTTTTTTTTTTGAGTGATGATCCAAAAACAATAGTTTCAACCATGGCATTATATATTTTGTATTTACTGCACAGATAAGAGATTAACTACTTTATTCTCAGGTTGGCTTTTGACTTGCCAAGTGATTTTGTGGTTCACCTACTGCTTCCCAGTTTGGCTTCTCTTATTCCAAAGGAGAAATGCTAAAGCTTACTCATAAAAAAATATCACAAACAATTTAATTGAGAGAATACCTTAAACTCAACTGGGCTACATCTAGGCGATGAATCAAAATGCAATATGGAAAGAAAAATAGAAAATTAGGTTCCAGAACACAAAGTACTATTTCAGTACGTGTTTACTATGACAGAAGTGGGTGATAAGTCTTTTAAGGTATTTGTACTAAGCCTTGCCCAGCAACTACATGGCTAACCTAGAATGTTCTAATAAAAGCACAGAGGTGCAGGGAATCTCATGTGAAGCCAGGAAAAAGCTATATGATTGGTAAAGACCCAATTTAACTTCCTCCAAAGGCTGTTAACACCACAAGGAGTCATGAGACATTACACTGAAGCAAATTAAGTCCCAACAGGTCATTTAGGAAACTCACACAGCCCAATATCTGATGTCCTACCATTTCATTTTGCTCTGCACATCAAAGAGAATAGTGTACCTCTAACCCAAGCTTCTGATACTCAGTAACTGCCTAGTCACATTTATATGAAGGAGACCACTACAAAAGATATCCATAAAGCTTCAGTTTGCTCTGGATTCAACATCTGGGAGAAGACAACAGTTTCATTTTCTTTTGTTTCCTGGGAACAAAACAAAAGCATCTGATAGGAAAACGTGTCCTTGGAAAAGGACTGGCCATTTGTTCTCTAGAAGGCCCCTGAAAGCAAGCAGATAAGGGAAAGCGGATATCTGGACTTGTCTGAGAAAAGCCTTTTAGATCCAACTGTAGCAACTTATTTGAGAGCTGTAAGTCATTAAATGTGTCTCTGGTACCATTTCACGTATGAAGATTAGTAGAACATACCAACAGATTGAATCATCAAACAAGTCTCTTAGGAATTTGAATGTAGCTGGTTTGACACAGAATTACTCCAAAGGCCCAAGTCTGGAAGGCAGAGATAAGATACAGACACCTTTGAGACAAGGGCTTCATTCTTCAGAAATGGAAGCTCAAATCAAGAACTCTCCATCAACAGAATCCTTGGTGTTTATTAGGAGTCTACACATAGTGCTCTATGGGCACTCACCAAACCCAAAAAATCTAGTCTTTGCTTTTAGAGAACACAGAAATGAAGAAGGCAATCCTGTCCCTTACCCCCATCCCAGAGACTACTCATAAGGAAACAGATCTCTTTTAAAAAATCCAACTAGTTTGTATTCTTAAATCCTCATTGACCCAGTAAATAGTGCTTTTCTAGTTTTTGACTTGAGAAGAACAGCTACAATGAACCTTTTCTGATACAAAGAGAAGTTGCTGGATATCTTTTCTGCATTGCCTCTAGAAGGACTTAACAGTGCTCTAATCCCTGAGTTATCAAACTCCTTCACCAGAGGAAAGAAGGGGGCCATTTTGCTTCTTATTTTATGAGTCTGCCAGGAGTGAACTGGCAATCAAAACTGAGGCTAAATTCCTCAAAACACTTCTGGTAAACAGACGTAAGACAGCATTGTGCTGACACATATTGCCCATTCTAAGCTATCAATCTTAAACTGATACTGAGAAGAGGCTCTGAGTTTCCCATTCGTAGGGATCACATGGCACATGCAGTAAGAACATATGGCCACGAGATAGCTGAGGCTTCAATCTGTACCACAGCCAAGAACACTAGACACCCAAATGTATCACCACTAATGAATTAGGGAATAATGCAGAGAATTTGCCGAGAGAAGAAAAATATAGACAGAGTTGGAAAAAAGCAGACATTTTAAAGGTATCTGGCAATTGGGCAATATCAAAAATATTTACATAAATGTGATAATGAGAGTGATTTAGATTGGGGGGCATGTAGGAGAGAGGTTTCTCAAACTCAGCAGAATTTTGGCAATTATCAAAGAGGAGATTAAGCCTTCATAACATGCAAACAGGGGATTGCGCTTTAATAAATATGAAGCTCTTGGAACCTGGTTCTAAAGTAACAGCAAGCAACAATAGCCCTTGACAAATCTTCAGCAAATGAAATCAGAGAATGAGTATCTGAAATAATGTTAAGTATACAAGGCAGACGAGATTTTAAAATATAGTTTTCATTTGAGGAAATGGACTGAACTCATACATACAAGAGAGAGGTATAACTTGGTGGGTTACAATTTTTTTTTTGGTATTTCTTTTGAAGGTCTCTTAAACTTTAAAAGTGTTAACACAGATCTATAAGCTAACTGCACAGTTAAATTAGTCCAAGTACATATGCAGTTGATTTGAGAACTTCTGGATCTTGACTGGACTTTTTCTTTCTTTCCTTTGTTTTGTCCTCGTTTGGGAAGGAACACTTCAGTGGGTTTACCTTAAAAGCAACAGGTGGGTGAACATTCACTGGGTAACTGTAGAGGGCATATATGCCCCTCTAAACACCTGCCTGTCTGGGCTTTTGTAATCGATCACCACCAGTCTCTGTGAAAACAGGAACCATATTGCAAAGATCAGCAGTCAGGCAGTTTTCTTTAAGAACTTCAAGGACAAAATCATAAGTCTATGATGTATATGCAAAGGTGTTGTACAATGTACTGAGTAGTAAATAGCAAAAGCCCTTCCTGTCACACTCCTTCAGCTTGGAAGGAATTAGGGAAGCCACCAAAATAAATGTAGAATGGTTTGCAGAACCTCTGAGTATTCACAGCACATGCTACAAAAGCAAAGCCAGCCACCCCTTGTTAAGAAGTGTACTCTGCCCATGGGACTCACTCCAGTGGAGTGCAGAACAGCACGAACATCTTTATCTTTCTTAGAAGAAAAGGACAAAGATAAAGCTAGCGCTTGTACAGATGATAATATGAGAGAGAAGAAAGTAGTGGTCGGGGGGAAAAAGAGAGGATGGAAAAGAATAAAAGGTCTGAGCAGTACAGCTGCATGTGCTATTTTAATAAACAAAGACGGGGTCTCGGGCTGGTTCAATGTGGGCGTGTGACTTTGGCTCAGGTCATGATCTCGTGGTCAATGGGTCTGAGCCCCGTGTTGGGCTCTGTGCTGACAGCTAAGAGCCTAGAGCCTCTTTTAGATTCTGGGTCGCCATCTCTCTGCCCACCCCCCGTGCTCGCTGTCTCACTCTCTCTCTGAAAAATAAACAAGCATCAAAAAAAATTTTTTAAAGTAACAAGCTAAGATTTCCAGATGAAAGATCTGTGGCCAGCAGACTATTTCCATGGAAAGACATCAGTCAGGGAGGAGGGCAGGGGAGGAAAAAGGTCTGACAACAGGTCCCAGGATGCCATACGTTTGAATCACCCCACCTGCTTCTCATGCCAGCTGGTGTTTGAGTTACCACCTCTCCGCTCCTTGAACCAGAAAGATCACTGTCCAGCTGTTTTCTAACTATGCACTCTTGAACAAGTCATTTCCATCATTTGATTTCAGTTTCCTAATTTTTATTTTTTTATTTTTTAAATTAATTTATTTTTTGAAGCATTTTAAAATTTATTTTGAGAAAGAGAGAGGACGAGTGGGGGAGAGGTAGAGAGAGAAGGAGAGAGTGAGTCCTAAGCAGGCTCAGCACAGAGCCCTACACGGGACTCGATCCCATGAACTGTGAGATCCTGACCTGAGCTGAAATCAAGAGTCAGACACTTAACCAACTGAGCCACCCACGTGACCCTAATTTCCCAATATTTAAAATAGATCAGCGACACTTAGACTTGAAGGGTTCTGGAACAGATAGGGCACAAATAGAGGTAAGGTCCTCAAAAAGGAATATTTCTATGAACAAAATCGATAACTACTGAACTGGAAAGCCACAATTTGAATCAAGGTCTTCTAACTCATTAAAAAAAGTTTTTTTTAATGTTTTATTTCTGAGAGAGAGAAAGAGAGCCTGAGCAGGGGAGGGTCAGAGAGAGAGGGAGACACAGAATCCGAACCAGCCTCCAGGCTCCGAACTGGCTGTGAGCACAGAGCCCGACACAGGGCTCGAACCCAAGAACCATGAGATCATGACCTGAGCCAAAGTCGGACGCTTAACCGACTGAGCCACCCAGGCGCCCCAAGGTCTTCTAACTCTAAAGACCATTTTGCGCCCCTCCCCCATAACTTAGGAGACTTTCAACTTGTTCTCAAGCAGAATTAAAAAAATAAATCTTACGCCAAAGCTCCACACAACCATGCCTTTCCTGTAAGTACTTTCATTTAAAACATTTTTTGGCTCCTTTTCCAAAAATAGTGCAACTTGAAAAGCCTTCCCCCCTATATATTCAAGGTTGGAGTGCATCTGTGAACATGAGGAGATGCCTCACATCTTTTTTGTTCTTAGCTTCAACTTGGCCACGTTGGTTTTCCTAATTTATGTTTCTGTCATTGTATGCAAAAATGGCTCTCCAATGTAAGTTAAGTGTCTCTAGAGGCTTGTGCTAATTTGCATGGTCTCTGAGCAAGGGCCAAAGTGATGAGCAGTGTTGTGGGTGCTCCCTGGGTGCTCCTGGAATTAAAAAAAAAAAAATACCTGACTACTTCTCATGTGCCAGGCACTGTGGCAGCACTGCTAGTGCACACGAGTATGCGACCCCTTCCTCTTCTCCCGGTGCAAAGGGCCAGATCACATGGCGTGGCATCTGCCTTGATGGAGAGTAACTGGGCGACAAGTGACGCACATCCCTTCCACCCCCTCCCCCCCCCCGAAGAAACAAGACATTTGCGATGCTCCCTTTTATTGTGCACAATCCTTGCTGTCTTTTCCCAGGAGACACTGAACGAGGTGGCCCTAAGGACCTAGAGGAGAGAGGATAGAGACGGAAGGTATCAAGTCCTTGAATGATTATAAGGAGCAGAGTGCCGCCACTCACCTACACAGGACCGTGAGGTGACAGAGGAACAAACTAGTGACAAGCCACTGAAACTGTGGGCTTTACAGTAATACACACTACTTTCCCCACACATTACAGAAGCTATCTCATTTACTCTCATTACAGCTCTGTCAGGTAGTATTATCATTTACAGTCAACTCCTGTGGGAACAGAGGCTCAGAGAGGGACGCAACTTGTTCAAGGGCAAGTGGTAAACAGGTGATAAAACTGATATTCAGCCCAGGTCAGTCTAATTCCAGAACCCATGTTCTTACCCATGGTAGTCTACTCCCTCCCTAACAGTCATTTTAACTGTGTTAAGTACAAACCCACATTAGAATATTTCCAGTTTAACTTTGAACTTCTGTTTCATAACAGAAGCATTTTATTTTCCCACTAATTACAATGGAGACTAGTAAAAGTGAATCTGGACTAAATTTTGTAGGTGATCTCACTGAGGGAGTGCCCGATTAATATACATAAAACATTAAAAGCAGAACTTCTTTAATGAAGCCAGGGTAGGGTTCCCAGGAACAAGCCGTTTGAAAACCGCTATGTCACACTATATTGCTTCTCAGTGTTGTGCTACTCAGGTTTATTTCTTCCCTTTTTTAATGTCTAAATCAGTTCTAGAATTCAGTTTTATGGATACATCAGTGCTATGGATGGAAAGTTAGTGTACACCCTTAAGCAAGGAATACCTGAGAGACAAGCTGAAACCATCAATGTCTGCTCATCAAACCACTTCCTGCCTGGCTTAACCTGTAGAGTAGCACCATTCGGTTTGTGAGTTAATTACTGATCCTCTCCAGCCAGCCACTTTTGTCATGAAGACTAATTCTTCTAGTGTGTCGTCATAGTTTGAGTTTCTGCGTGGCTCTCTCCAAATTTCAATTCTTTTCTTCCCCAAGTCTAAAGTGTGTATTAGCTCTGGTTAGTACATTTTTTTTGTCCTATTGCCTGTGTTTAGTAATGAGGATGCAATATAGTTCAAACTTGGTCCCTGCCCTAGGATGAGAAGCTGATATCACACCATAAAAGGATCATTATTATATACTAATTCGTGCATTTTTTTTAAGTGACGGCAACTACAATGATTTTTGAGCAATCATTCTTGAATGTTCCTTAACTTTCTGTGTAGGTACTGCCTAGTGCAGGGGGAATATATGCAGTACTCAAGAAGGGGTATGTCATAGACACTAATCAATCACAATGGATGCTGGTGACAGTGTTGGAGCACGTTTCTAGAGGCTCCCAGCTAAACCAGGAATTACCCCTTTGGTTACAGAATTGTAGCACTCAGGGTTGTGAGGAAAGGACCAATGCAGTTAAATGGCGGCGGGGGTTGGGGGTGGGGGACTTATAAGAAGGGGCCAGTAGTTGAAAATTTTACCTGGCCCATATGTAGTGATGCATACTGACAGAATACTGCCTTGACCCAGAGAAAGTGAGAGAAAGTGATGGAAACTCAAGACTTGTAAACATCAACTCACACTGGACAAGGACAGTTACTTTGCCACCTTTACCGACAGCTGTGTAGATGCCGAACCAGACATACAAGAGAAAGACAACCTGAAAACTATTCCCTTGAGAATGTTCATTTTCCTTTACAGGCATTTGAAATAGAGCAGCACCCAATAAATACTGTGGACTGACTGACATTTATTGAATGCCCCGTGTATACAGAGCACGTCCTGGGAAATTTATAAGAAGAAAATAGAAATGACCTAAATTAAGCCTGCCTGTTATTTTAATGCCTGATGAAAAGAGCAGCCTTTTGGAGAGGAGTGTATAATCATAACTATACCCTAATGAAGTCTCGTGAAGAGATAGGTAACCCAAACTTAGGATCATATATGTTTTACAGAGTGCTTCCCTCCTTCGTTATTTAAGTTCTGGTCTTCGTCAGCTGCCATTGGTAAGGGTCAGACAGGCTGAAACTCATATAAATCAAAACAAACAAATAACCATCTCCACACCTGAAAGAAAAATCCTCCCATGTCCCCAACTTGAAACACAAGTTTGCATTTGTGATCTGACTTTGACAATCACAGAACCTTTACTTCTGGATAAAATACAGTACAGCTGCTTTGAGAAGTGGGATGCCTCCTCCTCCCCACACCCCCTGGGTGAAAGGGTACTTGGTAAAATGATCTTTAAGTGCTAGGGATGAATTCTATAGTCCGAAAGTTGTCATATGCACAGACTGTCTCCAGTAAGGATGACTGACCTAAAAGCAACTTGTTTACTAGTAACTTAGGCAGTGATATTCATTCATTTCTGGTACATTCTTGGGCATGTCAACATAAATATCTTGTAATACACAAACACTGATCGAATTTTATGGTTTAAACAATATTTTAAAAACTTGATTAATTCATCAGAGACCAGGTAAACATAAAATTGAAAAGGACACATAAACACTTTTCACTAGAGCTTAAGATCTTACTTGGAAAAAAAATGCATGAATGAAAATTTTCAATTAGAAAGCAGGGCAGGGTGTGGGAGATAAATGAGACACGACTATGAGTTCTCTTGCTGGTGTTAGATTATGACTTTCAGGAAAAGGAGGTAATAAAAGCGTCGGGAGAAAGGTATTTGTCTGACATTGTGTCAGGTTTCGTCAGGCCCATGAGCACCTTGAGAAGGAACAGCTGCGAGGAGCAGACTGAGAGCTTTTGCAGTATTTGGAAAGTTGCCATTATGTCTCCTGAGCGTTCTTAAAAGGCATTCATTTGGTATTTGTCTTTTACTTTTATTAGCTTAAAAAATTTTAGCAGATTGTCACGCAAATGACATTATGGGAGATATTCACAATTTTGACGATTACTTTTCAAGCCGTTCTTAGTGTTACTTTAATTATTCTAAACAGCATTTTGAAACTGTTCAGATGAATTGAAAATAAGATTCATTCCGAAGAAGTGATATGGGGAAGATATTCTTAGAGTCAGAATTTTAGAGCCAGAAGGGGACCTACAAATCGTCTCATTCAATCTTCTCATTTTACAGATAAGGAGACCCTGTTTCTGTTGGGTGAAACGGCTAAACCCAAAGTCAGCTAAGGTGATCTCGGCGACTCCTAATGCTGACTTTAACCTTCTTCTTACTAATGGTTGTGTCCGCACTGCTTGTCCTCCTCCCATGTCCACTCAAGGCTGCTCACGGTGACTGCCCGGCTCATCTTCCCCAGCACAGGATGGCAACCAAGCCGTCTTGCTGATGGTAACCCCTGGCAGGCAGCCAGACAGTTACTGTTCTCACTCACCAAGGATGCACATGCATTTTACTTGCCTTTCCTTTGCTGCTTCTCTTTCTTCCAATTCTTACCAAACCTGATGTGACTTGGGAGCCCCAAAGACCCAAAAGAGTGTTTGTGAATCTACGGATCCTCAATATACTCAAGTCAGGAAACTGTTGTTAGACCTAACAGCAAACTCAAATCACTCAAGAAGTGCTTTGAAGTGCCTTTTAGCATTTTCATGGAAGTCTTCCGCAGCCTTCAATCTGTTTCCTGTTTTCAAGCATCAGTTTTCAAGATTTCTCAATCTTTTTTTCCCTTAGTTTATTGTCAAGTTGTTTTCCATAGAACAGCCAGTGCTCATCCCAAGTGTCCTACCCCATCCCCATCACCCCCCTTCCCCTCCCCCCGACCCCATCAGTCCTCAGTTTGTTCTCAGCATTCAAGAGTCTCTCATGGTTTGCCTCCCTTCCTCTCCCCAACTATTTTTCCCCTTCTTCTCCCCCATGGTCCTCCATTAAGTTCCTTCTAATCCACCTATACGTGCAAAAATATGGTATGGGATTTCTCAATCTTAACCTTTAACTTACTTATCTGCCATCAGTGAAAGATACCTCAACTTTTCTCTGGAACCTTTTGTTTCTTGTGCTTACTAACTTTGGGGCTTCATGCAAGTCACTTAACCAGTTCCCCTGAGGGGGTGGGGGTAGCAGTGGGAAGTGAGGGTACTGAATCTTCTAAATCTCAGTAAGCACTGACCACACGTGTGCTATGTGCCTAGGACCACGTGCAGTTCCTGGAAGCTAAGCATGGACAAGGAGCTTTGGGTCCTGCTGGTTGGGTGTTGAAGCTCAAAATTAAAAAGCAGGTAACAGAGTACGTAGGGCCCAAGCAGAGTAACTCAAGGTGGTCTCTGGAACCTGACAGCCGGGGTTCAAATTCTGGCTTTGCCCTTTACTAACCACCTAGCCTTGGGTGCATCTCTTAACCTCTGAGCTTCAGTGTCCTCATTTACAAGACGGTAACAGGAAGAGCACATAGCCTTTTAGGCAATCCTGTGGACTGGGTGAAAGCATTTAGCAGAGTGCCTGGCATGGAGGAGGGACTACATAGAAAACAGCTGGTATTATTGAGCTCCATGCTCACCATCAGCACAGACACAGGCTGATGGTAGCTCGAGCTCCTGGTATCTTCACAGAGGAGGCAGGATTTGACATGGAGATTTGACTACAGGTGGGATTTAAATAGAGAGCGCTGACTGCCAGGTAAGTTTTCAGGAGACGGAGAGCAATCTATGGTTTCTTGAATAGTTCAGATATAATTGAGGGTAGTATTTTAGGATCCTCACTGGATTCATTTTCTTTTCTGTAACTGCAAAGTAAATGTAAGCATTTAGATAGGAAAGCAATGCCCTGGCCATGATCTTTCTGTAAAGGATCCTTTGGTTCCTCAGATCTTTTTTCTTCTAATTATCCAAGCTCATTATGAAGTATAGATAAAGGATTAAAATCCAGCAAATCATTTCAGGTTAAGGGAAGGAAGAGGCTTTGCTCAACTGCCTTTATAAATGTGCGACATAAATTGAGATTGGCTTGGAGAGTTTTATAAACAAATATAGCCAAGGACCCCAATTCTTTTTTCTTAAATAGTTTATTGTCAAGTTCGTTTCCATATAACACCCAGTGCTCATCCCAACAAGTGCCTTCCTCCATGCCCATCACCCCCTTCCCCTCTCCCCCACCCTCATCAGCTCTCAGTTTGTTCTCAGCATTCAGGAGTCTCTCATGGTTTGCCTACCTCCCTCTCCTCAACTATTTTTCCCCTTCTTCTCCCCCATGGTCCTCCAATGACCCCAATTCTATAAACTATCACTGATATTCACTTGCACCTCCTCTCTCTCTGTAAACGTATGGATGTAATTATGCACCAAATGTAAAAAAAATATCCCAAGGACCTTGTTATTCCAGGAAATGGCTGCCAGCATGACTGATTCAAGAAGAACATCATGTAAAGCTCAGCAGAGTTCATGCAAAGCTTCTGCACTGTCTCTTCTCTCATCCCAGGTGTCTATACCACATAAAACTGACAGCCTAACCAATGCCCACTGCACATTCAGAATGAAATGATCTCCTACTGTAAAAGTGGTGTCAGCCAAACACCCACAATAGCTCGGATGTCTGCTTTAAGACTAATGAATTTGCCAGTTTGGATAGGGCCCACGTATTTATACTTCAGCAAAAGCACTGTAATTTTGTTGCTGAAATTGTTCCTCTGTAAACAGAAATACTGAATACCCAAGGAAGAGCATCATTAAAGTTTTTATTCAGTTAAAGGAAAACAGTTCTCTTAGTCTCACTTATCAGGGCTATCTAGTGCTTTAGCTAAATACAGATAGAGTACAGATAGAGGAAGAAGTTAAAAAAAAAGAATGCATAAAGCATGCAGATTAGTTAGATAGAAGGGAAGAGGGACAGAGGGAGGAAATAGTAGTAAATACTATTTTCCTTTAATGGGAGTGTTTTAAAAACTGAATGCCTTGCCTTGAAAAGTCAAGAGTTAGGTAAAGGATTGGTGGTTGTAGTCATTTGAGAAAAGCACAACCAGAATGTGTTCCTCTTTTATGGGTTAAACAGAAGTCAAGATACTTGCGAGTGCCTTTTCCATTATTCAAAAGTTGTTATAAAAAAAAGGTGTACACTAAAAACTATAAAGCTAGAATACTGAGGCACCTGGCTGGCTCCCTCAGTGGAGTGTGTGACTCTTGATTCGGGTGGTGAGTTTGAATTCCACAATGGGTATGGAGACTACTATAGTTTATCATTGTGTAGGATTAATTCCCCTTTATTAAATTTACATCCTAAAAGATAATTCTTTTGCGAGCAATATAAAAATAAAACATTGTATGTATAGCAGTGTTGAGGAAGGGGTAGGGAGGCACAGTTGGCTACCTTATATGGGTGGATCTCACTATCAGGAGCTGATGCATATGCTAATCTGGCTTCTAATCAAAGTGTGCCTGCCATGTACCAGTGTGGCAGAGGTAAACAGAAAAGAAAGGCACAGCAGAGCTTATACTCTTCAACTGCAGAAAAAGAAAAAAAGCATAGGATAATTTAGCTATCTTTCTGCTAACCTAAAATGTTCTCTTTCTTTACACTCTCTCTGCTCATAGGATAGGCTGATGCATTTACTATGCATTCCTCTTGTATTGAACACTAATGGGGAACCTAATGATTCTATAGGGAATTTCAGATTAAAGCCCAATGATATTAAATACTGGCTTAAAGAAATATTANCTGCTTCTTGCTACCCCATGTATACTGTGTTGGCTGCTAGAAAGAAAGAAAAAAATAAAAACAAGACAAGGGAGTCGTGAAGGGCAGGGAGAGAGACAGAGACAAAGAGACTTCTAATGTTATAGCTCTTAAAACTTCAACATTATCTACAGATCTCCATCTTAATCAAGCAGCCTATGGTTGCTCTTCCTGTTACTAAAAACCGGCTGGTATCACTTGGTCAACTAAGAGATATCTTCAGGGCTGCTTGGATTCAGCATCTCCAAAGAGCCTGAGAAGTAAAAGGGATGAGAGATGAAATTTACCATCCTTTGGCAAACGTTTTCCTGAATCACCTAAGTTTCAATGAGCCTAATTAATATTCCATAAAAATAGACATTACTTCTTCTAAATGCTGGAGATACATTTTGTAGAAAAGCGGCAGAAGATGCTGCTTTTGGAATTGGCATTCATTTCAAAACTAATGAAAAGATACACTCTAAGTTGCTCATCCTTTCAGAGGGAATATTTTTGTAGGTCGATTAATGCACCTGCTGATGACAAGACATTTCTGTGAATAAAGTAACTATGGAAGAAACCACAGCCTCCTTTAAATTACGCAGAATCATACAATATCATGCATACTTTTAACATTCAAGCAGTTTCTCCATAGAAAAGACACAAATTGGTCTGGGGAATTAGCCATATTTATGCCGGTCTAATGTAATGAAATTAGTTTAGAATACAAGCAGTGTCAGTATGTGGAAAGACTGTGTCATAGATTCCTTTAGGAATTCTGGTCACTAGATTTGCCCTCTGTGTTTTTTTTTTTAATTTGTAATGTTTATTTATTTTTATTTATTTAAAAAATTTTTTTTAAACTTTTATTTTTGAGACAGCGAAGAGACAGAACACGAGCTGGGGAGGGGCAGAGAGAGAGGGAGACACAGAATCTGAAACAGGCTCCAGGCTCTGAGCTGTCAGCACAGAGCCTCATGCGGGGCTCGAACACACACCGCCAGATCATGACCCGAACCCAAGTCGAACGTTTAACCGACTGAGCCACCCAGGCGTCCCTAATGCTTCTTTATTTTTGAGAGAGAGAGACAGAGTGCAAGTGGGGTAGGGGCAGAGAGAGAGGAGACACAGAATCTGAAGCAGGCTCCAGGCTCTGAGCTGTCAGCACAGAGCCCAAAGCGGGGCTTGAACCTATGAATCACAACCTGAGCCAAAGTCGGATGCTTAACCGACTGAGCCACCTATGTGGAGCTCCCTCTGTGTGTTTGTTTGTTTACACCTAAAAAGGATTCCATGAGAATGAATGATGACTGTCTAACGACTGAAAACATGGAATACTTTACACCTTGTATATATTAATGATTTCATGAATCATAACTGTGATCATGAATGTCTCAAAATAAAGTTGTTATGGACATTAAGTGTGTACAGTCCCTGCTCTATTTGGCTTACAAAGAGGAAGAAAAATTAATGCTAGCTATAGGCTATTAATCTATGCAATTGACAAACAGGCATACATTGTAATGAAAAATTTAGGGGGAAAATTCTCCCAAATTCAATTTTTAATTCCACTTAGGGTTGCTGCTTCCAGCTCAGCCGGCCTTGTGCTCTGTGATGCCAGGATGACATTCACTCAAGTCATTATGTGAACATTGTTCCCACCACTTCAACAAAGCATGCGTTGTATATGCTTTGTTCTGCTGAAATACAGGATTTAAGATCTAATGAAAAATTAAATAATTTCATCAAGGTAGACAATGTATTTGACGCAGCCCCTTACAAGTCTTTAGGGAGCTTACTTTTATTTTTATATTGTATTTTAGCTTTGAGAGTAGTTTCGGCTTTAGACAGGTATGCTCAAATTGGCTCTTCATTTCTTCTAACTCTAGCCCTCAAGCCTTTCTTTTTCTCAACTCTACTGGGTGGGCTTTGCTTAGAACTGTCTTCCACATAAGCCTGAAGACCAGAGGACTGGGCTTGTGTACTACATATTGTCTGACTTCTGCACACTTGGTACAGTGTCTACTTAACTGAAAAAATACCATTTGATGGGTGAAGTTTACCTGAACCATCTACTGGCCTTAGGTAGCAACTCAGCTTTATGATTATTTTGCCTGACGCATGGTTTTTGGAGATTAGTCCACACTTTGATGGATTTCACAATTTAGTTTTGTAAATTGGTGCTTGTATTCATTTGATAAACCAAGAAGGGGCACCTTTGGTGCCCAGGTATTACTACATTACAAAAAAATAACAGCCATGAATACTTCAAATGAACCTAAACCTTATAAGGAAGGGAACTTCCGCTTATTAGGAGAGAACCAGGGTAAAGAATGCAGAAAACATATGCTTTTGGGGAGGGAGAAAGGAGGCAGCAGAAAAGTAAACTTTAAAATGCTTTGGGTACAAATTCCTCCGAGAGCGCATAAACCAAACGGAACTCAGGAACGCCCACCAGTCCCTGGCCCTGCCAACAGCTCCCCCTTCTTTGAAAAGCTTTGCCAATGGCTTTTACCTCTGGCACAAAGACCAGTTACAAAATGGACCTTCTATTCCTAATCCCAGGCTTTCTAAATAACAAATAAGCAAGGAAGAAAAAACCCTCGTAAGCGGATCACCATCTGGGTTGAGGAACAAATTTACGCCAATGAAGTGGTGCTGCAAAATTATAAACATTCTGGAAGACTCTGTGCCTTGATCAAAAGTACTGGGTGAAAGCCAAATTTGGAAGCTGAAAGCAGGATGCAGCCAATGTTTGTGGTCTTTATCATTCACTGCTATATTGGTTATAGATAATGCTGGACACAGTGTTAATGTGAACTTAACGAAGATGCTAGATTCGGAACAAGTGGCTGGAACTGACCAAGCAGGCCACAGGGAACTGAGATGTGCAGAGTCTAACCATGAGATTGTCAAAGATGAAGGAGCTCAAGAAATGACTGTAAAATGTTGACCAGCTGGGGTCCAGAACATGTAAAGCCCCATCAGAAGACCCATTTCTAGCAAATAGAGCCCGTTCTCATCATCTTACCTCCCAAATGTCTCCAAATTTGGGTACA
Organism: Crocuta crocuta; assembly: GCF_008692635.1. Classification (NCBI taxonomy): domain Eukaryota; kingdom Metazoa; phylum Chordata; class Mammalia; order Carnivora; family Hyaenidae; genus Crocuta; species Crocuta crocuta. The sequence goes on from NW_027527952.1 coordinate 1,455,275, forward strand.
GCTGGATTTATTTGAAAGGACTGATGGAAGCACAAAAACCTAAGGTCGTAGTTATCACAGAGTCAATGTTGTGGCTTGTAACAAAAAAGCAAATGAAACACCTTTATGACATTACTTCTTGGGACAAACTTCAGAGCCTTTTCCAAAACCAATAACCCTACCCACCTGGCTTGATGCTCTCCAAGAATCTTTCAGAGTCAGGGCAAGGAGGCATGGGTAGAATTACCCCTTGAGGAAAGGGATTGATTGACTCTGGAAGGAAAAATATGGGGCATAGGGAGGGTATAGTTTGAAATCCTCACAGGTCTTGACTATCAGAAGAAAGCTTTCCTTTTATCAGTAAAGATGAAGAAAAAGCCTTCAAATAGATCAGGATAAACCCTTCTTACAAAGCTTGCCTCAACATACATCAAGTTTAAGCATCTCTCCCAATGAGAAGCTATTCTTTTTTCTAAGTTGCTTAGTTTGGTCTTAGGAAATGATGGCTCATATAGCATATTTTCACAATAACATTTGCAGGATATTTCCAAAATCTGGCTTAAACAGCAATGCCCAAAGGCAAATTCTAGATTTTGAAGATTCCCAAAGTTATGAAGAGGAGTACTGTGTGGGCAGACTCTGTTAAGCTCTAACTCAAAATCACTCAGGTTTGGTAAAATAATTTCATTTTCTTTTACTCTGACAATTTTCATGAAAGGAAATCATTAAGATTTCACCCGGGGTTCTAAATAAACACTGAAATTCTGATAGCTATTTAATTAAGGACTTTTTGACAGATATGCAGAGATATGTTTACTATGACCAGTGTGTGCACCTAATCAATCTATGAAAATATTCCCTCTGGAGTGTCGCTGAACCCTCCGTTAAATCTTTAGTTATTTGTTACAACAGAAGATCGTGGGACGAGCTGCTTCTAGATGCCACTGTACCTGGAGGTAGACATGTCGTCAGACTCTATGAAGACAAATGCAGAATTCTTGGATGCCAGAGAAACAGCCATTTAGCTCAAGGCTTCCTTACTGTCATTTTGAGACATCTCAAGTATGCAACTGCACATCAACTTAAAAGTATAATTATTTATTGTTTAACAGAAATTCCAGAGAGGACCGCATATAAATGGAGAAAGAAATGGAAATCCAGCCACACAGAGCTCTTAAATAAATTTAACAGCTGCCCAAAGACAGAAGATTTAAATAATTGTACATTAAACTCTTACTATCCGACACATACATCATTTTCCTCTCGTTTGTATGAAGACTAGTTCCAACAGAAGGAGGCCTTGAAGGATGTTATTACCCATTCTCCATCTATTAATAGAATAATGCAGTAGTCAAAGGACTTTCAAAAGATAAAAGCATCATTCTCTCTAAAGTTTCTGGACTCCTGCCGAAATCACAGTCATATTTTCATATTTGTCAGCTCAAAGAGACTCTTTTATAATAGCAAATAAAAATTGAGTGTTCGCACTGGGCTTCAAAGCAAAATTCTTTCAGTGATGATGCATAAAGCACAGTATACATCTTTCTTTAGGAAGGTTTGCTGTCTCAAATTCAATATTCAAACTGGTAACATCACAGAGTTAAAACATACTGAGACAATGACTGCTATGATCCCACAGAAAAAAAAATTAGGCTGATTATGCAGAAAAGAGTTCTCACATGGGTGAATCCAGAGCCCTTTCCCAGAGGTAGCATTTCCCCAAAATGTCCTTAATAAAGACATGAAACTGAAGAGTGAACAGGGGTAAACAAGGAGAATGGATCGTAGTTAGGATTCTTGTTCCCACTTGGTAGGTACAGGGCAGTGTCTGGGTAAAGAAACAAACTCTTTAATAAACGAATGTTTAAAAAAAAATAAAAGAAAAGAAGCTACTGGATAATACCAGCCCCTTGGGTGTTGCTTGTTTCTTGGTAAACATACTCACATTTTAACACTTTTTCTTGGATTACTTTCCTACCTACTGAAGGAGTTGTTTTCTTTACACCTACTCTCATCCAGGAATGGTATCTGCTAATAAGCAGATCCATGCTTGTGGGGAATAGAAGTGGTGAGAAGTTGTCGATTTAAATAGTTTCAAGTTATTGACAAAAAAGAAAATAAATATTGGCAGAACGCTTTTCAGCTATAGCCAACTTGAGAGTAAGAAGCAAGCCTGCCCTATTTAGAGGTGTCTACCACACATCATTCTTTTGGGTTCGCACAGTTGGTGGACTTTTACATTGGAAATAGAACGTCAGCGTCTGGGATGTGCTCGGCACATATAAACTCTCAACAACAATGAATGGAATTTATTCATGTCTGATTTGCACTTTGATAGCCACATTCCTCCAAAGCAAATACCAACACCACCACAGATCTTAGATAGTCACATTCATTTGTAATCTCAGAAAAAAGAAAAGGAAAATATAAAAAACCTTTTATGAAAGAATTAGTGTTTGGTAAGAGATGCATATATAGACCTAATCAAATAATTTATATAAATATCAAGAAATATTGTTTTATTACATCTATGATAAAGTATCATACAAAAAATTTCGGTCTATAAATATCTTCATGTTAGGCCTCTTGGAAATAATGATCATAAGTATGCAATTGATGGCAAAAGCTACTTTTTGCTTCACGCTTGCCTCTGTTTACAGCATTACATAGTTTTGTGTATTTCCCCTTCATCAACTTCATGATTTTGATGTGATTTTGCTCATGTTACGGTTTAAATGCTCAGAGAAAGAGTAAACACTTGGCCCAATGTTGCAGAGTGACAAAGTTGTAAAGCTGAGCTTTAAAACCAGCACTGTCTGATTGTAAAACCTACATGCATAGCTATGCACTTGCGTCTAGCCTGGAAAAATCGGAGTATTAGGGCAACTGCATTGACACTGAGTTTCGATCTTGGTTGTGCCATTTGCTACCTGTATGATACTGCACAGACCTGTGTGCATGCTTATCTCAATATATACCTATCTCTCAAGGCTGTTCTGGGAATTACAAACAATGTCCATAAAATACATGATAGCTGCTATTGCTGTTACCATCATTACAAGGAATGCAGAATTCTGAAATTCACGGGAGGATGAATATTTAATGTTTCCATTGCTTGGTGCATTTCACCTGCATGTAACCCGATGATGGGACTCAGTTAAGCAGCGAGAGTTCCTCTGCTGGGGTTGGCGAGAGGAAAAGCTGGGCCCAGGGCTCTGCATCCTTGCCTAATGTTGTTTCCACCACCCTCTGCTACCTCTTACTTGTCTTACTTTAAAAAGACTAACCGAATCCTAAAGGTTGCTAATCAAATCCAAACCAAATAAGGAAAGAAACTGTTCCTCCTTAGCAAGGAACCATAAAATAGGAATGCAGAAAACACATGCTTTTGGAAAAAAGTCAACAGAAAAAACTCAATACTCTTTGGGTACAAATTCCCCCAAGGGAACACAGACCTGACAGAACTGAAAAAAAACACCCACTGAAAGTGAACTTTGCCAAGAGTTCTCTCTCCCCAGAGGCTCAATGTCAATGGCTTTCACCTCTGGCATGGTGACCAGTTACAAAATGGGCCTTCTATTCCTAACCACAGATGTCCTAAATGACAAATTCAGTGTCCAGGAGATAAAAGGTTATCATAGAATAAGTACAGTGCACACATGCATGCATGCTCACACATGCACACATATGCACAGACACACACACACAGAAACAGCTTGACATGGGGTTAAAAAAAAGTCTTATTTGGCTTTTATCACATTTATACTGGTTCTTCTTTACTAGGGTAACTCAGATCAAGATTTGAAAAAAATTTTTTTTAAATTTTTTTTTTTTTTTTTTAAATTTCTGATTGAGAGAGAGAGAGCGTGAGCAGGGGAGGGTCAGAGAGAAAGGGTGACACAGAATCCGAAACAGGCTCCAGGCTCTGAGCTGGCAGTCAGCACAGAGCCCGACGCGGGGCTCGAACCCACGAACCGCGAGATCATGACCTAAGCGAAAGTCGGACGCTTAACCGAGTGAGCCACCCGAGTGCCCCTCAGATCAAGAATTTAAACAATTTTCATACTTAAGAGAAAAGCCCTTCATGTAAGTACAAAATAAGTATCGTAATGTCAACGACCCCAAGCACGATGTACCAAGTCTGAGCAGTCAGGGCTGGCTACAGAATGGCAGAGAGAGCAAAGGGGCTTTAAGGGACTTCCCAGCCCAAACCGTGCACAACCAGTACAAGAGCACAAGTACAATCCCCACCACTGGAAGATAAACAATTCCCAGGGCCGTTCATATCAAGGTCAGATCTATGTTCATATTCGTTCTCATGAGAGTAGGGATAACAGTTAGTGTTCATTATCGGAGATACACACACTGACACTAAAATGCTGAAATAATTGTCTCTTAATCCACAGGATTGTTAAAATAAACACCCTCAAATAAAATAATATGGTATTCAGAATTTAAGAGCCTATAAACATGTAAAATGTTTTATTTTGCTGTCATTTCTTCTAATCTTTTTCTCTGTTTTTAAGTCACAAAGGCAGTTTGTTCATATTTCTTTTTGGTTAACATTATGCCAAAAAAATAAATAAATACAGATTTTAGACTGGCTTATAATGCCTACAATACCAAGAACACATGGTGAGCAACAGGAGTACAATACTATACACTCCCTTTAGGAGACCTTCTCACCCTCACCACACGTGTGGGTAAATACTCTTACTTTTTTGTAGAAAGAATTAAGAAATCAAATCCTATTTCCAAAATAGCCTGCATATATTTTCTTCTTGATAACTACTACATTATTTTGCATACATCAATCTTTCATGCAAAATGTTCCAACCATTCTAACCATTCTTTTAACCAGGTTGTTTTAACATTTAAAAAAAGTTCTGTTTGTAGAACCCATGCCTTTCTTGTCTGACCACATTAGCCTCAGTTTACCATTTCTGTTAATCAGAATGAGTTAAAATTATTTTTTATGGTTATGTCATTTTTTCCTATTTATCCACACAGATTTCTTAGCATCATAAAATTATACTAAGATTCTTTAAGGTACTAGAGATTTCTTCTAGGTTAGTCGCAGTGAAGACTCTTACAGTCATACCCAAATGATATTTTGGTTGCATTTCTTCTAGAATATACTTCCCTCAACTACCCAAATTAAATACATTTCAAGCATCATTAACTGGATTAGGTTTAGGAAGAGCTCCAAATGAATTCATTGTCATGGTGAATAAAAAGGCAATTGTTGTTTTTCTTTAGCACCTTGACCTTTCCTTTCACTTAGAGAACTATCGTTTTCCAATAATTTCCTTATAAAAGTATTTTCTATCTTCTGCATCTTCCCATAGTTTTATATTTCATGTTAATGCTCGTATGTCAGTTTCCATCTTACTGACATTACAGTTTGTTAGCAATGTCATTAACGTTTTTCTCTTGTGATCATCCCAAAGCCATCTTAGCCCTTTAAGATTCCAGTTCTCTCAAAAATAAGAAAAATAGCCACTCACATTTTAGTTATTAAAAGACACAAATAGTTTAAATGTGAACTGTTTCTTAGGAAGCCCATCTCCCATATCATTCATTTCTCTTTCTAGAATATATAAAGGCTATACTGCATGTAAAAAGCGATTTCAACAACATAAATGATCAACATGGAGCCAGCATGGCCTTTGCAATTAGGAAAATATTCATTCACAGTATTTCAGTTTTACAAATAAAAAGTTAGATACTATATCCCTCATGATTCCCAATATTCCTTCCATTTGAAGTCTGTGGGTTAATAATCATAAAAGGCTAAAATTATGCACTATAGGATACTAATGAATATGCACAGAAATCTGTAATTTAAATGTGTTACCCAGAGATTTATCCAGAAAAAAAAAAAAAGAAACATTTGGGTTTTGCTTGAAATAAAACAAAGGCCTTAATTTTTAAAACCAGACCAACCAGTGCTACAGTACTGCTTAATTCCACAGGGACACAGTAGATTTGCATTTTCTTAACTTGTTGAAAGAAAAGAAACCATAAACTTTTCTACCTTTGAGCAATTTAATAAAATCAAACTTTGAAAGAGATCAAGAGTAGAAATCAAAGTGCCAAAGATGGTTAAGAAAAAGCCAGCTACTCTGGTGGGAGTTACTTATACATATCTGAAGAATTTCTCCTCAACACAAAACGAAGTTAACAGGAATTCACTCATTATGCGTGGTCTAGTATAATATTAAATGCCCACAGATTATTTCTAAACTTTCATAGACACAGAAGTTAGATGCCATGCTTCTACATTTAATAGAGAACAATTAAGTATTAAAAAAAAAAAAAAGGAAAGAAAAACACACACACTTTACTTATGCCCCTAACTTCTGGAATTTTAGGGTTTCATATAAAAAATAGAAAAAGTATTTCTAATGTGATGTCAATTCTTTTCAACTTCCAATAATTTGAATGTACACTGAACAGCCAATAGTTTAATAATCCCATAATGCAGCTGACTTAATTCTCAAAATGTCTTTGTAGTTTTATTCTATAAAAGCAAACTATTTCATCGAAAATTACACTAGGTTGGGCTTTTACAAGAAATGTTTATTATATTGCTCATTAAAGTTTGGTGATTAATTACCAAGTTTAGTCCATGAGGTTCCTTTGAACTGCTTGTGAGATGAATATTTTATTACTTATTTTCATAGTAATGAGTAGATTTGACAGATTTTTACCTTACTAAACCTCACTGGTTTATTTCACAATGTTATTTTTTATTAAACCCAAGTATTTAGTCATTCTTTGCTTCTTTTCCTCTCCTCCTCATTCTTCTTTCCTTTTACCTCTGTAGGATTTTTTAAAGGGCTTACAATATGAAGAAATCTAACATTACACATCATTACACAATAAAATGTGCCCACAATCCTTAAAAAAAAGATTATGTATACAGAAATACATGGAAAACTTGCTGTTCTTAGAAAAGAACAGAATGGAACAAATAAATAAATTTCCACATCTGAGGAAGGGTTTTCTTTTTTAAGGAGGTTGGGTAAGTTCGTGCAGAAAAACCCTACAGAACTGGCTTGTCATTAAAAATAAACGAAGCAAGGATTATTGGATTTAAGTTGTTTTCTCACGAGCTGAAGTTTTTCAAGGTTTCAGCTGAGTACATGAAGGTTAAGTGACGCCTACTTCTGGTTTTGCTGAAGAACACTAGAAACTATAAACTCCAGTGGCTCGCGTGAATCTCAAACTGGATCAATTTTCTATAATTGGTAACCATAGAATACTTGCCAGTCCAAGTTCACTTCACGTCTGAACTATTAGGTAAGAGCAGGCCAGATGCACGGTCCATGGGGCACAGGTTACGTATCTGGTGGTTCCTGTCTGAGTTGTCCCTGTCCATTTCTTAGCTTCCCTGTACCCAGCAACCCAGGGTACCCTGTACCCTGTCTCTTAGCTGCCTAACTGTGGTTGGTGTTGAAGGGAGAGAATTGTACAGATACTGTCTACAGAGAGCTTGAACTCTTAAGAGTGGTATCACAGATAAATATGTTCAAGACTTCCAGACAACACAACAGAAACATGCCAATATAAGGAGAAATACTACTTGTGTCATATAGGAGACCAGGATAATCTTAGAAGGAGAAAGGAACTCATACAAACAGAGAAGGTTTTGGGGCATCTGAGTGGCTCAGTAGGTTAAGTGTCTGACATCAACTCAGGTCATGATCTCACAGTTTGAGGGTTTGAGCCCTGCATCAGGCTCTGTGCTGACACCTCAGGGCCTGGAGCCTGATTCAGATTCTTTGTCTTCCTCTTTCTCTGCCCCATCCCCACTCACGCTCTGTTTCTCTCTCTCTCTCTCTCTCAAAAATAAACATTAAGAAAAAAAAAAAGAAGAGAGAAGGTTTTGTAAAGGTATATAAAAATGTGGGGGGGGGGGTGGGCCACAGGAAGTGATTAACGAAGTTAGGTTGTCATTGTAAGTTGCCCACATATCAGCTTAGGGATAAGGGAAATATACACAGATGTGGAAGTTATGGTAATTTCACACAAAGAGTCACTTATGTAGTACTTTTAAAGTGTGAACTAAAAGAAACTTGCAGAAATATAACCAACACAAAATAATATACCCCAACTTTAGAACAGCAGTCACCTCTTAGAAGGCAGGGAGGGAGATGGAATCAAATAGTTACTTATAAAGTTTCTCTTTAAAAAATAACCATGAAATATACTTGGCAAGATATCAGCATTTACTAAGACTGCACAGAGTCTGTTATGTTCTTTTGTGTGAATTATAGATTTCATAATCCAAAGAAAAAATGTATATGTCACATTTGCAACTAAGGAAAATACATAAAAATAATCATCGAAGTTATATCAAGATGAGAGGGTAATGAATGGGTTTTTCCCCCCTTCTTTTAGCTTTCAAATTTTTCTGTGATACAACTGTAATTGGCACTGCTGTTTCCTGAAATTTCTGGCTCTTTGCATGTGGACACCTTGTGGAAACATGGGGTCGGATGCCGTACAGTTGGGCGGGGCTGTGTGCCAAGTACTGAAGAAGAAATTGTTGAGTGGAAGTGGAAAGCACAGGACTTCATTGTCAGGGCAAAACTCTGCGGTGTGTTATGTCTGCATGCGCTAATGCAAATTGCAGAGGGGCAAAAGGAGAGAGGGAGGGCAGGATGGAGGGGGAATCTTAAGCAGGTTCCACACTTTACTCAGAGCCTGATGTGGGGTTCAATCCTATGACCTTGGGATCATAACCTGAGCAAAAATCAAGAGTTGGACGCTCAACCGACTGATCCACCTAGTTGTTCCTCACTGCCTATTTTTTAAGAGAAACCTTTTTTAAGTGGGAGAAGATAGAATTACTAAATCTTTTGAGAGCCAACTGTGTGATAGCACTGTTTTGTGTACTGAGGATATAACACAGCCATAACAGAGGATGTCCCTGCTAGCCTGGAGGTGACATTCTAATAGGATGACTGAATGTATGCAAGTCAATCAAATGAAAACAAGACTGTATATAAAATAAAATTTCAGATGATTGTAAGTGCGCTGAAGAAAATGAAAGCACAGTAAGAAAGCAGAGCTTTTTTGGAGGGAGAAGTAGCAGTTTGATAGGGTGGGTATCAAGGAAGCCTTCTCCGAGCAGGAGTGAGCGAGACATCCACAGGAAGATTAGGTTAAGAGTGTTCCTTTCAGGTCTGCTTTTCTTCTTTATTACAACGAAATTTTATCTATCAAGATTATCAAGCAAAAATATGTTAGAGAGTCATTCCCTTTCATCTACTGAAGTCACACTCTCTTTACGGCCTTGTCAGTGTTTGCTTCTCTCTAGGTCATTCCAGTCAGGATACAAAATGCTATTATGTGGCCTATTAAATTTTGTTTTAGTTCTTTCTTTTCTACCCCTACTCCAGCCAGCTCCTTTCTGGACTCTGGAAGAACACCTCTACCATAAGACTCCTGGAGAGAATACTTCTTTTTTATTTGCTGCCTCTGTTTCCTCCTCAAGCCACGCCTGGCAGGCATCTTATGATGTGACTCCTGAGCAGTCCATAGTTGACCCATCCTTTTCTGAAGCACTTTCTTTGCCTCTAGATGTTGGAATGGGGGCCTCGTTTCCTGGACCTCTTCTCCTCTCCATCCACACGTGTATCCCAAGTGGATCGCCTTTTCCTGTGGTCTCAAATATGCTGAGGACTCCTTCATTTCTATCTCTAGCTGCACCTTCCTCACTATTCCCATGATTCCCCAGTTTCCCAATGTATGTCTGATGGCATCTTACATTTAAGGCCAAAAGATTTCTGGCCTTCTGCCCACCCCATTCCAGCTCAAGCGCAATTCCTGTTGCACTGTTTTCTATCTTGGTAAAAGTAGCGTGCTTTCCACATCCCACCCCCATTTACCCAATTCCAGGCACCAGTTTTCCTCATCCCTCCACATGAGCAAGACACTTGGTTTTATCTTCAAGATACATCCTAAACTGGTCTACAGTATTAGCACCATTCCCACCTGGACCCTTGTGACTACTTCCTACCTGGTCTCTGTCCCCATTCTTGCCTGCTTACATTCTGAACACAGAAGCCCATGATCTTGCAGTATGAAATGAGATCATGTCACTCCTCTTCTGAGAACTTTGCAGTGGTTTCTCATCACAAAGAAAATAAATAACTCCCTTGATCCAGGTCTAAGTGACGTAGCCCTTGCTTAGCTCTCTGACCTTCTTTTCTTCTGCAGAAGCGTGATGTACACTACTTAGATTTGGGGGAAGATCAAAGCTCTTTTCTGATGGTGTCCATTTTCTCAGTGAGATAGGCAGCACGGTCATCCACTGAGAAGGAGAAGGGGTGTGGGAGATTTGTGGCAGGAGAGAAAGTATGATCTGGTCCTCGCCAGAGCACTGACTAGGGAAATGCAGTGGGAGGGCCAGGACATTTGGGGCTACCAGGGCCTTACGGTTATCAGTCAGGACTGCTGTCGATTTTTCTGTCTGTCATGCTTGGCTATTCAGATGCAGGTATGGAGGGAATGGAAAAACAGGATGTGGCTGTCAAAGTTCTAGGGCCTGAAAATGAGGTATAAAGGTGGAGCAGCTACTCCTAATGCTGTCACTAGTAAACAGCGCTGTCAAGTAGGCAATGTGGCCTCAGAGGGAAGGCTGAGGTGGAATGGAGGAAAGAGCTCATGGAATTGAGAGTCTGGGGAGCTGGATGAATTTTGTACCTGGAGGCTAGAGTTCCCCAGAATGACAGACTGAGCCACAGGGAGAAGAGTGAGACCTGATACTCTGAAGTGTCAATGAATGATGGGCAGACGTGTCCAGGAGGGCAGCAGGTAGAAGGGTATAAGGGCTTAGGACACAAAGGAACTGGGACTGATTTAGACAGAGAGAGTAAGCGGGGGGGAAGAGCAGAGAGAGGGGCAGAGAGAGAATCCCAAGCAGGATCTGTGTTGTCAGTGCAGAGCCAGATGCAGGGCTTGATCTTATGAACCATGAGATCATGACCTGAGCCGAAACAAAGAGTCAGATGCTTAACGGGCTGAGCCACCCAGGCGCCTCAGGGACTTTTAACTGGAAGAGAAATGGTCTGAATGTAATAGTAGGGGAAAAGGGAGATAGCTTCCCTGATTCCTGGTCCTGTGGTATGTGGGCTATAGAAGATAAAAGACATGATGGAGGAAGCATAGCAAGTGAAGGACAGAGAATGAACTCAGGGCCCTACAAGGATCTCACAGTGCCTCAGATCTATGTGGTAAACACCACCGTGCCTGGCACACAGCCAAACACATAATGGGCCTTGAATAAATACTTGGGTTTTAACTAAAAGAAGTTTGAAAATATTATCAATTCCACAGACAGAGAGGCGAGATATGAGGCTTTAGGAAAAGTCCAGAAGGGAGTGGTCAAATAGGTTGAGCAAGAGACTTGGAATATACGAGGAAAGGGATGAAACAGAGAAATGACCTAATCCTCTAGTGGGTGGTTCCCCACTGTACCCTCAGCTATTTTCTACTCCAGTCCCAGATCCTTTTCCTTGATTTTTGTGTGCGATACATGTATTCCCTTCTAGACTCTTAAATTCTCTCCTGCACCCATTAGAAACGTATCAGCTCAGGTACCATTTCTTTTTCTCATCACTGTTTACCTAAGGCCTAGCAAAGCGTCTGAAAGACATAAGGTGCTCAAAGAACAGCAAGCGAACTAAGCAGAGAGGAGAAAAGCATGGTCAGAAGTAGCCCTGTTGTAACATTACGTTGCATTACCCAGAAGAAGGCTGGATACCTGTGGATCCCTTCTTAGGCAAGGACTTTACACTCCTACAAGAAGAGGTGAGGAAGGAATGCTGATTGTTGACTCCCTGGCCACAGGAAGGGAGGCTGCAGGCCTGTGGCCCCATGGCTAAGCAGCACTTGACTGTGGGTGAGGCCAGGGGGATGTGGAGGCAGCTCTCTCTTCTCTACTCACCCAACTTCTAAGTCCTGCCTCAAGCACACACTGTGACCTCATCTTTAAGCAACTCCATTCCGTCCACCGTTTTCACCCAGTGCTCTCCCCTTCCCATCCTTGCACACCCCCACTGTTTCCTCTAATCCTTGCTTCAGCACTGCTATTACTTTGCAGCTGTGAACATGGGCATATCTGCTGTTTATGGAGTACACACACGCAAATTAGACGTACAATGACATCAGTCCGTTTATCTTTTTGATGATAAATTTTTAGAACCAGGCGGTTGCAGTCTCCTTCATGTAAGCTTTGGTTAGTTAACTCAGTTTGTTTAGGTCAAGGTTAAGGATTTAACCTCTAAGTGGGTTATTTGATTTTGTTTTGCTTCTCTGCCTCAAACTATCTCAGATTCAGGCATTTCCAGCTCACTGAGAAGTGTTAAACAGAGACAAAATAGTATAGGGGAAAAATTAACATTTTGATGAAAATGTCCCACTTTACTATTGCAAACACCATAAGTTAAATAGAACAGCAGTGAAATTCCAAAGCACCTGAAAAATGAGTTGAGAAAACAAAAATGGTTTATATAATCTAAAATTCCCGACTGCAGAAATATGTAAATATGTATTTAAACTTGAAATATATGGCCATTCCTATTAAATGTAAAGTCAAATAAATTTATGTTAAAGTAAAATGTACTCTCCTCATTCCACTAACCATAAACACAGAAAAACTTTAGAGCCGGGAAGGCCCTTGCAGGCCAGCCCTTCATTTTGTAGGTGAAGTTAACTACAGCCCCCAGGAGGGTTATGGATGTACTCGGCATCAGACAGCAATGTGAGGAAGCAGTGTGGAAGCAGCGACACCACAGGCTTCGGACACTGACAAGTCTGCGTTTGATCTTGACCTTCCACTTACCCTTAGTTGTGTGACATTGGGAAACTTCATTTTTTTCAAAGCTCGGTTTCCTCACACGTAGATTAGAAGTAATATCAACCGTGGGAGACTAAAGAACAGGGGGAAGATTAGGATATGGCGTTCTTCGTAACTTGGTGGGTATCTATTAACAGTTTTTTCCTTTTTTAAAATAGTGATTTTAAATTTATTACATAATGCTTTAGGGGAAAGTTTCTATAATCTAACTCTATTCTGCCATCTTGGCCTAAAAGTTCTGTGCTGGATACTTCTCATTTATTTTCATACTTAATATTTTAAAGTGGTGCCCAGGAGTAGCAAGACTCCAAGAAAAGAAAAGACTGGGTCGAAGATGGTAAAGTTAGGTAGACAAAAAATCCTTGAAACTATTACTAGCTGTGGGGTGGCTGGGTGGCTCGTCAGTTAAATGTCTGACTCTTGGTTTCAGCTCAGGTCATGACCTCCCTCTTCATGACTTTGAGCCCCATGTCAAGGTCTGCACTGATGCATGGAGCCTGCCTGGGATTCTCTCTTTCTCTCCCTCTCCCTTTCTCTTTCTCTCAAATAAAAACATTAAAAAAACAAAAAACCCAACTATCACTAGCAGTGCCCAATTTTGGAAAAATAGATCTGAAGTAGTATTTAGGCAACCCGGGGCAAAGACAGAAAGATCCATCCAGATTTTAAACCCCTGTCCCCCTCCCTGCCATCACAGGACCTCCTCGGACACAGAAAAGAAAATCAGGGCTCACCATTTTGGTTTTTCATGCCTGGGAGAAACAGAGGAGAAGGAAAGGGATATGAGTCATAATCAAGCAAAGCTAATTAACTACAGCCCAGCTTCATTACACCACTACATGTAGAAGTCTAATAAAGCCAATAATGTATGTGGGATCTCATTATGGTGAGCTTAATGAAATAAGGACAAGGGCTGGGATGAAGGAACAAGGATAGCCAGTGATAAACCTGACTTTGGGTAAACATGGGTGCACTAGTCTTTATCACAGTTTATTGTATCTTAAGCAGTAAACAAGAGTTTAGTCAAAGAGAAGAAGAAAAAAGATCTGAATAGGTGTATGTGAGTGTGTACAAATGTGTGTATTGAGGGTGGGGAGAGAATAGGAACCAGGTGTGAAGGTCCCCAGGCGGCGCTCCCATCTCCTGCTGATTAAGGATTCCATTGCTAGGGGTGCTTGGGTGCCTGAGTTGGTTGAGCATCTGTCTCTTGATCTCAGCTCAGGTCATGATCTCGAGGCTTCATGGGTTCAAACCCCACATTGGGCTCTGTGCTGAGCATGGAGCCTGCTGAAGATTCTCTCTCTCTCTCTCTCTCTCTCTCTCTCTCTCCTTCTCTTCCCTGCTCACTTTAATGCACCCTCTCTCTTTCTTAAACAACTAAATAAAAAAAAAAAAAGATACCGTTGATAAGGCACACAGGTTTCCCATTTTATCCATTAGTTGAAAAAGGACAGAAACACCTTCTGGAGAAAAGCAGAGTTTGGCAAGGGAAGGAAATGCCAGGGGATTGTCTTCTTGGTTAAAAAAAAAGGGGGGGGCTTGCTATCACTTCCTCAAATTAGACGGATAATCAAAAGTCAGAGAGAAGAGGGGTGGCCTGGGTGGCTCATTTGGTTGAATGTCTGACTTTGGCTCAGGTTATGATCTCACGGTTTGTGGGTTTGAGCACTGCATCCTCAGTGCTGACAGCTCAGAGCCTGGAGCCTGCTTCAGATTCTGTGTCTTGTCGCACCCCTTCCCCCCCACCTGCCACCTCCCCTTCTGCCTCTTTCTCAAAAATAAACCTTAAAAAAATTTTTTTAAGTCAGAGAGAAGAAATCCCGATCTCCTGATCCCACAAAGAGATACCAGAATACTTAGATCAAACCTTGATGCAGAGCATTTCACACAATGACTTAGGAAGAATGAAGCCCCGATCCTGCACCCAGCTATGCAAACCCCAGCTGAACTCACTGCACCCTTGCCCTAGCACATGGCCTCAGGTCCTCCAATCCTCAACTGAATGAAGCTCCAGGGACAAGGCAGGAAAGTCTCATCAGAGAGGGCAAAAAGGAAAATAAGGCCAATTCACCAACCCTACTGAGGAAAGAGAAGTTCTTAATAGAGCTGTTTAAACTTAGGTCAAACAAAGAAAAAAGAGTATGACAATGGAGCAGGAAGACAGGAGCAAAGGAATACTGAAAGGCAGTGGGAGGAGTGGGAAGGAGACAGGAGCTCATTTGGGAAGAAACTATAACCACCATTCTCCCCATCTCCATGAGTACAGTACACTACAGACTAAAGAAAACATGAATTACATGAGACCTCAGTAATATGCTAAAAGAAGTAAAAAGCAAGACTGCAGAAGGAAAAGATGAACGAACACAATAATACCATTGCAAAATTGACCAGAAAAGCAGCAGAAGAAGCACAAGTGAAAGAATTAATGACATACCATGAGATCCTGGAAAACTGACATGATGACAGAGTATGCACAAGATAATGATGGAGAGACGAAGGCAGTTCAGGAATGGAGGGCAGATCATGACAAACCAATGACATGTCCTACACAGACTGCAAATTTAATAGTAGGTCCCTTAGCAAATATTAGTCAACTTTCCCCCACCTAACTCCAATCGTCATTTATGTCAAAGCGATATTCTATGGTTCTTTACTTTGCGACACAAGTAATCAGTAAAAAATCAATCATAGGCTCTGTAAAATTTGCCCTGATGTCTATTTTGTAGGCTTATATATCTGGTGTTTGCCTAGTAGTGGCTCTCCTGTAGAAAAGCACTGGAAATGCAGTCCTGTACACCATTCCTATTCAGTGAATATAAAAGAGAAATCTGGAGGCAATTCAATAATATAAAACTATTAGTTTATGCTGTTGGAGCTTTCATCTAATAGATTTCCAAAGCAGCTGTAGATATTAAGACAGAGTAGTTCTTACTTCCAAGTGGACATATTTTTACTAAGAGAGTAATTAAGATAGTTCGCTTGTTTGTATATATTTTAACTTTTTTTTCATTACCCAAGAGTCACACACTTGCTAAAATACTTTTCTAGAAGCACATAGTAGATAGTATTCAGATCAAGTGAGCCAAAATTATGCCCATACATTATTCTCTCACACTGATCAAAACTCAGTTCACTGAGAAATGTGGGCTCAAGGCTTGAATGAGCCATGTCACCAGAACAGAAATGCACAGAGCCTGGGGCTCAAAAACTTTAAAGACAACAACACACACAAAGTGTTATCTTTCACTGCCATCCCGAAGATAACTGGCTCTTAAGATTTAAAGTTTCCCTTTAAATTTAGAACTGACTCTGATTGCAAATAATACTCAAATGAAAAAAAAATTTAATCTTAAAAAGATCCTGCTAAATGAAGTAAAAACTACATAAAGCCTGCCACATAGAAGGTGCTTGGTAAACATCAGTTGGATGGATAACCCTCAATGCAGGCCGAACAACAATCATCTCATTCCCACTGGATAAAGAATTCTAAAAGATTCTAACTTTCTGATTCAAGTCAGTGCCCCTACCTCACACTGTTAACAGACTGAACTCTATAAAATACAGATTTCTACAGAACAAGGCACTTTATTCATGAATATATTAACATAAGAATAAGGCATTATGTGATTAAATATGATTAATGATGAAAGCATTTATAACAAGTTTGATTTTCAAGTGAGAAATAGGAAGTTGCCTATTTAAAAAGCTGCTATGTTTGGAAATGGAACTTTTTATGGATTTTTAATACAATCAGGGGACCAACTTTTGCAGTTTGTTCTCAAATAGCAGGAGGTGTAGTTTCTTCCTCACTTAAAATGCTGACATGGAAGACAGCATGCATTTGATCAAACATATTCTACTCAAAATCCAGCATTAATGGGCTTGCATGTATTCCAAGGATATGTCTCCTTGAGTGCTGGTTTGTTTCACTGTTCTCACTTTTGTGGAGGACTCGACTCAGTCCAAAAACACTGCAGCATGCATACAAAAGTTAACCTCTTATATTTTGAAATAGTACAACAAACAACAAAAAGCATACAGACTCTGGCAGGAGATTCTAGCATATTAGCTCAGAACACTGAACTTTTTCAACCTGATAAAAGGCTTCCCCAAGTTTGAAATACCATTAAGTGATTCTCTTTCCAAAAGACCGCTGCATGTGTGAAGAGTGGAAAAGACCCAAAACCCTAAGTTGGGACCAAAGACTAAAAAATGAATAACAAAAAAGGCAAGTGCTTTTGCTCAATGGTGACATGCTCACTGAGTGCCAAGTTCCTGTGCAGATATTTTTGATGGTGAACTTTAAGCAAGATGGAGAAATGGTGTTACACTGTGAAAAATCAAGAAGTAAAACCGTAACCACCATAAATGTTAATACTATAGTGGGAGATTTATGTGAAAGGTCAACCAGGTAATAAAATGATGTAGTTCCCAAATATATAAAAGTATGCAGTACTCAAGATAGTGAGGAATGAACCACTTCTAATAAGCTGAACGGAGATTTCTGAGATGACAAATCTGGTGGCCTTAAGATGGTTGGTGAGCTATGAGAGCAGCTAGGAATTGGGTTTCTGTTAATAGTATGAGAGTAAACGGGTCTAAGACAGACTGTGGGACTCTGAGCAATTCCCTAGTTGGGATGTTAAGCTCACAAATTACTCACAGCTTTTTGTAACTTGATTACCATCCAGACAGATTACTTCTCCATTTCAGGATAAGGATGGTGCAGGATTTCAACTCATGCTCTATCATCACCTATTCCAAGCAACAAATTAAAATAACCCACTACTACGCTAAATGTACCCGATAAAGAGATCTTCCATCCCACTGTTCTTAGATTTATTATTATTTTTTTAAGTAAAGTTCATGTAATCCACTAGGTCATACGGAGTCCTAAAATTTATTCCCACAGTGATACTTGGAACATTTTCCTTCTGGACTTTATTAAACATAATGTTCTAAGCATTATGAGTGCTCTAAGGTATTCTTGAATAATAACCCCAACTGCAGAGTGAAAGTAAGTGGCCATTAAAATTGCAGAGATGGAGGGGAACGTGGAGACAAGGAAATAAGAGCATCTGTTGCTGAAGACTGCTGCACTGGTGATCTAGCTCAAGCTGGACCCAAGGTCCAAATCCAGCCCACTGCCTGTTTCAGTGAAGCGTGCAGGAGCTAAGAATGGTTTTGATACTTTTAAATGGTTCAGAAAGAAATCAAAACAGTATTTTGTGGCACGTGAAAATTCGATGAAATTCAAGTTTCCATGTCTATAAATAAAGTTCAACTGGCACATAGCCAAACCCATTTGTTTTATTTGGTCTATGGCACTTGTGTATAGTAGAACCGAATAGCTGAGACTTTGAGCATGGCCCACAAAGTTTACAATATTTACTATCTGACTCTTACGTAAAATGTCTGTGGACTCCAAGCCATCTCAGAGCTTCTAAAACCACAAGGAGGGAAGGATCCGGCCTGTTTTGTATTTTTTAATCCATCATGGATCAAGCTACGTTTTTCTGTAGAATATGAAACCATGCACTTGGATGCTGCAGTGAGGTCAAATTGCTATCAGTTTCTTAAATGATTTTTCTCACTTTCTGTATTTATTTTGCTGCACACGGGGCAAACATTTTCTGGACTAGTACCAGTCCATGGGTCATATTTTAAAAAGCACAGATGTAGAAAAATCAAAGAATATCTTAATACAACTTTCTGGAAAACCTACTCCTTACCTGCATAATTTTGACCACTAGAAATGTGAGTAAACAAATTTATATGCACCTGGATAAAATCTGTTTTTCCATGGATTTTTTCCTTGGAGTGTTAGGTTTTAAATCACAGCAATGGTTTCTCTCCTACCAACTGCCCCATTATATAAGATTTTACTGCTCGCTCAGGTTTTGGTAAAAGGAAAAAAATTCATTTGCATTTCATGCTTTTGGGAATGATAACTCAGATTTCATAAACAAAACAATTAGTACAAATGTTTCTCGAACAATCTGTGCTGTGATTTTGGAAACTGTGAAAGAATCAGAGTCCCTGCATAGACAAAAACAGTTTCTTATGTTTAAATTTTTAGAAGGTTGAAGGGATTTCTTCTTATGCTTGCTTTATAATAGCAGTCCCTTGATATGTCAAAGGCCACAAGAGTAATTTTTAGTTTAGGTACAAAAAGTGCTTTGGGCTCGTTTTATATGACACTCCCTGGTTTTAGTATTGCATTTAAAAAAACGGACTGTGAAAAATCATCTCCATGAAACTTTTTTTTATTGGCCCAAAGTTAGTAGTGATTTACTTTTAAATTTCAATCTTTATCTCCTGAGGGAAATGCTTATTTAAATCTACTGTGATTTTTGTTTAAGAAAGGAAATAACTTCTAAATGTTTTCAAACATTAAGAAAGATGAAACTCCATTATAGGGCCAATGAATTTTTTATTATTAGGTGTCAGATGATCAAGCATTCAAATAAGCAGCAGTGTCTTCATGGTGATTTCATGGTATAAGGAGAAGGGAGAGTCTACAAAAATTAACTCCAGGTGTGTTAACCATGTGAGAAGAGCATTCAGATGACAATAGGAAATGTTTTCTTTATTGTTACAGAAGTACGTTGTTGCTAGCAAAAGACAAAAATTTCAAAGCAGAAGGGATATAAAACTGCTGTAGATCGAACTTCTGCAAATGTCCATTTTGCTACAATAGCTCTGGTCATAAAACAGTCAAAATAGTCAGATGTAGAGTGCAGAACAATGGCATAATGTTTATAAATATTTATGTGTATGCTGAACTAGACCCTTCCTAGGAGATGCAGCTGTGATAAAGAAAGGATGTTGGGACTTGAATAGACCCCTCACTTTGGCAGTTATTGAACTCCAGGATCCTGTGCAAGTCACTCAACCTCCCTAACCTTCAGTTTCTTATCTCTATGATAAATGAGATATTACCCATCTCAGGGGAATGAAGGAAGATAATACAGTGTCTTGCAAACTACAAAGTACCATACAAATGTAAGGGGTTATTATTGTGGAGCAGAGAGTTAATGGAATTTCAATATGGATTCAAAAATTTGCTTAAGTAAAATGAACTTTTTATACAAGAAAATGGATACTGGGTTATTTCCACATTTTAATATATCATTTTCTAATGATATATTTGCTTCACTACCTCTTGAAACAAAGAGTATATTGAGGAATACCATTATTCAACAATTTATTGTACAAAATTTTAACCAAGTATTAGTCATGGTCAGTACTATTGATATTAAGGGGCTTTGGGAATGTGAACCAGGCAGACCTTTTTAGTGTGACAGAGGGTAAGGATGCAGGAAGTGGGCATGGGTATGGGGAATTTTTTTTTCACACTGACAATCTGAAGGAAGAGGAGGCACTGGTCTAGGGAAGGTGAGAGCAAAGCTAATGTTCCACATATTACCACATTTTCCTCATTTGAGATAATGAGATAACCAGGTTATATAATCACAATTAATATGGACATATCCAAAGTCTTGGCCCATCACAATATGTCTGTGGATTCAAAAGCCATGAGCAACACTTATTACTATGTGAGTGTCTTATGCTTTAATGTATTATCTATGAACTCTTGAAAACGCTACATTTTCTTTTACAGGGTTACAACTAAGTTACGAGATGATATTGGACTATTTGTAACCTTACTGTACATGCACATTAAATATATGAGGAAAGCATCCTACTTTCAAAATCTAAGGTAATTTAGTTTATGATCTTTAGTATTGGTTCAGAGACTTATCTGCTCTACACAAGATATTTATCACTCTCCAGTTTTCTTTTTACGGCCAAAAGACAGGAGAGTTTTCTCTCACATCTCCAAGAGGTAGAATTATCCCGATGTTAGGAAAACCAGTGCTGGGATCCTTTAGAGTTTAGATAAGACATTTAAAGGACAATGGTATGAAAATGAGCAAGGAAGACTCAATTACTTCAGTAAGGTCCCTACACATATTCTCTCCATCTGTATCTTGAAATATGTTCCTGTCTTGGGACACAAGCTCTATGCTAAAGGCATAGAACTGGTACACTGATCTCTCATTATTAGGAAGTGAATAAGTTAGTTGTTACAATGGTAGGAAAAGAATAAGGTAATTATTATTATTTTTTAATATTTTTATTTATTTCTAGGAGAGAGAGACAGAGAGACAGCATGAGCAGGGGAGGGTCAGAGAGAGAGGGAGTCACAGACTCTGAAACAGGCTCCAGGCTCTGAGCTGGCAGTCAGCACAGAGCCCGACGCGGGGCTCGAACCCACGAACCGCGAGATCATGACCCAAGCGAGAGTCGGTCGCTTAACCGACTAAGCCACCCAGGCGCCCCTAAGGTAATTATTTTCTAATAATATTTCCTTGGTACATAAGCCTAGATCCTCACCATATCGATGACCACTTCTTACATAACAGGTCCTTGTCTCCTCCATTCCCCCCAACCATTCTTCTGTTCCAGAAGAGCTTTCCTATCATACCACACACTGGTAGCCTGGAAGGTGAATATAAACTCATAACCCACTTTAAGGACCCATGTAAAGAGGTTGTGTTATTGAGAATCTACACTGTGCTAGGCTTTCAGGTCAAGTGTTTCACATATATGGTCTTGCTTAACACTCAAAATAGTCAGGAAATTAAGCATTATCACCCAAAGTTTGCCTGCACCATACTGCTGAATAGGACATCACTCACTGACTGTTCCTTGCATAGGAAAAAGCGTATTTCCTTTTAGAAGTATTGTTTGTAAAATGGTAACTGTTTTACAGAAAGACCATCAATCTAATCCCGACCTCTACTCCAGCGTTTCCACACTGCATCTGTTCTTAGGTAATATTCTATCTGGAACCTGCTTAAGAAATAGTTCTTTGGGTGAAAGTCTCTATATTCTCTTCCAGCACAGAAATGCACATCTCCTGCCTGTATTCAACACAGTAACAATGTCTGAGTTAACTTAAAGTTCATCTAACAAATATTTATCGAGCATGTCTCATGCGATACAAAAGGTCAGGCCCTGCAGATCTCCCTGAACAGAGACCCTGCTCTCAACTAAGGATTATAATACAAAAGGAGATATCAGTGAGGCTGGAGAAGAGCATACAGCCCTCCATTCAGTCCTGATATCCCAAAGATTTCCTTTATTCAACAATTAAGTTACTTTCAAAAAGGATGAATTTTTTTGGTCTAATTATTTCAGTGCCAAGCTAATGTAATGTGATTTACCATTTCTGCTTTAAAGGGCTTTATAAATAGGTAAATACTTTGCAAAGCCTCTTTTGTGAGCCTACAGCAATATTCTATGGTATTCGGATTAAAGGTGCAATTAAAATTTCTAATACTGGAAAGTTTTGTATATTTTAAGAAAGAATGTTTTGATAAATAAAACACCTGTCTAAAACTTATATTTTAAAGTAGGGCAGGAAAATGACATCAACAAAAATGGCAGAGCTGGCAGCTCCAAGTTCTCTATCCTCCAAGAAAACATTGAAAAATCAAGCAAAACTGTCAGAATCAACTTTGTCAGCACTTTGGAAAACAAAGGTTTCCGTCAACCAAGCAAATAATGAATGAACAGAAAGGTAATTTGTAAAGCGGTAAGAAAGCACTAAAGTATGTGTGTGTGTCCTGGGCTCATCCTCCTACCTGGCTTAGCAATGGTCTTGAGGATGACAGTCCATCTTACCAGCAGGGGACTGTGATCCCTGGTTTTGGGGGGTACAGAGTAGATCCTATTTGAAAAGAATTATGCTTGTCTGTTCCAATCTACCTGGAGTCTACCTGAAGGATTGATGCAAGATGCCTGCTTTTGTTGCATCTAATGCAGAACTTCCTGAGTCTGGAACTCCTGATAAAGCAAACAAAAAGCCTGCAGTCATCTGAGGCAGAAGATTATGTTGAAGCATAGGATAGAGTGCAAAAAGTCTGAAAGGAAAGCTAGAGAAAGTTTAGCTGAGAAATCAGGGAATTCAAAAGCACTTGTATATACAGGGGAACAGAGACAATCATACACATGCTCAGGGCAGCACATATGCTGAGAAAAGATATAAGAGAGTCTCTTCCCACCCCCTTTCTACTTTCTCTCTTATTTGGCTCCTGATATTCAAAGAACTCTCTGTCAAAACAGTAGCTGAACATAAATTAAAAGGACAGAAAACTCAGAGGCCACATACAACTAAGAACAGAGACCTTACAAAAATAGTTTAGAAAAGTTATCTAACAGCTATAGCCTACAAAAAACAAAAACAAACCCTGAGAAGCAGGAAGACTGGTTTCCAGAGTTACCAAATGATAATATTCAAAATGTCCAGTTTTCAACAAAAGATTACAAAGCATATGAAGAAACAAGAAAGTATGACTGATTCACAGAAGAATTTAGTAAACTTACTCTGAGAAACATAGACATTGTACTTACTACACAAAGACTTTAAATCAAATGTTCTAAATATACTCATAGAGCTAAAGGAAACCACAGAAAAAGTGCTAAAGGAAAGCAGGAGAATGACAAATTCTCTGTTTGTATGAACAAACAGAGAATATCAATAAGGAGATAGAAATTATAAAATGAAACCAAGGAGAAATTTAGCAGCTGAAAAGTACACTAACAGAAATGAAAAACTTACTAGAGGGTTTCATTTCTTTTCTTCTTCTTCTTTTTTTTTTTTTTTTGAGAAAGAGTGCAAACATGAGTGGGAAAGCCACAGAAGGAAAGGGAGAGAGTCTTAAGCAGGCTCCATGCCCAGGGGTGGGGCTCTGTCTCATGTTTGTGAGATCATGACCTGAGCCAAAATGAATCAGATGCTTAACCAACTGAGCTATTCATTGAAACCTAGATGGTTTCAATATAAAATCTGAATAGGCAAAAAAAAAAAAAAAAAAAAAAAAGAGCCAGTGAACTTGAAGATAGGTCAGTTGAAACCTAGTCTGAGGAAGACAAAGAACAAAAACAGATGAAAATGAGCAGAACCTAAAAGATCTGTGGGATACCATAGTAGTGTATCAGCATACACACTGGGAATCTCTGAAGAGAAATAGAGACAGGAAAAAGAAAATTTGAAGAAATAATGGTTGAAAACCCCCAGAAAATAACATATATGAATCTATATAGTCAAAAAGTTCAGCAAATTTCAGGAAAGATCAATATGCAAAGAGATTCACATTAAGACACAATAATCAAATTATTGGAGGCCAAGAACAAAGGGAGAATCTTAAAAGAAGCAAAAGAAAAGTAACTTGTCACATACATGAGCTCTTCAGTAAGATTAACAGAAAATTTCTCATCAGAAACCACCCAGACCACAAAGGAGTGAGGTGCCATTCTTAACGTGCTGAAAGAAAACTATCAACCAAGGATTTTATACCTGACACAACTATCCTTTAAAAATGTAGGCGAAAGTAAGATGTTCGAAGATAAACTTGGAGGAGGTTTGTTGTCTGTAGACCTGCACTACAAGAAATGCTAAAGGTAGTCCTTCAGGTTGAAATAAAAGTATACTAGAAAGTAACTCAAAGCCTTAAGAGAGAAAGAATTCTAGTAAAGGTAAATACAAAGGTTAGATATAAAAGCCCATATTATTGTACTTTTGGTTTGTAACTCCTTTTTATCTCCTATGTGATTTAAACAGCAAATTCACAAAAGAATAATAATTTAAAAGCTATGTTAATGGTCACATAACATATACATGTACTATGAGAACACCACTATAATATTCAAAATGTCAGGGAGAGGATAGCATTGCATAAGACAGAGTTTTTATATGTTATTAAGACTAAGCTGGTATCAATGAAAAGATTATTATAAATTTAGAATATGAATTATAATCCTTGCGGTAACCACTAAGAAAATATATAAAAAATACACGTGAAAGGAAGCCTAACACATTTTACTCCAGCTTGTTTACTATCTTTCTCTGTTACTACACTGAACATTCCAAGAGGTCAGGAACTTGGCTTGTCTTGATCCCCACTGCAACCCCCATTCTTGGAGCGGTGCCTGACACACAGTACATGCTTGGTAAATATCTGCAGGAGCGAAGGAGGAAGGAAGGGAGGTGTTAAGTAGACAAATGGAGAGATAAACTTAGAGTTTAAGGGAAAGGGTCTACAGTAGAGACATAAGTTTAAAAGTCAAAGGAGATTAGAATGTGTATTAATTTCTCCAACTTAAAGATGTGGAAATTGGTTCTGACAAGGTAAAATGAGTTTGTATAATGTAAACACCATCTTCTCATTATCTCACAAGCTGAAGTAAACCTAGCTGGCAGGAGAGATAAACATTTTCCTGGTGCAAATTCTAAAGGGAATTTAGTATCTGAACATTTCTTAGAAAGCACACTGAAAAACGTAATGAAACGATACACGCTTAACAATGATTTTCTTATTGTGGTCCTTGATGACAGCTCGAGGTCAACACAAAAGTCAATGTACTTCAACAAAAGCATTTTTCAGTCCAAGCCAATGAAGCTGGGACAAAAAGATTTCTCAAAGTCTAACTTAATCAAAGGGTAGAATTCGAAATACCTAATGAAAAGGGGATAGCTTGTCCTCTCTTGTTTTGACAGGAGCATTCAGTTCAAGGTTAACCTCTCTTGTAGCAATTTTGTATTGCTGAATGGAGAGCTAGATTCTTTGTACATGAGGTGACCACGGTGCAAAGCTTAACCTTTATCATAAATATCAGTTTGTCTGATTTATTTTATGACCAGGATAAGTGGCCACTCCACAGCTTAATGGGGGTGAGGATGAAGTGACTTATTGAAGGTCACAGGGCTGGTGGCAGAGCTGGGGTTTGACCACTAGCCTCCAAACTCCCAGCTCACAGAGTATTCCATCATTTTCAAATCCTCTGTGCCTTCTGTACTCACATGATAAAAGATGCCAGGTTACGTTTCTAGAATGCTGTGAGTAGGATCTTTTCAATCTTCCCCAGAGCACACATCATTGCAGGAATTAGATGAGGCTTATTCTTGTTAGGGTCCCTTGTATCTTGTCCTGTAACCTATGGCCCAAATGTTAGGGCTTTAGGCATCTGCCCTATGCTTGTTCTCTATTTACACTGAGTCAAGGACTGGGGAATATCAAAGACGGGCAATAAGATCATTGCTTATATATAAAACAACATAGTTTGGACAGACTTGAAATTTTATCAGTTAATGTTTGGGCTAGGGAAAAATAGTAATAAATAGAGTCAGACTTCAGAAATCATTATATCCTCAAGGATCAAGTATGATCTTCAAAACAACAAAAAATTCTTTCACTGGTTTTATCATATGTTAAGTAACATTTACAAATCCCATGTAATGCACAAGAGATTAGAAGAGAAAAATATTGTGCCCAACTCCATTATACAAATGACTGAAGTGAAAATTAAGAGAAAAAAAGGAATACACGCACAGGTTTACAAAACTCTGACTGTACAGAAAGGCATGAAACAGAAAGTAAAAGCCTCATGATCATCTACCATCCACACCCTACTCCACAAAATCAATTACTCTTAACTGAATTTATTTCTGTGTCTCCTCCAAGGGTAAAAAAAAAATTTTTTAAAGGAGTCTGTGTTTGTGTGTTAATCTGTGTACACTTTCAGAAAACCAGACACAGACCAACATATACTTTTCAGTTTTCTCAAACATGCTTTTCTCATTTAATTTATCTTGAAGGTCTTTCAACAGCAATATATAGATATCCACCATATTTTTTCAGGATCATGTGGTCTTCTATTGCAGAGAAGAAATGTAGTTCATTTAAAGCAATTTCTGCCTCAACAATATTGACACTCTTCACACTCTGTTACTATTATCAGCAATTATTCAGTGAACGTCTTTGTATACATAGCTCAGTGATTGTTATAAGCCTTTCTCAGGGGAAAATTACTGGTAAGGGTATTGGGTCAAATGGAACATGCATGTATAATTTTGATAGGTACTACCAAATTGCCTCCTAAAACGCTTGCATAATTTGTATTCTTGCAAAGCAGCTGTGGACTATGACATCCATAATACTTTTAATCAAAAGACACATGAAAAGCCATGATGTAAACAAACTACACATTACTGTGTATTCTAGCCAATGTACCTTGTCTTTGGGACGGACTCCTATGATCTACATAATTACCATTAACTACAACACAATAAATTTGGAATTCCACATTATGAAACATTAATTCACTGAGAAAGCAGGTCATACTCTTCACTATAGAACCTTCCATAAGAAGGAGCCTGGGGGTTGGAGGCCAGCCCAGTATCCATAATTGGAACCATACAAGAGTGTTTTGTGTGTCAGTTTTTAAACAGTAAGCTTCATTTTGAAATATATCTGAATCAGCTTGTAAAAATCTTAAAACCAAAACATCCATGTATTGTCTCCCTGCAAGGGTGCATCAGAACTATATCTTAAATGTATATTCCATTTTCCTCAAAAGTAATAAGAAAGAATTCACAGAAGGGTTCAAGTTAAGTAATGTGAAGAGATTTCATCATTTATCAGTGGTTCATTTAAATTGGATCAAAGGTCAAAATGATATATGAAAGTTTAGGGTAAATGTTAAATTATGAATAAAATACTTGTCCTAGGGATATCACAAGAGAAGACATAATAGAAGGTAGTGAGTGTTTAAGACGGTTTATCTAAGTTTAACTTTATCGAAGTTAAAAAAANTGTGACTTTAGACAAATTACTTAACTGTCTCTGTTTTAAAGGAGGTAATATAAATAAAGCTTTAGTCCAGGGTCTGGTGCTTAGAGAGCGCTCCATACATGTGGGCTGCTATTAATCTACAGCCACTATTACCCGGGAACTCAAAATAGGTCTGAAAAATAGGAAGGAACAGCACTTCTCTTAGGGTTTAGAGAGAAAAAAAGTTATTAATAAAATGATGGTAAGAATCTGACAATGGAAATTCGTGACCTAATTAGCACATTTATCCCCCCCTGCAAATGAAAAATGAACATGTTATCTCCAAAGAAGCTGATCACAGTGCAAGCTTGTCAGATTTCCACATTATAGTTCTGGTTTTCCAAGACTTCTGCGGACTTTGGCATGGTAAAAATACATCTTGAAACCCTTATTCTAGAACTGAAGAATTGAGGTTAGCCTCTTTGCTTTGGGTGAAAAATAGTATTTTCCCACAGGAGCCAGCACAGAAACTCATAGGGTCTACTGACCTGAGAGGCGAGATTCAGCTTTATTTCTTCCCCCAATTCTGTGAATTTTACAGAAAAAATTTCTTAAACTATGAAAATTCAAGGACATAAAATTGGCTCTAAAATTAAACTGGAAGTTTTCACATCTTCATATCACATCTTCATATCACATCTTTGATAACTGATTACCACGTAAATTCTAGAAACAGATGGTTATTTCTTCTTAGCAAGACAGTTGCCTTATTTTTTAAGGTTCTAACAACTAGCCTCCTCTAGATTTGATCTTGTAATTTCTCTTATCATCTGAAGACTGCAGATGAGGGTGGATGACACCATGAGCTGTGTATCACGACAGTTCGCGCAAATTCTGCAGAGGATTGAAGCCCTCTTCCCCAGTGAGCCTGGCTGTACCCAGAGAATCTTCTCAGCAAGTTACCCATCCTCTAACTGCTTGGACAGGAGTTGAAACTTACTTCATGTGTTTTTTTTTTTTTTTTAATGTTTTTTATTTATTTCTAGGAGAGAGAGAGACAGCATGAGCAGGGGAGGGTCAGAGAGAGAGGGAGTGACAGACTCTGAAACAGGCTCCAGGCTCTGAGCTGGCAGTCAGCACAGAGCCCGACGCGGGGCTCGAACCCACGAACCGCGAGATCATGACCTAAGCGAAAGTCGGACGCTTAACTGACTAAGCCACCCAGGCGCCCCACTTCTTGTGTTTTTTAATAGATATTCCTTTTACAAGGCTTCTACCCAAATCAATTAGCATAACATTCCATCATAAAGTCATTTTCTTTGTGTTTGTTCTTAAAGAATTTTTTTCTTTTTGTATTTCCTCCCCTTGAAAGAGATGTTTTAAACAGTTACTTAAAACTAGTGGGATCTTTGAACTGGCAGGGATTTCCACGGTCATGTCCTCTTATTCCTAATGAAGAAATCCTTTCTCTAACATCTCTGACAACCAGACCCAACGTTCTAGCAATGTACAACTTGCTCTGAGGGTCACCTTATCCTGGTGAGAAAACAAACACTGGATGCAAAGTTGGGAGAGCTGGACAGGTACTCCACTCCTTGTAGTGAGCCACTTAAACCTGTATGCTGAGCTCTGGTATTCTTACTTAAAAATATGGGAGTTGTGGGGCGCCTGGGTGGCTTAGTCGGTTGAGCGTCCGACTTTCGCTTAGGTCATGATCTCGCGGTTCGTGGGTTCAAGCCCCGCGTCGGGCTCTGTGCTGACGGCCAGCTCAGAGCCTGGAGCCTGTTTCAGAGTCTGTCACTCCCTCTCTGATCCTCCCTTGCTCACGCTGTCTCTCTCTCTCCTAGAAATAAATAAAACATTAAAAAAATATATATATGGGAGTTGTTATTTTATTAATTACTAGGATTCCTTTGAGGTCTAAAAAATTTTACCGACTAGGATTCCTTAGTCTATAAAACCTAAGAAAACCCCTGACAGAATTAAAAAGTCCTAATTGCTAGAAATCTTCCTTCCTTCAGCTTTTGCCAGTGTGAACTATTCTCTACTCTAGAGCCATACAAGTAGGTACCTTTTCACGTGGACACTCCTTAAAATTGAAAGCTGAGTATCATGTCTGCCAGAAGCATTCTTTTCTCCAGGCTTGGAAGGTTTCTTAGATTATATTTCTTGTTTACATATTACTAACATATCTTTCAGTGTTTTAGTATATGGGTATGGTTAAAAAGGTAAAACTTACCTAGCGTATTTTAGTGAAAGAGCTTAAGTGAAGAGTTGCAATTGTGCAACTAATAGTATGTGGTTTAAGGGCTTTATTTTTGTAAGAGGTTAGATGCAGAATATTATTTTAGCAATCTGCAACTGATTGACAACAGTTGACATTTAATTAATTACTGTTGCTACGAGCCAAGGTTTTATTGTCTTTGTAGGATTTCAAAATGCTGAGATGGGGGACATTGTGTTGAAATATGGTGAAAGCCTTAGAGTCCAAAGAGGGGCGTTGCACTTTTGGGCCCTGGAGTAAATGGGCCATGCACAGTGCAGTTTCGAATTCTATTTCTGAGTTTTTCAGTTTTCTTGTCACTGTTAGTCTGTCTGCTATTACTTCACACTGCTGCCAATGCATCTGACTATAGCAACTCATCCTTCTTCTTCCAATTTCCTCTTTCTGATCTATTGTGGGTTTGGCAACCAGATAACCAAACATTGTAGAGATTTGTCTAAAATTAGAGTAAATGGACTGAGATATCATTTTTCACTTATCCCATTGGTTAAAAATATAAAAAAAAATGATTATAGACAAACTCAAACTCTGCTAAGGGCAGGATATACAATGGTATGAGCCCACTGCACAACTATCTCACATCTATTTTAAAAGGTCTAAAACAATGCTTTCCCTTCATCTCACAAATCTCACTAGTAGGAGTAGGAATAAGAATCTGTCCTTAGAAAATAGTCGGACAGAGGCACCTGGGTGGCTTAGTCGGTTAAGCGTCTGACTTTCGCTTAGGTCATGATCTCGCGGTTCGTGGGTTCGAGCCCCGCGTCGGGCTCTGTGCTGACGGCCAGCTCAGAGCCTGGAGCCTGTTTCAGTCTGTGACTCCCTCTCTCTCTGACCCTCCCCTGCTCACGCTGTCTCTCTCTCTCTCTCTCTCCTAGAAATAAATAAAACGTTAAAAAATTAAAAAAAAATAGTCGGACAGTACAAATGGATGTATATATTTATAATACAGTTGGAAGTGCTCTATACATCCACCAATACAGCATTGGTTCAATAAACCATGCTGCTGCCATATAATAATCCCATGAAAAAATGGTCTTACAGATCTGTAATTGCTGAGAGAGACACATGGAATGCCATATTGGAATAATATCAATTTGTATATCACAATCCTGTTTTCAAAAAGATTATACATATTTAAATAAAAGAGACTACAAAGTTATAGACAAAATATTAAGAGTTTGTCTTCAGTATGTAATTTCAATTTATTTGGTTTTAAAATTTTTGCTTGTTTGTATTTCTTTAAAGTATTAATAATTTAACAGTTGATTTGGATTGCTGCTTAAACATGATTCATCACACGAGCTTTACACTAAGTATTACACTTAAGGCATGCTTCAATATTCTCAAATCAATCAACATGATACATCATATAAGAGAAAGGATACCATCATATAACCGTTTCAATAGATGCAGAAAAAGCATTGGATAAACTATAACATCTATTCATGATAAAAATGCTCAAGAAAGTGGGTTTAGAGGGAACATACCTCAATGTAATAAATGTCTCATATGAAAAACCCATGGCTAACATCATACTAAAGGGTAGAAAATGAGAGCTTCCCCCCTCCCCCCCNTCAACATAGTATTGAAGTCCTAGCCGTAGAAATCAGACAAGAAACAAAAGGCATCCAAATTGGTAAGGAAGAAGTAAAACTTTAACTCTTTGCAGATGACAAGATACTATATATAAAAAAAACCCCTAAAAACTCTACCAAAAAACTGCTGGAACCGATAAATGAATTCAGTACAGTCGCAGGATACAAAATCAACATACAGAAGTCTGCTGCATTTCTCTACTCTTAATAATGAAGCAGCAGAAAGAGTTTGAATCCAGAATATATAAAGAACTTATACAACTCATCACAAAACAGTCCCATTAAAAAATGGGCAGAAGACATGAATGGAGATTTCTCCAAAGATGACATTCAGATGGCCAACAGACACATAAAAAGAGGCTCAACACCACTCATCATCAGAGAAATGCAAATCAAAACTACAATAAGATATCACCTCATACTTGTTAAAAACACAAGAAACAACAACAAGGAGTGGACAAAAAGGAGCTCTCATGCACTGCTGGTAGGAAGGCAAACTGGTGCAGCCACTGTGGAAGACAGTATGGAGGTTCCTTAAAGAATTAAAAATTGAACTACCCTATGATCCAATAATCATACTACTGAGTATTTCCTCCAAAATTTACAAAAACACCCGTTCAAAGTGATATATGAACCCCTATATTCATTGCAGCATGATTTACAATAGGCATCTTATGGAAGCAGCCCAAGTATCCACTGGTAGATGGATAAAGATGCGGTATATGTGAGTGTGTACACACACACACACACACACACACACACACAGGAATATTATTCAGTCATAACCAAGAGTGAACTCTTGACATTTCCAACAACATAGATGGAACTAGAGAGTTTAATAGTATGTGAAATAAGTCAGAGAAAAACAAATACCATATGGTTTGATTCATATGTGGAATGTAAGAAACAAAACAAATGAACAAAGGGAGGAAAAGAGAAATGAAGAAAGAGACTCTGTTTCTAATAAATTTTTTTACATTTATTTATGTTTTGAGAGACAGAACACAAGCGGGGAAGGGGCAGAGAGAGGGAGATACAGAATCCAAAGCAGGCTCCAGGCTCTTAGCTGTCAGCACAGAGCCTGACGTGGGGCTTGAACCCACAACCGTGATATCATGACCCAAGCTGAAGTTGGCCGCTCAACCAACTGAGCCACCCAGGCACCCCACCCCCCATGCTTTTTAAAAAATTTTTTAATTGTTAAGGAGTTTATTTTTGAGGAATCTCTACACCCACCGTGGGGCTTGAACTTACAACCCCAAGATGCAAAGTCACACACTCCACTGACCGAGCAAGTCAGATGCCCCCGAAAGAGACTTTTAACTATAGAGAATAAATTGGTGGTTATCAGAAAGCAGGGGGGTGGGAAGACGGATGAAACAGATGATGGGGATTAAGGAGTGGACTCGTGATGAGCACTGAGTACAGAATTGTTGACTCACTAGACTGTATACCTGAAACTAATAAAACACTGTAGGTTAACTATATTGAAATTAAAAGAAAACACTTAAATAAAAAAATATTCCCACTTCTGAATGAAACAGTAACACCATGTTACTGTAATAATGTATATATAATAAATTCTGCATACCACAAAAAAGGAAGACTTTTAAAGATATTGAATGATAAGGTCAAACCAAGTGGGAAGAACCAAAAGCAGGTGAGAGATTTCAGGAATGAAGATGGAGACAAAAGGTTTTTTTGTTTTTTGTTTTTTAATGATATTAAGGCTACAGGGGACTTGATAAGATTTAGTAGCTGGATCTAGAGGGAGACAAAGGTGTCGGGAATTAATACCCAGAGAATCTGGGTTGGTGGGAGGCTGGTGCTGTTCTCGGAATCTGGGAAAGAGGATTAGGTAGAGCAACAACAACAACAAAGATTTCGTCTTGTATATTTATCTTTGAGAAACGTGTGAGATCACAGGGTACTGGATCCACACAGCCAGAGACAAATCTGGGGATCCTTTCATGAGTGGTGGCTGATGCCAGGGTAGGCCATGTGGTCATGTACGGAGACTGGCCTAGTGATGAGAAGTCAGCAGATGGAACCCTGGGGAACATCACCACGTAATGAATAGTAAAGGAAGACTAACCCTTGGAGGAGACCCAAAGCAATTAACCGGGGAGACGGTGGAACACAGTGTCATGGAAGCCAGGAATGAAGAACAGAGGCATGGGTGCTGAGCAATGACAAAAAAGTACAAAAGGGTAAAAAATCAACAACAACAACAACAACAACAGAAAGATAAGGACTGGCAAGTGCCCCTGGATTTGGTAACCAAGAAGCGATCTTGTAAGAAGCACTTACGGTGCAGTGGTAAGGATGGGGTGGAGAAGGGACAATGAGGTAGAGGAGTAAAGAAGATGGATTAGAGACAGCTAGTGCAGACAAGTGTTTTCCGGAAGTTTGGCCATGCCTAGAGAAATGAGAGATGTGAGTGGCTAGATGGGGACACCAGATTGAGGTTAGGGTTCCGGTTTTGTCTGTTTGATGGGGGACAGAGTTAAGCATACTGAGGTGAAATTACATGCAGCAGGAGATGACCTATTACTCTACAAAAAGAAATCTAGTTTTCTGAATGAATGAATATAGCTTTCAAGTAGTTACCTAATATGTCACTCAACAAAACAGTGGTAAAACCTGGACAAAAAAAAGATCTTTTGCTCTTAATTTTTGTCTATCTTCAAATTATCTAAAATCTCCCATATTTAAACACAGAAATTTAAAATATCAAGCCAATCTGGAACATTCTGGGGAGGATAGGGGCAAAAAATACAAAAACATCTTCACTGAAACTAGTTCCATCAAGACACCTTAAAACACAATGTGATTTCGTAGCCAGATCAAATACACACTTATTATCTTGACAAATTAGATATAATTTAATTGTAGTAAGACAGTAGCCAGAAATCAGTAATTATGGCATGCTGCTGTGTCCTACTCCACTAACAGCATCCCTCTGATCTGAAGGAGGCCAGTTTTCAAAGGGGCTAAACTTTGGATATGGAACATTTAAACATGCTTCATTTTTTTGTGATCTGAGTACATTATACCTTTTGAAATACATATGTCCTAGTGTCTGTAGTAACTATATGTTTACATAACAGTCATGCTTTGTCCACCACACCATGTTTTTTTTGAAAACTGAAATCCTTACAAAAGCACTGTTAGGTATTCAACAATTTGAATTCCCAAGCTAGGGAGATGAGGCCAAATAGTATCATACTTTTTTTTTTTTGGTAACTATTCATGGCAGAATTTCAACTGCTTTCCTCTTAATGTGGTGTTCTGTGCAGTTAGCTTTTCTTTCCATGTCTATCTTAGAAAGATGGATTTTCAAAAATTAAAACCATGTGACAACAGCAGTGATTTCAATACAATTTGCCAGGAGCAAATACAGCATGAACAAAGAGAAAGATTAATTAATTTAGGTACAGGCTCTGGTGGATAAGGTAGAATTATCAAGCAGATAAGAGCAGACCCGTTTCTATTTGCAGTCTTCTCTTTTATACTTAATACCGTTTTTAAAAAATCGAATTCTGCTTTCACTGTAATAATCTTAAGACTCACAGTGAAACACAAAGTGGGATAATGATCTTTGGATTTTGGGTTGACAACTTTCCTCAGGTGCTAAGATGTTCTAGAGTAAGAAAATACGAGAACTTTTCTTTGTTCTGGTAATCAAAATATGAAAGCTTTAAACTTTATTGTTAAAAACGATTTATATTTATTCACAAAGTTGTGATGGCAACATGGACTTAGACATTTAAAATGCCATGAGTTAAGGGGCACCTGGGCGTCTCAGTTGGTTAAGTGTCGGACTTTTGATTTTGGCTCAGGTCATGATCTCAGGGTTGTGAAATTGAGCTGTGCACTGGGCTCGGCACTGGGCATGGAGCCTGCTTAAAATTCTCTCTCTCTCTCTCTCTCTCTCTCTCTCTGCACCCTCCCCCCTCCCCCAGCCTGTGTGTGGGTATGCACTTGTTTTAAAAAAACAAAGGAAAACAATGCCATGACTTAAAGTCTGCATATATTACATAAGCATATTGAAATGAAAATGTGGTTTGATGTCCCAAACTCATGGTGCATCTCTTGCAATATTACAGGAGGCGCATGCTAGAGATGAGGGAGAACGTTGGAAGAGGTAGGTCCAAGTATGTTCCATGTCCAAGTACGCAGTACGCATCCAGTGTACTCACAGGGTACAGATGAAGTTTGAGCAAAAACTCCTCCCAAATGCTATCAAATGTTTCAAAAATTTTGAAATAGATTTCCATTTTTAAGTTAAAAGGAGAAAGACAAAAGACAGTCAATGAAAACAGAAAAGAACTGTTAAACGTAATTCACTGAGTTTTGATTATAACAATCACTGAACTGTATTATTATATTTTGAATGGTATACTGGCACTATGATCATTGTGTCAATTTCAGGTGGGTACACAGGTGGGTGTAAAAATCCATACAACTCAGCTTCTAGGATATATTTAAAATGGAAATCAGTTTCTTTAGCTCTCAATAGCTTGAAACAAAGTTCCAGGTTTTCTACAGCTTAGTTTCCCACTCCTTACGGATGAAACAGCATGATGTTTGGGACCGGCTTTAAGATAATCCAGTGAGGGGTACTGAAGTATGTGGGAGTACAGATGAAAGGAAACTGTGAGTTGTTGACCACTGAGCCTTGGGTATTGGGTACATGGGGCTCATTATACTGTTTTCGCTACTTTTGTCAATGCTTGAAATTTTCTATATGTTTTAAACTTTAAAGTGGCGGCGGCGGTGGTGGTGGTGGTGGTGGTGTGTGTGTGTGTGTGTGTGTGTGTCTGTACACACTCCACACTTATTTGCTGAAATTTGGTCTTTGACTCTGGAATCCATTCTTATTGACACAGTTGCTCTGTTTCACCTTCCTGCCCTGACCTACTCATCAAATGTTATTAACGGTTATAAAGACAACTCAAAGCAACAGATGATTTTGTGTAGATAGGCTGGAGGACAAGTTGACTTTTGTTAATTGGGCCCTGAAAGTTTTCCATCCCACCCTGGGCAGTTTATTGTACAGCCTGCCAAACTTTAAAGTTATTATAACCAGTTTTACACAAATGCCAGACAAAACAGACAAGGGATTAATTGGAATGATCACAAATGCATTTCTTCTGAATACATTGAAACACATTGGCCAGTGCCAAAAGACATTTAAAATAGAAAACCTGAAACTAATCAATCAAACCAAGTTTAGTTCTTTTTGATGTTATAGTTGGGAAACATTTTATGCTATAAATAATAGAAAAATTACCTAGGGAGGAAAAAAAAAAGAGCATGTTGATAGTAGTGAGAAGGAATTTTGCATTGTCAAAGAGAAATACTTAGGGAGGAGATCTTCTGTGGCTCCTTTTTTTAAAAAACATTTTATTGTTATTTTTGTAAGTGATAAGAGTTAAAAGTCTTAAAGAAAAAAGTGAGGACTCACACTATTGGCTCAGTTTTTAAATTATAACATTGAACAAATCAAAGTGTAAAAGCCCAGAACAATGCTGGGAGATGAGGGTTTTGGTCAGATGTTAGACAGACTATCCAAACAGCTGGAAAAGATGTTGATTCTCCTTGGGAAATTTGTAATGTATTTGACTCATGTTTTCACGGAGCTGTGGATGGTCCTAGGGGGTTTGAAAGAGAGAAAACTTGCCAAGAACTTTATCTGGAAAATGATAGTATTTTACCAGTTTTCCAATTAGACAACAAAAGAATTTAAAGAACATTAACAAATATTCATAATTGATGAACACTATCTCCATAGCAGTACCATTTAGGTCATACATCCAGAAGTCACTGAGTAAAATAATTCATTTACATATTTTTTATCTTTAAAAATGCAGTCACACACAAACACAACATGAAGTGATAAAAACAAAAAAAGAGAGAGAGAGAGAGCGCCTTTCATTACTCGAGTTGGATGATAAGTCCATGTTCAGTACGCACACACTTTCTAAACAACGTGTTCAATGACAAGTCTCCTTATGCACGCCTTGGCCTACCTACAGCTAGTATCTGATGCAGAGAGGCCAGAAAGGGAAGATTTGGTAATTGAATTCTTGCTGATGTGATGCAATTTTTGGTTCTAAACAACACTTGCATAGGCTCTGCTCAATTTCATAAAGTTTCTTAATTGTTTGCTTATCAACAATTATGATATTCATCTCCTCAAATCAGCCTCCAAAGTGGATTGGAAATTACTTACTATACATTCTGAAATATTTATTGATCATATAGCATGATGTTTAGGACTGGCTTCAAAATAATCGAGTAAAGGGTAGTGAAGTATGTGAGAGTATAGATGGAAGGAGACTGTAAGCTGTTGACTGTTGAGCCCTGGGTGTTGGGTGCATGGCCTTCATTATACTGTTCTACGTTTGTGAATGCCTGACGTTTCCTACATGTATATTTTAAAATTTAAATAAAAAAGTGGAAATGTAAAAGAAAATATTACCCCTTGGCTCGCAAATGTAAATAATCAGATGAAGCACACTTCTCTTATACAAATTTTCCTGTGATTAATTACCTGAGCATAGTGACAGTCTTGTTTTTTTTCCCCCTAAAGAAATAGAGTTTGCTTATTTTGGATCATACTTTCAATACCACAGTTGTGTGGCAATTTTAACTTGTTCCCCAGATGCACGGTATAGAAGAGTAGAAAGCATACTGAACTTTGAGACAGAAAATTCATATTCTCAAGTCCCAGTTGTACTACTTTCCAACCACATTACCTTGAACAAGTCGTTTAATCTTTCTGAAACTTAGGACTGGTATCTCGTATGCTTGTTTCACAAAACATTATGCAAATGTTAGGGTGAACCACATCACATTTCCATTTTTTACATAATGTCAAAAACATTTTGAATTATAGCGATGTCATATGGCTCTATTCTAATATAAGGCATCAAAATTATGGTATATTTCTTCTAGAGAAGTTAGACCAAGGATCATTGCCAGATAACTTATTATAAATGAGAACTGGTTGCATCCTTTAATATTGGGATTGTACTGGTATTTCAGTGGCAAGTGGGTATGGAGGAATGAGAGCTATGTGAAGGTGTTAGTCTCCCAAGTTGTTCCTACTGGAACTAATTTCAGTGACTGCTCCATGTTACCAGTTTTTCTTGTTATTTTCGCTTTGCAATGGCTTGAAAAATACTTGAAGTACAATATTTAGAAATATTAATTGCCTTTTACTTTATTACATTCAGCTTGTTTGTGCAACTGTGATGTTAACTTGGAGCACAGCTGTAGAAAAAGCAGGAGTGCACTTAACAAATACTACTTACTAGTGATGAAAATGATGGTGATGGCTAAGGAACTGAAATTTATAAGCACAGCCGAGTGCAAGCAACTAAGCATAAAGGTCCCAGAGATAAACAGAATACGAAAATTTATATCAATTATAAACTTGCTTTTAAAAATGTTAGTGTCAAACAATACTCATAGACTTAAGTTAACTGATGCCAACTAATGTTTACTTTCTACAAGGGGGCATTTTTAAAAAAGGAACTATAGGGGTGCCTGGGTGGCTTAGTCAGTTAAGCGTCCAACTTTGGCTCAGGTCATGATCTCGTGGTTTGTGGGTTTGAGCCCCACGTCGGGCTCTGTGCTGACAGCTAGCTCAGAGCCTGGAGCCTGTTTCGGATTCTGTGTCTCCCTCTCTCTCTGACCCTCCCCTGTTCACGCTGTCTCTCTCTCTCTCTCTCTCAGAAATAGATGAAAACATTACAAAAATTTTAAAAAAGGCATAAATTGAAATAACATAGTTATTTAGAACATGAATAAATAATGAAGGTATTTCTAATGATTTATCCTTTTCGTGTTTGTGGGCAAACAGCAAAATCCTTGACACTTTTATGCTGAGTTTAAGATTTTAAGCTGGGTTTCAAATTTTCTCAGTAGGCCATAGTTACCTTCCCAATGCCATAATCAAACTGCTTACTTTCAAACAAGCCATATAATTCTAAGGTTAAACAGTAAACACTTCCATTTCTCCAGAAAGCATCCCGGTAGGGGATTCTTAACGGAAAAGCAGCAGAGCTTAAAAGATATGGCTGGCAGTAAAAGTTCAAAATGCATCTCACTGTCCAAACTTTAACAGCAAAAAACAACATATTCTGGTATTTCCAAAGCTACTGAGACAAGACACAATTCCTAAAAACGATCATAGCCTTGGCACTCATTAAGCTGTACAGAAGACTTGATGTTTAAGAATAAATCTTCTCTTTGTTAATTTCCTATACTATTCAATTTTTAAATTAAAATCATACATTACTCTTTAGGCTATGAGCTGGGGCTGAAATTTAGAGCCCCATTTGCAATACAAAAATGCAAACACATAGGGAAAAAAACACTGTGTATAGGGAATGAATTACATCTTCACTCTTTAGAAAGTCCACTATTTCCCAAAATTAATAAAATTAGTTTAGAAACAAGCCTTGCTGGGTAATACAGAACTATCCGGTTTACATATTAAAGTTCACAGTCTCATACAACAAGTTATTTTAGCCATGTTCCCAATAGTACAACACTAATAGAAGAATTTAGGCTCTAAAATAGCTGGCCACCTATTCCATTCATGATAAGATTGTTATAAGGCATTCTTTTGGATCCATCAATTAAACCATTTAAAATCTTAACATAAAACTGTGTCATAATTATTTACATATTGTTAACTCAGCTTTGTCCAAATACACATTCAAATACATACAAGGTATTTGGAATAAAAGGATCTACCTCCTTTTGTTGTTTGCATTCCACTCCCTACCTCTCCCTGTATCAGGGCAGCATCTCACACTGTGGGCAGCCTTTAGTTCAGTGCTCTCTGCTGTCTACATGCTGCTTCTTCCAGCTTCTAGAGTGCCTGGGCTTCCTTCCACCACATTGGCTGTTCCTTCTCAGTCTTCTTTGCCAGGTCTACATCCTTTCACCCCTTCTGTTGTGATGCCCCAGGGCTCAGTCTCTGGGCCTCTTCTCTCCATCTTCACTTGTTCGCCAGACTCCAAATGCCTACCCCTGGCATCACCACTTGATGACTAACAGGTGTAGCCTGTACTGGTATTTCCTAAGGCACTTCCACTTCAGACAATGACAACTTTGGTTTCTGGTTGCTTAGGCCCTCAAAATCTCAAAGCCATCTTGATTCTTCTATCTCTCAAAGCACACATCTAATCCATGAGGACATTCTGTTGGGTCTTCTACCTTCCAGTACCTTGACTGCTACCATGGCAGTCTATGCCAGTATGATTATCCCAGTCTGGATGACTACAATAGCCTCCTGACCAGGTTCCCTCCTTCTGGCCTTGTTCCCCTACAGTCTACAGCAGCCAGAAAAGCCAAATGTTCTGTTAGTATATACGTCAGCTCACATTATTCCTCTCTCTACTGCCCGTCCTCCAAAGCCTTCCTCTATCAACGAGAATAGAAGCCAAAGCCCTCAGTGTCCTGTGAAGCCCTACTACTCCCTCTCTTNCCTTATTCTTCAAATGTTCACACACGCGAGCACCTCATGGTTTGGCAACTGACCTTAAGTCTTTGCATAAGTGTCCCCTTAGTCCTCAGTCACTGAGATCACTGTCCTCCCTTATCACCCTTCCTTGCTTGAACTATCTCTGACTTATGATTTGATATAGGTTATTCACTTGTTTATGAACTCTCTCCCCCAACTAGAATGTTGGCTCCATGATGGCACTCAGTTTTGTTGGTTTTGTGTATTGTTCACAGATTCCAAAAGTGTAGTGGCCACTCAATAAATATCTGTTAAATAAATGATCAAATGATCATGGACTTCTGCAGACAAAGGCAGAAAACACAAGACCAGAGCTCAGAGACCTTGGAGGAATCTAGAAGTCAGGAGCCGATCAGTACCCCTTCAGCTCTGTGGGCCACAAGACTGGCCTGTGTGGTCTGTCTGGGAAAATGACTGAATGTACATAACATCATGTACCGGCTGGACTCCTTTCCTAAGGAAACAAATCACACATTAACTTTTCAACTTATTTGTAAATTGGGTGAAGTCTGCCCTTTAGCAAAGTGCTGTTAAGTATCCACTCTTGGCAAGCTGCCTTAGACAAGGTCATGTTGTCCAGGTTGGCCTAGTCAAGATAAGAATAAGCAAAATCAGTGGCTTGGCAGCCATGTGGTTGTAAAGGCCTGGGATGATCAATTAAGTCT
Organism: Crocuta crocuta; assembly: GCF_008692635.1. Taxonomy (NCBI): domain Eukaryota; kingdom Metazoa; phylum Chordata; class Mammalia; order Carnivora; family Hyaenidae; genus Crocuta; species Crocuta crocuta. The sequence continues at coordinate 1,496,834 of NW_027527952.1, forward strand.
CCTTTGCCTGTGACTTAATTTGAGGGAAGAAAATGATATCCTATGATGTTACCTAGATCATTTTCTCTTTAATAATCAGCTCTCAGGTATAATATATAAAACATGGCCTACTCCTTTGAGAAATTTCTCCCATGTATTAGACATAAATTACTTTTAAAGCAAACAAAGGTTCATGTTTTTTGCTTGGAAACAAGGTATCTGTGAGCAGATGTCAAACAAGAGACTGTAGGGAAAAGAGCAGCATGTTGAAGGGCAGTATATCAGTTACCAGACGTATTAAGCCTGTCCTCCTGCCTAGACTTGCCTTAGCAGAGTAAGATACAATGTGACACTATTTGTGTGTTTGTTTACTTACTTGTAAATTTAGTCAACAAATACTTAAGTGAATAAACATGACAGACGTTCTGACGATTAGCAAAATAATGAACAATATGCTATGTCCTTATGGACCTTAAATGTCCAGTTTAATAATGGATTTAATGACTTAGTCTCTGCCTTTGTACACAGAATTTGAGGCGACTATAATTCCACCATCAGTAGAAGTCTGATTGATCTGAGAGAGTTCTTCATGATTACTGGGCACGCATCCTAGATTCTAGGAGGAAGAAACTCTTCTGGTGTCTTTATGGAAATGAAGCCCTCCTTCATTTTACTGCCATCTACATGACGGTAATGAGCCATGAGATGAGTGGCAACTGTGAAGTCATCTGGTTATGCGTACCTCAGAGAAGACAGAGGCTAAGGAGCCACAAGGGAGGCATCGGGGTAGTCCTGGGGCGTTGACTGGGTTGAGAAAGGGAATTGTGTGGGCCTGATGCCCAGAGATGCAACATTCTCCAGTCCAAGCTGAAAACATGATTTTTTTTCCTTCTTACTCCTACAATGTCAGCCTTTCTTCCTTCCCATTCTAAGTACCTCCCTCTCCTTCTCTAACTTTTCTCCCGTATGAGTTCATCAGAGAAGAACACGAAACAAGGCAAGCAGAAAGGCTGCCCAGGCAGCTGCCAATCTGCATAGTCACCAAGAACACCTCCACAGCCCCAGCCAGCTGGGGTGTGATCTGGTCGCTGCTCATTGCTAGAAGCTCTTCAAGAGAGTTTACCAACAGAACACCTGCAAACGTTGCTGGAGAATTCTCAAGGATCTTGCTCTTTAGGGGCACCCTAAATCTCCGGTTAGTGTTTGACATGGGACATGATGCAGGGCTATAAGAAGAAGCAGGCTAAGGACTGTGAAATGTTCACAATCTAATTCTGTTTCCTCACATGGCAATACTGAGTGACTTCATAATTAATACTGAACAGAAGGACACTAGGGGCAGCCAAGCTTATTAGCCATGGCAAAGAAAAAGGTCCTATTAAAAGGGTTTAAAAACAGAAGGAATTGAAGGAAAAGTGCCTATGTAACTTTTCTCAGGGAAGGCCCAACGCCAGAGGAGACAAAACCATCCACAGAGGCTGCAGGTGGGTGGGTGAGTAGAACATGCTGACCTGACCTGTCTAAGGCTGCTGATAGGTCTAGGAACAGCAGTACAGCTGTTTGGCCAGAATCCCGGGCTCTGCAGAGGTCATGTGGCTTTGTAGCTACAACAGTACAAATGGCAAAAGGCAAATTAAGAGGTTATACCTTTCTATCGAGAAAAGCTACCTACTGTCACAGACTCATGATTCCCTTTGGTACTGAAGTTTCACTATATTTAGCCTGGGTGCCATCAGTGTTCCATTTGTTAGAAGGAAAGGACTTAATTTCCAGATTCCTTTGTTCATTCGCCCATTAACAAACATTATCTGAACACTTTTCACATGTCTGGTACTGGGCCATATACAGGCAGCAGAAACACACATAAGACCTAATGCCTGCACTTAGGGTCTACAGGGGTAGAATGGAGAGGAGACAGACAACGCCAAGAGTAACAAAGAAGCTGGGTAAGTGCCTGTTAAAGATACTCCTGAGTTGAATCTAGTGCATAGGGAAGAGCATGCAGGTAGAGAGTAACATTTGCAAATGCTCCCAGAGCAGAGTGATGCCATGACCCATTTAGGAAACTACACATCATAGGGCAGTCCCACCTTATGAGACAGACTGGCAAGAAATAAGTGAAAAGGGCTGAGGGCTTTAGGTGCTAAGCCAAAGAAACTGAAGCTGGATACTAATGGGTATGAAGAGCCATTTAACAGTCTTTTAAAAAAAATTTATTTTTTTTTAATTAAAAAAAATGTTAAATGTTTTCTTAAATTTATTTCTGAAAGAGAGAGAGAGACAGCATGAGCAGGGGAGGGTCAGAAAGAGAGGGAGACAGAATCTGAAGCAGGCTCCAGGCTCTGAGCTGTCAGCACAGAGCCTGATGCAGGGCTCGAACTCACGAACCATGAGATCATGACCTAAGCTGAAGTCGGACGCTTATCCAACTGAGCTACCCAGGCACCCCCATTTAACGGTCTGAAGCAGAGGACTGATCTGATCACATTTCCATATAGAGAAAAATGACTTGGGCAAACGTGGAAGGGGCAAGACTAGCAAGCAGCCCTAACGAATAAACTAGGTGACTGTCCCAAGTGACCAGTTGGTAGACTGAAGTGTCCATCTGCTGAAATGGAACAAATAGGAAAAGAAATGGATCCAAGAGCAGGTAAGTTCAATTTTTGCAGGTTAAGGTTGAGGTAGTGATGGCAGTTTAGAGATGTCGGCATCTAGAAGGAAAAGTGTACATGTACATATAGAGCTGAAGGGAGATGCACGAGGGAATCATCAGCACGTGGGTGTTACTCAGTTATAAAGAAGACTGACAGCCCCTCCACAATGATGGATTTTATTAATGACTAACTCTGTGGATTTTTTCTGGTAGAGTATTTATACTCAGCAGTGATTTGATTGGTTTGGTCTCTGGACTACATACAGTATTTCATTTGTTTGTTTGTTTATTTATTTTACCTTTAAAGTAAGCTCCATGCCCAATGTGGGGCTTGAACTCACAACCCCAAGATTAAGAGCTGCATGCTCTACCAACTAAGCCAGCCAGATGCCCCTTATTTGTTCTTATTTTTATAACAAATACAAGCTAATTACCAAGATATTTACAGAAGAGTTTGGTATATTTTTACCTCCACATTGCAACATAAATATTAAGAAATTTGAGATACAGGCAAGGAAAACATGCCACTAATAGTAGTAGTTGTTAATTTAGCATAGCATTCTTTTGCATAGTGATTTTTTTTTTCCCACTGGGGAAACTAAAAGGCTGTCAGTTTAACTTCTCTTCTAAGGTTAATTCCTATTTAACCTGAAAGTTTCTCCATCACATCTGTGTCATGAATACCTGGTCTGAGTTTTTATGGAATATAGATCAATATAACCTCAGACCTTTAGTCCACACAATTTTGCCAAAATAAACTAACCCAAATGATTGACCTTGCTGATAGAAGATATCATATTTTTAAAGATACAAGCACAAAATATAAGTATTTCAAACTCAAGTTTGTTGATGAAATTAGAGCGGAAAAGTCTTATCAAGTCTCTGGAAACAGGGTCCGAGAACAATGAATCTAAGTCAGGAGAATCTGGTTCCCTCTACCCAGTGCTTCTACTGGTGCCCTGTGTGACCTTGGGCAAGGATCCTCCACAGCCGCCACCCCCCCCCCCCCNTAGATGAAAGATACAAGGTATCACTTAAGTGAAAAGTCTAGGGCTTTTTTACTGAGAATAGTAGAAAAGACTCACTGGCACATAACCCTCCCAGAGACAAAAAACGTTATCTAGTGGTTTTACTCCCCAGCTAACATTTAAATCAACAAAGCCCAGGTCATGAGTTCCCAAACATTTCAACATAAAAATGGAAAAAAGAAACAAAAAACTGAATGATCAAATCTTTTAAATGATGAGTTGTTTTCTATCTATAGCCCCCAAAATACAGCATGCTCAAAAGTTACTGCCATTCCAATTCAGGAATGCTTGCAAATGAATTTATATTTTTGTATATGTGCTATATATACAAGAAATTAAGACATTACTTTTTCCAAGCAGTTTGAGGTTCACAACAAAACTGAGGGTAAGGGACAGAGATTTCCCATATGCAAGGTTGTCTGCACACACACAGTCTCTCCCATTATCAATACCTGCCATCAGAGTGCTACATTTGTTATAGTAGGTAGACCTACCTCAACACATCATAACCAAGGGCCAGGGTTTACACTGGGCTCCCTCTTGGTATTGTATATTCCATTTGGACAAATGTATAGTACTGTGTATTCATTACAGTGGTATAATACAGACTATTTTCATTGCTTTAAAAATCCTCTGTGATCTACTTATTCATCCATCCTCTCTACTCTCAGCCCCTGATCTTTTTACGGTCTCCATAATTTTACGATTTCAGAATTTCAGATAGTTAGAAACGTACAGTCTATATCCCTTTCAGATGGGCTTCTTTCATCTAGTAACAGGCATTTAAGATTCCACCATGTCTTTTCATAGTTTGATAGCTTATTTCTTTTTAGCCCTGAAAAATATTCCATTCTCTGGATTTTTTTTTTCTTTAAAGAAAACAAGTTTTATTTTCATAATCAAAATGTTCTAATAAAAATATTATTATAATGTTAGCTATCTTTATTTTCTGTGCTTTGACTCTGTTCCAGGTGTGCTGCGAAGTGCTTGCCCAGGTCGGTCAGGCCCCTGAGGCCACCCACTTCCCTGAGGTAGGTGCGAATGAATACCCCCAGCACCCCTAACTTGGTGGCCTGCCCTCCCCAAATCCTACTGCTGGTCTCCTCTGCCAGGCTCTCCCTTGGCTCAGTCCCCTCCTCCTCTGATGAGGGTCCGCTGTACAGCCCAGGTGCCCTGTCTGGGAGCCTCCCTGGTGGCCTGTTGGAGCCTCTCACCTCCCCCGGGACTGAGCCCCCTTCCAGGAAGGAGGACGTGGCTCTGCTCAATCCCAATGCCCCACCTGGTATATATCAGGTGACGCCATGAGGGAGGGAGGGCAAGGCATCAATCTGAGTCCAGCCTTTCAGAAAATTTACAACATCCAGAGGTGGGTGGACCTGCCCTGTCAACAAGGGGAGAAAACATAGATGATGATAGGCAACAACAGTTACCATATACTGATCACTTCCAAGGTACCAGGCATTGTTCCAGAGCCTAGTATATTTGACCACTAAGCCTCACAGCGCAGCACACTTCTTTCCATCTCTGATTTTAGTAGGGGAGCCTCTGAGATTACAGAGAACTAGAGACAATTCTGGTTGGCTTGATTCCAAGGCTTCCTCCCTCACTATAACAACAGTGCCTCCTAGGAAGTGAGATGCACACAAAACTGGAAATTTTCCCCAGCAAGAGATGCTAAAGTAATTTGTTCAGTACCTACTTGGCAGGTCTGCCTTTGTGTCATAGTTCTAAGGTTTGATTCTAGTTTCTTTCACTGCTGTTTAGAACCTACAGTCTACCCCTTTGGGCATTAGTTCACTGGCTAATAAGTACAGGATTCCTAAATTATCCTGCTTACCACCTTTCTTTGTTTATCTTTTTTAACACCAATTTTGGAAAAAAAAAAACCCAAAATACACAAGCAACTCCAACAGAAGCTATACTATCTCCTTCTTCTACCTTCCTATTTTCTATTAGTTTGAAAGCAATCTGCAGTCACTCTTTAAACCGGCATCTAAGCATGGCCAAAGTGCTTACTTGATATTACCTGAAAATTTTTTTAAATATTTATTTTTGAGAGAGAGACAGAGAGAGAACGAGTGGGGTAGGGGCAGAAACAGGGAGACACAGAATCTAAAGCAGGCTCCGGGCTCTGAGCTGTGAGCACAGAGCCCTACAACTGGGCTCGAACTCACCAACTGCAAGATTATCACCTGACACGAAGTTGGACGCTTGGCCAACTAAGCCACGCAGGCGCCCCCATATTACCTTGTTTATTCCTTATGACAAAGCAATTAAGTTGGTGCTGGGAGTCCATTTGCTAGATGGGGGAAGAGTTCCAAGGTAGGGGGTTCAAATGGAGGTTCACTGGATGCTTAAACCCTGGTTTTAGGTCCCAGTTTTAAGCACTATACCATGCTTCCCTGCAACACAAACAGTTTTCTGTCAGAAGAGATTAATGGTTAAGTTAAAGGAGCTGGACGCAGAGATATAAAAATTTATCAGAATTTACTGTTCTAGACCTGCTCAACTCCAGGTGTCTTCACTTTAATTCACTTTCAACTCCACAAAAGGAAGAATTTAAGGATTGGGAGTTATCCAAAAAGCCTTCAGACTTGACGGAGAAGTGACCATGAACTAAGGCAAGAGCATTGGACCAATCTCCTTTCCTGAAGCAAAGGTTTGCTCAATTCCCATTTTTAAGGAAAATAAAACTCCAAAACAAAGCACTGTATTTGTATCAAAATCAACTTTCCCTGCTAACACACTGAAACACTTCCCTAAAATCATCCCACACCCCTGGCCAGAGGAATGTATGAAAGGAAAAGGCCTGGTTGGAGGAATGGTCTAGACGCAAATGGACGACCTCAGCTCATGGCCCAGAGGTGACCCTGGCTGGACGACAGAGGATAATCTCGTAGATCAAGACACTGGAGACATACTGGCTGTATCCATGGGGGTGGGGAAAGTACCCTGATGACTGGTCATTGCGTGAGGCTGAGAACTAGTGACAATTCCAGTGCTCGAGTCTTTCTGGGACACAAACACCAGGACTCTGATAACACAGTTTCTAAGCAACTGATACTCTGTGAGAAGTGGTACATCTATTTCAGTACAATCCTGATGAAAATCATCACTCTGTACTCATGGCTCCTTCCTAGTTTGAAGACTCAAAAAATATTAATTTGTTGTATAAGAACTTCTTGGAAGAAAAATAGAGCATTTTCAAAGCTAGGCTGGGAGTGTGGACTTATCCTGAAGTAAAGAAGAAACTACTTGAGGTCCATTAGTTGGACACTTTTTTTTTTTAAGTTTATTAATTTATTTTGAGAGAAAATGAAAGACCCAGTAGGGAAGGGGCAGAGAGAGGGGGGGAGAGGGGAGACAGAGGATCCAAAGCGGGCTCTGTGCGGACGTGGGGCTCGAACTCACCAACCATGAGATCATAGCCTGAGGGAAGTTGGACGCTTACTGAGCTACCCAGGTGCCCCTGGATGGTATTTTGAAGGGGAATCCTGGAACCAGGGCAGCTGAAAAGGAGGTGAAAACCTGGATGTGCTGGTGGCAGCGGAAACAGAACTAGAGATAGCTGTAGACTGGACACTCTTAGGTTTTACCCACTGCTTAATGGCCCCAGCTTTTTATCACTCCTGTTTTATTTCCATGGGCCCAATGGCCAGTGGGCTAAGAAGCTTTAATGAGCTGGGGCTAAATAATCCGCATATAGTGCACAAAAGCTATGTGTGGGGGGATATCTGAGGTAGATGAGGGGGGTTAGGAGCACGAATAGGATCCTCTGAAAAGAGGGCCTCATTTTTTAGGACTGCTGGGCAAGTATGGCCAAGCTATTACAAGTGAAGGACTTAAAGTAAATAACCTCCAATTCGTCTCTCCCGATAGAAAATGCAACTCCCGGAGTTCAGTGTCATCTGCGATAAACTGCCCGTTTGAAAATCGGTTGGCTCTTACTCTTTTCAGGATGGTACACTGCATAGTGGACGATATTTCTTAAAACAGAGACTTCTGTAAACATTTGGTAATTCAGAGTTGTTTATGCAATTTGTAATGTTCTTGCAAGAGAAATTTCTAAACCTCCCTGGAGTGTTCAGGGCGCCTTATTGTACAGAAGCATATCTTAAAAATAAATTCCTTTAAAAAGATCATTTATCACTCAACCTTTTGCACCTTAAAGGAGTACAGATAACTCACTGTTTAGATCCACACTCCGAATTTATGTCTCAGATTTACAAAGAACTTCTCAATTTTCAGTCTGATGACTCTGGTCTCAACAGCAGATGAAGGAAAGCTGCTTAAGTCAGCCTCTCGGAAACGTCGGGTGAATTTCCTGTCCGATTTCGACAATTTGCATTTTATTTTGGACAAGAGCAACTGTAACATAAATTGGCCTTTCTTTAATCTGGGACTAGCAGCCAATCATTTTTAATAGTCTTTAATCCCCCTTTTTAATGAGATATCTGCGTTCGGCAATGACTCAACCATGTACCGCCGCAGGCTAGGCAGGGGGGTGGTGAATCACAGAAAACAGACGGAAGAGAACCATTAGGTAAACTCACGCACCTCCCTGCCAGAATCATGATGATTCCCAACAATTAAACTTCTAGGACCAGTTCAGCACACTTATTATTTGCCTCCAAGGATGGAACTGCTAACATTTGCACTATAGGCTGTTCCAGAATTTGGACAGCCTACACTCCCGTTTCACTTACACCCCCTCATCCTCACCGCTCTCCATCTCACTAGAAATCTCTGAGTCTGCCCGAACTACTGAATGTCTCTTATGTGCACAAACTTTCCTTCCTGCCTGTTTGGAAGTGCTCACATAGAGTGACTGCCTTGCATATCAAGGGGAAATCGATCTATACAGAAAAGAACTTCTCATACTTCTTAACCCTTGCCATAAAAATTAAAACAGGACTCCTACTATGGACTTCATTCTCAAAGGTTGCCTTTTATATGCTTTCCAGTTCTTTGTTCTCTAAGTCTCTTCTCGCAGCTTTCCTCAGAACTCTCTCCAGCTGTTCCACATCTGGATTAGAGCTGCTCATACTGAACAAACTATCCTTGGTGCGGTCTTCCTTGTGGAAGATCAACTCTGGGTCTTATTCTCCTCCAGCTTCCTTAACCTGTCTTTTCCTTTTCCTTCTCGTTCTCTCTCAGTCTGTAAACTCTTCTTTGGACATTATGTGGGCTCAAGAATAATGACAATGACAAAAATTTCTTGTGAGGCTCCCAAGCCTATTTAGTTCCTATAGCGATGCCTTTGAGGAATTCTACTTTCCACTCTTCTACAATGAACATTATCATTATCAACAATCACCACTTCCACCTCTTTATAAGGTCAGTATGTTACCTTCTTTACAAGGAGTCCACATAGTTACTACCATGGGTTAATTGGCCTTTTTCCACTTCCAGCCAAACACACTACTTAACGTATAGTTTTAGCTATCCTTACGTACTTCTGTATTCATTTATGGTGTTTCTTTCTGTTTGCTCATGCTGGATTATTCTGCCTTCAGTGAACTGAGAACGCGTATTTAGACCTGGAGAGTCCATCTTTCCTAAACACTTCTTTCTTCGTTGTCAAAGTGATTCTCACAATCTCTGCAAGATTCTGAATTGGAAAGGGCTAAATTCAAAGCTAGTCCACTTCCTCTGACCTTTAATTATGGCTCCCTGTCCTGCCAATTTTCCCTCATACATGGAAATCCAGCTTCCTTTGTAGCAGGACCTGGTTAAGGAAATCTTTAAATATAGGGCCTTCTACTTATTTATGTGAAAAGCTCATTGTTCTAAGTCACTGGGAAGACTGGAACAACTAGGTAGCCAGATTTTAGCCCATCTGTTTATACAGGGAGCGGGTCACATGCAAATATCGCCCTCACAATACCAAAGGTGCCCTCAATGCTGCATGAACCTACCCTCTCCATCCCTCCCCTCCTCCAAGAACAGGGGGTCTTCCCCAACATCCTCACTCCTACATCCACCCCCCACCCTCAACCTCTTATTAGGCTGGGCTCAGATCATGCGTTTTTAGGCCATTTTCAAACATACACAAAAGTAGAGTAATTGGTACAAATGACCCCCCATATACTCCACACGATCAATCTTTTACATGTCATCCCCTAATCCAAAGAACCCCAGATTTCAATTTCTCTTCTTCAGAGAGTCAAAGGCAGTCCCTGGTGTCTGTCATAGGAATTTTCCAGTGTGCCTTGGGGATGACCCCCAGCGTGACGAGTCTTTGGATCTCATCACCACTAATCCCCTGTAACCACAGAACTAAGAGAACACATGTCCTCATCCAATTTGCAGTGTTTTCTTTTTCCTCTCCCCTCATTTAAAATTCTGCCAGAAGTTCCAAATAAAAAGACTAGAATGCCTACCTTCTTGCAACCTTAACTCTAAAATATGTATTTTTACCTTCAAGGATTTTTCTTTCTTCCTTTCTTTCTTTTTTCTTTTCTTTCTTTCTTTCTTTTTTTTTTTTTGTTGCTTAACTATGTTCTGGAATTCTTACAAGTGGTCATGACTTCAACTTTGAAATGGCTTGAGGCAAGATTTTGGAACAAACAAACAAACAAGATACTGCTAGGGAGAAAATGAAAACCAGCAAAAATAAACAACAAAGGTAATTGATAATTATTTGGGGAGAGAACATTTTTCTATTTTGACAATCTTTTGTTGTTTTGTTTTTTCGTCAGCACTTCTAACAGAGCTAAGGCCTCAGTTCAGAGGTCTTCACTACAAAGAGTGCTAAAACTGTGGACTGCCAGGCCCCACTGCAGAGACTCTGATTTCACAGGTCTGGAGCACAGCCTAGGAATCTGCATTTCATCAAGCACGCCAGAGGGCTCTGATGCAGGTGGTCCTCTCACCACGCCTGGAGAAACACTGAAGGCTTAGATGAGGAACACAAGGTTCTTATGAGAAGAGAGTACGCTGTTTGAACTTGAGGGAATGAGGGGACAGCTTCACAGAGATGGAATCTGACCTTTAAATTTTCATTCAACTGCTTGATTATCATAGAGCAATTATAGGCATTTGATCTCCAGTACCAAGTTCTGTTTCAGGTACTGGAGTGGTCGTGGTGAACAAGTCCATCAAAGCCCATGCACACTGGAGCTGAGAGTCTACTTGGGTAGATTTCAAAAGCCAAAGGAGGGACCATCATACACTGGAGGGATGATATTAAGGAACCCAGTTCAATGCTGGGCACTGCAGAGAACACAGATTTGCAGGGCCTTATCCAAAGAACTACTTCAATGATTACCTGCAGATGTGCCACTGCCTAAACTCACACATTAATAGAAGAAAGACAAGGCATGAAAACCAATAATGAATGATCAAGTGTATAATTAAATCTTAATTAGAGGCTCTAGACTAGAAGACCCATGTGAATCTTCTCTTCAGGTTAGTATAACTTAAAAGGACTTTATGAAGAAGGCAGGCCTTGGTGTTCTGGGATGCTAGTATAGATAGGCTGAGGGGGGAACCGGTCCTGTGGTCATCTTCAGACCCATAACTGCTACCTTGCTGCTCAAGACGTGGTCCTTGGATCAACAGCACTGGCAGCATGTGGCAAAACCACGGTGTCAAAAATGCAGGATCTCGAGCCCTACTCAGATCTCCTGAATGAGAATCTCTTTTTTGACAAGATCACCAGATGATTCATATGCACATTGAAGCTTGGTGAGCACTGTGCTATAAAAGGTCCAACTTAAGATGGCCCGCACATAGTAAAAAATAGAGTTTGAGGGTACAGCTGAGAGATAGGAGTTGGTGCTATTGCTGTGAGTTAAGAACACAGACAATAACCTTTGCCATAAAAGTGGACTTTTCAGCGTACAAAGAAAAAAAATAGGAAAACTGGGGTCTATTGCTTGGGCATCTTTCATAGTAAGGGCAAAGCTCACACAACAGTAAGGAGGAGAGAACCAGATTAGACCAAAAAAAAAAAAAAAATAGAGAGATTAGAAGGGGTAGGGACTATAAAAGAAATCAATGCAAGGTGGAGTGGCCAAGGCTTCCGTGACAGAGACACTGAGAAGGGGAAGTAAGGATGAGCACTGGACAAGATTAGAAAGAAGTCAACAGTTATCCCAAAGGTGATGGGAAGCCTTCTGAGGCATTTAAGAATATGACATAATTCTAAGATATGATCCAGGATATGAACTAAAAGAGCCTTTTTCTTCGAAGGGAGGTTACGAGTGAGCTCTATAAGAGATTATGTATAAAATTGAGAAAGTAGAAATGGACACTGAACTGTTTCCAGAACTATGTAGCCAGGCTGACAATTTTTTAATTAAGTCCATTTGGTATGAGATACTTATATCCCCATCTTCCCTTCATTCAGACCTAGCTTCTTCCTGGCATTCAATTTGAGGAAAAGGTGTATACACGTACGTGTGCGTGCACACGCACACAGACACACACACCATAATCCCTCCAGAGCCATTGTTTCTAACCTTTTAACTGGGGTCCTAGCTCCAACTTTTTTCACTTGTCTTTTGAGAACCCACTCCTACCTTCTGAATCCTTATGAGCTTCTTAACATCTTGAAAGAGTGAGAAAAAGAGATTAAAACTGTGGCCAATGAATCTTTAAAGAAGAAACGTTGCTCCCAGCTGGTAAAAGTCAACTTTCCCTCCATTTAGCAGAGAGTTTTGTATTCTTTCACAAATAATTAACTTCCCTGAGTCTAGGTTTTTTTTTTTTTCCTTCCAAAACTGAAGACCTAATAGCTACCACTTAAGGTTCTCAGAATATTTACATGATTTTAAGTTGCTTTGCTGTAGTGCCTCATGCATGACAGTTGCTCAATTAATGTTATAGCTGCTAAAGGGTTAGGGGGGCATGTGGATGGCTCAGCTGATTGGCATCTGACTTGATTTCAGGGATTGAGCCTCGTGTTGGCTCTGTGCTGAGAGCGTGGAGCCTGCCTGGGATTCTCTCTCTCCCCCCTCCCCAACTTGTGCTCTCTTTCTTTCCCTCTCAAAAATAAACATTAAAAAAATTTTTTTAAAATAAAGATTTAAAACTTATTAACAGACACATTTTGCATGCCTAAAATGAACAGGATAATCTCCTAAAGACAGTTTTACTGCATACTGTGTCTCTGTGGATTTGGGTGTTGATGGTAGACTATAGCAGGGACATGAGGAGGAGGACGGAGGAAGGATGAGGGAAGGATGAGGGAAGGGAGGAGGGGAGGAAGAGGGGGAGGTGAAGACGAAGAAGAAGAGAAGCCAGTACGGATAAAGGGGATAAAGGGGTTGAGAGAGACTCTCACTACCAGCACTGAGGTGCTGCTTAATGGATAAGTTTCCTAGAATTCCAGAAACACTATCAACTATGGTTGGCATTTCAACTTTTGGGAGGATTGGTGGATTTTTGAAAGGCTCCACTCAGCTGAGATAAATAGGGAATGTTTATGGAGTACGTTTCAAGGTTATTTATAAGTATCAACAAGAACTGAACACAAGGTGACCTTGTACAAGTTACTTGTCTCTCTGAATTTTAGTTTGCTTGCCCACAAAGTTGATGGGCTATATAACTTTCAAATGGCTCCTGCAGCTCAAAAGATCTGGGAAGGGGAAGGGCTAATTGAAAGAGAGTCCAGCCTGTATGGTCGGTCAGACCTGAATGGAATTCTGGTTCTACCACCCACTAGGCAAAGCACTTACTATCCTTGGTTCTCATCATTCTTCCCTGTAAAATGGGGAAAATAAAACATACATTGCACAACTATTGGAGGATGAAAGATAATGTTTCTAAATGATGTGGCACATAACAATTAATGGTATGCTCTTATCTGACTCTAGTGTTAAATACACCTACTGCCAAATTTAAGATATAGCAATCTCACAACTGACTAAAAGGCAGTTCTTCAGATTTTGAAAACATTTTCCGTTCTGCAAAAAAAGATTCTTCTCAGGCTCGTCTCAGAATGTGTGTCAAAGTTCATCCTAGACTTCTAGAGTATCGGGACCAATGTACCAACTATTGAAAATGAAGTGGGTCATCTTCATCCTCAACAAGACCTCACTGAGGAAGTGTGTGTGTGTGTGTGTGTGTGTGTGTGTGTGTGTGTATCCTCTGCTACCTATAAAGCTCAACGGTAAGAAGTAGTGTGGCGTTTACAAAGTTGTATGTGGTTAGGTTCCCTGCTCCCAAAAAACCGATAATAACTTGTCTCTCTCTGTAGGAAGACAGGTATGCAATGCTACAGCTTCAAAAGCATTATTCTGAAAAGGAAAAATGAGATCCACTCTTTCCACAGAAGAGTGTAAATTAATTAATGTTTATAAAGAACTTTCATATGCTTGTGCAAAAGACACTTTAACTGTAAACATTTTTAAAGGTGCTTTTTCTCTAAGATTACATTAGGAACAGGGCAGTAATTAGTATGCTGGGAGGCAAGAAAGCATTTAAAAGAAGAAAGCACGAATACAGATATACTCTACTAAAAAGATAATACGGATGACCTGTTGCAATCACTATGTAAAAGGATGCTATGCTTTTAGGGTACATTTTCCATACAGGTAGGCCAGGTGAAATCTGGAACTAAATTCTATAGCTCATGGAAAGCCAACTTCCTCAGTATAAATAAGTTTTAAACGAGCTTTTAAAAATACCAAATCAATTTAAAGTGCTAACAGCCTTACCAGGACGTAAATTCTTAAACAATTAGCCTCATTCCCAACAGGATCAAACATAAGGAAGCAGCCAAGACAGTTTAGCTCCTAAGCTTGGTGTGTTCAAAGAGATTCTTGATTTGAGTCGAGTGTGATCTCCAGATGCAGTACAAGCCTTCTACACACAGCTCCATGGGAAAGCATTTTCTGGAAACAGATGCACCTTGTTTTAAAACCAATGTTTTGTTTCTGAAAAAATTGGGTACAAATAGAATTTTTAAAAATTGAATCATATTTCAAATGCCCTGGGGAGGCTCATATCACAGGGAACTCTGTCATGAATGTTTTTGTAAGTGAAGAATTAGTTTATGAATTATACAAGCACCTCTAATTTACATGCTGCATTGATTTGTTGGTTTTGTTCTGTAATTACGTGCTTGCTTTTTGTGGCTTATTTTGAACAGCTTTTTGAAAAACAAAACCATTTTTTCTCTTTGAATATTTGAGATACTTCCTTTTTTTCTGAAGTGTAACTTTTAACATGTTCTGGGACTAATTCCCTTCACCTCCACTCTCAACCCCACCCCCATCCCATGAATATAATTCCATTTTTGAAATGGAAACCAATGGAATAATAAAACTGAATTTACTGAAACTTATTTTAAGGTCAAATTTTAGGAACTCAATCTTTTCTACTTGGTAAGAAATACAGATCCTATTAGATTTTATCAGAAGGAAAGGGATCTGGGGCATGGCATCCCTACTTGCTGTTTGACAGCTGATTTAAAAGGAACTGAAGTGAAGGGATGTAAACATACTGACTTTGTAGCTCATCCCTGATCAACTCCATGAAACTGAGTAACGATTCAGTTGAGCAGAGGTTCCCAAACTTTGATCCAGAAATCCTTTTGTATCTTGGCATTTTTTTCATCATGCCACCAGGCCAAAAGCAATACCTATCAGTTCATTTATTAAGTGGTTAGATTCAAATATGCTACTAAGAATTTAGGTCCTAAGAGCTTAGTAGTAGTTTGAAAAAAAAATACTCAAATTGAAAGGAAAAAAAGTTTACTTTTATTTCATTCTTTAATAACCAAACTTTCTTACTGAAGGACATATATACCTGTTTGATATACACAACTTCTCAAGTCCTGGAATCAGACTGTATACTGCCACCTTCACTTTATGTTCCACTTTAATTGCCACACAGCATTGGCTGTCTTCACCTGTCTCCAAAAATCCAGCTTTAGAAAAATATGACATCATCAAAAGGAATGTAGCGCCATCTAATGTTGAAACTGAACTACTTCAGCTAGTAGTTCATTGGGTGTTGGACAGATCAAATATTGCTGTTTTCCTTAAAAATAAAAAACATTCCATAAAATAGCTTCTATGAGTTGACTGTGTGGCACTGTGGGGTGCCTTGGCACACAGTTTGAGAACCACAAGTTCAGAGTCAAGATGAAAGCGATTTCCATTTTTTTGAATTGATTGAACCATATCACATGATTTCACTATCTTTTCAACACACACACACACACACACACACACACACACACACACACACGAGAGCTCTGAAATCTGTAGCAGCTTCTATGTACATCTTATCCCCAGTTAGAAAGACTGCTATCCCAGGTAGGTCACATTTTTAAAAGACAAAACCTTTACGGCAATACCTGCCCCAATGCATTTAAAGACAATATGCCATTAGATTTTAGTTTTACTTCTATGAATTTGTGTCTGGGCCAATGATTTAATTTAGCTTGTACTGGGACGGGGATAAAGGCAACTTTCTCATATGACTAAAGTTCTGTGTTGTAGCATAACCTCATGTTGAATGTCAAAAATGTTACTGAATCTCTTGCTGCGTGTGCCCATCCTTCTGTAAGATGGAAGATACTACTATTTGGGGATGATGGCTGAGAGGCATAGCTACACTACAAGAAAGGGTTACAAAAGGTGTCCATTGCTTTGTGAAGACAATGTTACAAGGACGAATTCAGGATGAGGTTAAATAGAAATCTTCCATGTTAGCTGATAGACATTTTTCTTCAGTAAGCCCAAGTACAAGATGTTAACTACAGAATGATCTCATTTCTAGTCTTTAGTCCTGGAACCAAAATGTTGACCCTCTTCCTTCCTTTGCATCCAGCCCACTGATTTCGCCGCTGAGGACAAACCGCTGATTGGATCACATGTTGCTCCTTTTGCTATCATCTCACAATGTCCTTTTCTGCCTTTGTAATCAAACTCTGGCCTTACATTCAATTATCACCCTGCCTATTTCAACTTTCAGCATGTTCATGTGGTACCGCTTCTACCCCAAGTTTCCCCTCCCTCCTCTGAGTTTTATCTGTCTGTGCCCTTCTCTTCCCTCTCGCTCTTGCTCTCTGCTACTTTGCAAAAGCCTCCCACACAATTCTGGGTAATAGCAGTTTAAAAGAATGCCCTTGGGTGGAATAATCAGCCACCATGATTAGTTAGTTAGGTCCTGGCTGAATGAGAAATTTAGGGATGGCTGTCTCAGGACCAAAGCTGTCTGCAGCCTCAGAAGAGAGCAGAATTCTAGGGAAAACTCCATTCAGCTCTGTTAAGTGTGGCATTTTTTAATCAGCAAGGCACAGAACCTTGTTACCAATGTAGATTGAAACGAGCTCGATTCTAATGGTAGTGTGTCCCCTTTCAAGCTATCTGTGCTTCACTGAGGCCAGGAAGTTCACAGGTCCTAACCCTGTGCGACGGGGTAACTGAAATGTGAAGACGAGAATAACCACACAGTTAAGGGGATCACAGTGTGGTCACTGGAAAGACAGAGGCTTACAGGCCCTTGCCCTTTCCTTTGACGAAATTTGTGTTTTGTTACTTTTTAAAATGTTCTGTCATATAGTATTCTACCTCAGAAATATTTTCGTTCATATAATGACATTTAAGAAAAAAAAACAGCAAAAAACTTAGAAGCCTTTTCCAATGCCAGACTCATTTAGAAAGTTGAGCTTCTGACCAAGGCAGTGATGCAATGTAACAATACCAAATTCTTTCATCATATTTAGGAGTAAGTGATTACTTGTGGAAACTGTAATGTTTCCTAACAAACCAAGTATTTCAGAGACGGACCACCCAAATGTATTATTATATAAAGATGTCAGTTACATAATTACATGAGAAAACAACACATTTTACTTTTTTGTTTTTTAACAACAATTATCCTCTCTAGGGAAGATGGGCTGAATTAGCTGCTTAGCAAAGTGCCTCCTAGGGGCTCCAATTATCTTAGACACATTTAAACTGGAACCTTGATAATGTAGATTTCACATGAAGAGAAAGAAAATGTCTTTTCTTCCCTCCATCCCCCAATTCCTGCCATGACTTTGCGGAGACCACCAACAGTGAAGATGCATTGAAAAACTTCAACTCACATTTAAACATAGACCATACACCAGTTGCCTTGCTGTAAAAGTTTTTAGAATTACCTACTTAAAAGGTATCATTCTTTAAAAAGAACCAGAAATATTTTTAACATAGGAGTGTTCAGCTGCATCTAATTCGAACGGCATTTATAAATGCCTATGCATTAGGAGTGTACAATAAATGGTTTTACAAATGATACCCTTTAGATATAAAACAAAAATATTTGCTTTAAATATTTAATGCTTCATTACTCATATTTTTCAGTATTTTGGCAGAAACACCTGCTGAATGTCTAATGTCAGAGAAAAGAGATCTGCTGGGAATGTCCACATTAGCAAAAGAGCTACAGATTCCCTGTCTTCAAGAGTAGTTTATCATAGCTTACTAACGAAGTAAAGATGGGGCGCCTGGGTGGCTCAGTCGGTTGGGCATCTGACTGCGGCTCAGGTCATGATCTCATAGTCTGTGGGTTCAAGCCCCGTGTCGGGCTCTGTGCTGACAGCTTGGGGCCTGGAGCCTGCTTCAGATTCTGTGTCTCCCTCTCTCTCTGCCCCTCCCCCACTCATGCTATCTCTCTCTCTCATAAATAAATAAACTTAAAAAAAAAAAAAAGAAAATGGCAAAGGAATAAAATGTTTTCATCAATATGCTCAGTGTTTCTCAATGTGGGTACTATCGGCATTGGAGATATAATATTCTTCCCTGTGTGGAAGGACTACTGTTTTTCCTTTGGCCTTGTCTGGTACCCCTGGGCCCTGCTCTCTGGTCAGAGTGATAATCAAAACATTCCCAGGGCACCTGGGTGGCTCAGTCGGTTAAGCGTCTGACTTTGGCTCAGGTCATGATCTCACCATTCGTGAGTTCTGGCCCTACATTGGGCTCTGTGCTGACAGCTTGGGGCCTGGAGCCTGCTTCATATTCTATGTCTCCCTCTCTCTCTACCCCTTTCCTGTTTCCCTCTCTCTCTACTCCTTTCCTGTTTGTACTCTCTCTCAAAAAATAAACATTTAAAAAATTAAAAAAACAAAAAAAATTCCCATACATCTCCAAAAGTCCCCTAGGAGAGAAAGTACTGCCTCCAGCTGGAAACCTGGGACCCAGAGTCCCTACTAAAAACAGAAACAGAGTAATGGTGAAGTCTACTAAACCTCTTCTATGTGGTTTAACAGGGAGAGGGGGTGGTTGCTTAATAACTGTAACTTTAATTCCTCATCATTCAGTTATTTTTCTAAGGAGCTAACACATTATCAGTGATTCTCATTAGCTTCCTCAGAGGAAGACGTTGAGGCAGATGTACCATTCTGAGAATGTACCTAAAGGATACAAAGAACTGGCAAAGAACCCAGTTCTCTTATACTCCTTGTCGGCCTCAGCTTGCCTCCTAGCTAGGGAAGTTGTCAGGAAAAATGGGATTAGGGAATAGTGTCTCTTGGGACTGACTGACCATATATGAGAGGAGCAAGTGCTGCAACAAGTACCACAACAGAGCCGATGCGTGTGTGAGCCGACTCAATATTGCAACACCTGATTGGCGTGCGATTGACAGCTAAGATCTATGTCTAGCTTGCGATTTTTTTTCTTTTCTACTTTTTTTTAGTGTTTTAGTCACCTAAAAATAGGTTTTTGAGGCTGGTTATGGTTAGCTGAACACCCCTTAGGCAAGAACAGTACTGCCTCTAGTTGGAAACCACTGACCCAAAGAATCCCTAGCTAAACACAGAATAATAGTAGGTTAACAGTGAGCATCTGTAGGCAGAAAGGAGTGGGGGAGAAGACAGGCACTGGAGCCCTGCCAAGACCTGAAATGGCAACTTTCCTTATGGGAAGAGGTTGGGTGAGCACAGGCCCAAATTATCTAATATGCTAACTTCATACTCAACTACCTATCTTTTTGCACTATTGTTCTTTGCACAGAACCCTCTCCCAGGACTCTCCCACTGGCTCCCCGGAGTCCTCTGTTGTGGTACCCTACCCAGGCCACCCCTCCCATAAGAGAGACCCTATCTCTAAAGTTACCCCTCATTTCTAATCCTGTCCCTCTAACATTTCTAATGCACTTGTGAAATGTTAGAAAACCAATCTGATTGAGTAAAATCATACTATATTCTGAAAAACTGGTATCTTCCCCCTCCATCTCTCTCTTTGGTATTTTTCATGAACTCAAAGCAATTTCTACTGCATGTACTTTCAAGGCAGGGAGGAAGCAAAGAAGAGATGGAAGGAAAACACTTTAAACTTTCTGTTACATGGATGTAAATGTCCTTTGGGGAAAAGAAACATGAAGACGCATTTGTAGCACACTGTATTTACTGTTAACAAAAGAAGGTTGGGGGTCAACTGGTATATTGGGACTGGGCAGAAAACTTTCTCCAGCTTTTCTGAAAATTGCTATATAAGCTTTACTACCTATTTCTATGTCCTTGAGATAACCATGGTGAAGAAAAAATATTAAAAAGAATATGATACTTTGGCTCTTCCAAGGAGTTTTTTTTGCACACTCCTATCTCATGTAATCCTTACAGGAGTGAAGCAACGGTCATTATTATCCCTTGAGTATAGCGGAGGAAAGCAAAACTCAAAAAGACTGACCTACTAGGAAATAGCTGGCCAACGGTAAGGAAGAGCTTACTTTAATGAGGCCTTCTGGAATCAGACTCCCATCTTTCCCCACTGCCCAGGAAAAGGCAAATGCTAGGCTGGGTCGCTTGACTTCACACAGAGTGGTCCCTTTAATGACTGCTGATAAAGGGGAGGCAAACTGGAGAGCAATCAACACTTGCTCATGGAGGGTAGGGATGGCAGGCAGCCACATTAGTGTTGCTGCCCTTTATTAGAGTTTTGACTCAACTCCTCATTTAGTGAGGTCTCTGGGTCATTATCTTGCCTGGGAAATTGTAAACAACTCTTTTCAGAAAACTGACTGGTCTGCCTCATTCCTCTTTCCATACCTTCGTGGCTGACTCTAGAAATGTGCAATTTCATTGTATAAGAGGGATGCTAATGAATTGCTTGCGATTTGTGCCTGAAAGACATTTTCACTTTCCCAACTACGAATCGCTTTCAACTATAATCAATAAAGATATATTTTCCCAGGCACCATATACAGGTGCATAACACAAGGTTCCTGTCCTTAATAAGACCAACCCATGTGACAGCTATAACCCAGTGAGATAGGCAGGCAGGCTTTAATCTTCTCATTTTTGCAGGTGGAAAGAAAGAAATGTTCAGGAGTGTTGAGGGTCTTGCACATATTCTGTGCAGCTCAACAAACATCTATTAAGCACTTGGTACATGCCAGACACCATGTTAGGTGCTGGGAAGAAAGGCAAATCAATAATAGATCATTTCAAAACTGTGCTGCAAATGCTATAGACCATAGTGTATCCAGAGATCTCTGGGGGTAGAGGGGAGCCTGATCCCAGGGTTTGAGAAAGGCCTCCTTTGAGGCAGGGCACTTGAGAAGTGTCAAGATTGAATATGTGTGTCAGATTAACCTTGCTGTAAGATTTAATTAAAATGCAAAATTATATTAAAAAACCAGTCAACATGGGTTAAGGAAATATACCAATAACCTAATGTTTACTAAAAGATCCTACCCTTATTAAAACAAACAAGGAAGAAACTTCAGCTGATCACAAAACTCTCAAATAGACCAAAGTTTTTAATCAGCCTAGATTTTCATTTTCCTGAATTTACACCAAGCTCTCTTTCCAATATTGCTACCTCAATGTGGTGAATAATCAACTTCTCCTCTACCATTTGACCAATTTCTGCTGTAATACAAATACTTCTCAGCTTTGCCAAGCAAGTGTATAAAATTCTGCCTTTTCCACTGGACATCCATTTCACAAACATCCTACAAAGTCCTCTCTCCAAAGAATCTGAGTCTTTTTTAAAAAATTTCGTGAGCTCAGACGATCTCCCTAATCTGGGCTCCTCAACTCTGGAGCTTTGTTCATCATTTCTTGATATGTACCCATGGCCATCTCATCACTCTGGCCACGGCATTCAAAGATATCCAGGGTCAAGTCTGCCTTTGCCTCTGAAACGTCCCCTCTCCTGACTATCTCTTCAGAACCAAATGGAAGTTGCCATTTCCTTCCAGAGAACTAGACTGTCTTCCCGCATCACTTCTGTTTCCCTTTCCCTAAACCTTTGTTGCTGGAGGATTTTCAATGAAGATCCAAAAGGCACCAGACTATGAGAAGGGAAGGGACCATAGATCATAGCCTGCGAGAAGTGGAAGGGACCATAGATCATCTAATCCAATAGCTCTTCATATTCTTCCACCATCACCTTTGCAGGAGGAAGGATGCTGATGGAGAATGAAGCCAGCAGGCAGGAGCTACAACTGGTCCTAACCTCTGTTTAACCATTACAGGCCCCCTTTGATCTCTCTTCCTAGCTGTGTGTAGTATGATTAAAAAAAAAAAAAAAAAAAAAAAAAAAAAAAAAAAAAAAAAAGGGGGGTGGGNNNNGTGGAAATAAATCCCCGCTTAAAAAAAGAAATGGAAAACCACCAATCTATTTCTAAACATGCTGAGTCCTTTTTAAAGAACGTATGATTGAACGTTACAAAACTTTGTGACTAACAAGAGTCTCTAAATGCCTAGCCCCTTGGTAATTCTAATCCTTCACTTTAAAAATTGGCCTGGGCTACCTAGAAAAAGAGAAAATGTGATTTATTAATGGATGTGCTGGAAGAGTAAAGAGACTCATGTTTTACTGCTGCTTTTCCCATTAGCTAGCTGCTAAGCCACTTAACCTCCCCGTGCCTCAGTTTCCTTGTCTGTCCAATGAGAACCCTGCTCCACTAAGGCATTTTCTGTATTCATAATTCTGTTCTGTAAGACTTCACAAGATATTTGCAAGTGGGGGACTGAGCCACTTTCTCCTTACATTCCCCGTCTCTTGAATAATGTATCTTTCTTTTCCAGAGGGGGAAAAAGTGTCCAGGGACATGGGCAAAAAAACACCAGCTTTCATTCAATCTAACACCAAGACTAATGGAATGTTTACAGACAGACTGGCCGGGCTCAACCCTTTACTTTCTCCCCTTTTATCTTTCTAATCCTCCTTTCAATCTGTCACCCCCTCACATCTCTTTCCTTCCTTCTTAGCTCTGCTCCAGTTAAGTTGAACGTATCTTTAAGTGGCTACTGTGCATAAGGCCCTGTGGCCCAGCACACGGCTTCTGGAAAGATGTGGGGCACACAGCCCTGCGTGGAAAGGCCTTCTGTCTCAGGAGGGGCGGCTCTGGTACAAACATAGAGGACCGATAAGAGATGCCAAGAACAGAATGGCAGATTACATAAGAGATGAGGCATGAAATTCTTTGACTTAAAGTCAACTTAGCTGGAGAAGTGACTGGCAAATAAGAGAGAAGTTGCTCAACAGTAAGCAGTTGAGACCAGGAGCCCCCCCCTCCCCTTTTTTTTTTTAGATGCCAGGGTTCCAGGCACTGTACTAGATGCTACAGCCATGAAATGAAAAGACATCGTGCCTGCAAATGCTCTGAAAGGAGAGACAGACTTGGGGAATGGGTTTGGTGCCTAAGAGGAAGGGAATATACAGCAGGAGAGGATTTTTGTTACAAACAGGTAGAAGGAAGAAGTGGACTCCAACTGGAATAATGAATATTTAATATGGCGATGTTAAGGGCATGTTAGGACCAAAGGGTTACCGGACCACTCGCGGGAGCATTTGCATGTGGAGTCAGAAGAGAGTCAGTGTCATCGACGCAAAGATGTGGTCACGGGTGGGATCATGAAGTGGAAACAGACTCCCAGGGAAACGTAGAGAATAAAGGACAGGGCGCAGGGCCATAACCTGACATGTGTCTACGGTCAGAGGGTTGAGAGGCACAGAAAACTAAGTGATGACAACAGTGAAAAGGATTCGGAAAAGAAGCAGGAGTGTGCGGTGCATTTTGAATGAAGAAGAAGTGCTGTGAACCAAGTACTCAAAAAATGGGAGCAGAGCAATGGAGTGGAGCAGAGAAAGGAAAGTAGCTGTATGAGCTGATTGTTAGCTAATCAAGACCTCTGAGAGAACAGCATTGCTTCATATCCATACCGTGCCTGACTGTGAGGATCTCCTCTGAGAAAATCGCCACTTGCGGGAATAAGGAGCTACACAGTAGACTGAGGTGTAGAATTCCCACATGCCTTTCTTCTTCCTTCCTTTTGAGTCTGCAGGGGGCTTGAGCAGGCTTATGGGCCAAGAGATGAGCCTGTTACAAGTTCTTCTTATTGTCTATCCCCAACAAAAATGAAGACACCAACTCCAAGGGAGGGGTTTCCTAGCTCTTGAATAACTCTCCTCTGGTCACTGAGCTCCATGTGGAAGTGGTGGTGATGGTAAACTAGATCAATGAAACGCACGCTGGGCCTGCCCGCACCAGTGACTCCTGGGTGGACTGCCACCAGAACAGGGACACCTCTGGGATCGTCAGTCAGGTTGTGATTGTAAGAGACAAACGGCCGGACAGTTGAAACCGAGGGAGAGGGAGAGCCCAATGGAACTGGTGATGGAGGAAGATATGTAATAAATATGAACACACCTCAGGCAGAAAGGGTCTCAAACATGTGCCCTGAATCCAAGTCTCAAGTGCGGATGAGCAGTGACAGAGTAAGCTGCTTCTCACACAAATGACTCAAGGTCAAGGGCTACAAGTTACCCAGAGGCAGGAGTTTGTTTAGAGATCAAGACTGCTTCTCTGAAGTACTGGCAGGAAACAGCCTAAAAGCAGCAGTAGCAGTAAGCTGAATGGAATAAATAGTATTGTTTCCAGAATCTGCAATAAATGTTCACACACTTGTATGTGCCTTTATATATACATATATATACATACATATATATACACATACATACATATACATAAGTACACACACACACATTTAAACTGTATGTAGGAACTCATTTTACATGTACTAATTCATTTAATCCTAATCCTAGGAGGCAAGTGCAATGATCATTTTCATTTTACGAAGAAAGTGAAAGAGACCCAGAGAGGTTAAGTAACACCCACCAGATCATCCAGCCAATGAGTGGGACAGCAGGGACATAAAACCAGTTCTGTCCCCGCCTCAGTCTACACTGGATCCCAGATGAGATGCTGTGCCAGGACTCAGGACCCTGCTCTGACCTACACCCACTTGGGAGAGACCAAAGTGGGGGCAGACTGGTCATTTCTTCCCCCTCCTTGGAGCTTCTCTGAAGCGAATGCGGAGATGACACATTTTCCAGAACACAGTTAACATATTTTTTGAAATAAATCAAGCCATTAAAAAAAAAAACAAAAACCAAAAACAACCTCCTAAGAATGGCTGCCCATATTTCTGTGAGCCAAGGTTCTAGATGGTGTTTCTGCAGCTGAAGTTTAGAAAATGAGCCAGGCCTCCCTCCAGACTCCACACTCTGCTCACTGTATTTCTGGGTAGGCTACTTCCTCTATATCTTCTGTAGTCTATTCTTTCTCCTTCCATAGAGGAAACAAGTCCTCCCCCGCCCCGTCCTAAAAACAAAACCTCCCAGAACACACACTTGCCGGAACATATCCATGTTGATTTGTACAAACTCATGCAGATTTCTCCCTATAAACCCTTCCTTGAAAATAGATTTAGGGCTGACATACAAGATCTCATGGTCATCACATCTATATCCAGGGTCTGCCTCATGACTGTATGACTTGCGCAGTTGTCCAGGGCTCTCCTTTTGACAGGGGCTGAGGCTCAGAAGGACTCTGTGCTTAGTGTGTAATGCCCTGTTGCCACCATCTCAAAAATTTTAATAATTTTATCTTTGAACTTGTTTTTTGTAAGTAGTCTCATGTCACAATGGAACATGAGCATGAGCAGAGAGACACATGGAAGAAAGAAAAATACCCTTTGCGTCTGAGTGCTTGATTGTCACCTTTTGCCTTGCTTTTTGAACAAAGACTTTCATTTCCACTGGCAAACCGTGTGGGTTTGCTCTATCTGTAACCTTCCCCTGTCCCTGTCACCAGTGGGTTTTGTGTGTTTGGCTTCTCCACTCACTACTGCACTCTCATTACTCATTTCCTTAAATTTGGACCTTAATAGATTATATACACCTTTGAGGGGAGAGTCACTATCTTTTTCATCTTTATTCCAAACTGCTCCTATCCAAGTGCCTAGTACCGTGCCGAGGACACAGAAGGAAGTTGGCAAGTGTTTGCAAAGTCAATACACCACTCCAATGAGATAACTCTTAAGTTTTCCACGATGAGCACAACTGCATCTTTTCTAGATTATAAAATCTGGTTTCCAGAACACTTTTATAAAGTAGTAACCTCTTCCTCCTATGAAGGGCTACAAAAAGAATGACTTCTTCCCTATTTGATTGCAAGAAAAAACACTTTGTATTAATAAAACAATGATAAGTGGCAGAGTATTAGGTTTGTTTTTAAGGGCTTTATTTCCTTTTAACTTTTTGTTAAATCTGAGCATCAAAGCATTTTTGAAAGTTTACTGTTCCAGCATCTAAGATTCCAAAATATGGCAACTGACTTTTCCTAAGGGTTGAATGCTGCTTCATGTGATGCTTAATTTGAATCAACAAATGGCTGAGGGAACATCCCCAAATGCTTATCTCTCAGACAAAGCAAATGTAACCACCAGCCGCTAGCAGTCCAGAGGCAAATAACAGAGGTCAAGTTTCCATCTCAGATTCCCGGCATCATTACACCTAGTACTATTGCTAGATTCTCATGCTGGCCCTGTTAAAGCTCTTTATGAGAATATGATTTATATCCTATGCTTCAAGTTCATTTCAGATAACTATGCCCAAGATAAATGCCACAAGGAGCAAACAATTCTCCATATACTCCGCAGTGTCCATGGTTCAAGTCATTGGATGATAAAAAGTCACTTACGTGAAAAATACGGATTAAATTGGTTAAATATCTCGTGAGACTCCAGGTTCAACAGTTTTCTTTTTCCCCATCTTGGCAAGCTTAGAGATAAAGAACTCAGAAATGTGTCCTTGGCTACTAAGAGGGGAGGGAGATCCAGGACTCACATGGAATAAAGCAAAAGCCAATTCAATAATGATGTTCTTTATCCAAAGTTGTAGGGGAAACATCAGTTGTCCTCTAAATATTAACGGAGGGACATAAAACCAAAATGCGATATTGAGGGGCAGAGGAAGCGAGTGAGAAAGAGCAACAGCATGGGTATTTGATATTCAGAACAATGGAGAATTGACAAGATGGATTGGAGTTTGGAAGGTGTTGCAAGCGTAGTTAAGTGTCACGACATTTTCATTAGCTAAAAGAAACTGTTGGCGTTTAAGGTTAGTTGTAATAATTAAAAAAGGACTAAATGTATACTGTGCTGAGATATTTTAGGCAGAGTAATCAAGACATAGGGTGCATACTTTATTCACACTGTGACTAAACGTAGCACACTGCCAAAAAATAGGATTTGGAACAAATTTTGGAATAAAAACTACTCATCTGTTTTGCAAAAAGAAATCAGAAGCACATCAGCGTAATCAGTAATTTTAAACTTGCCTATTAAGTCAGGACATTGATCGCTAACAGATGCATATATTTGCAAATTTCTTCAACAAAGTTGACAAGCAGCGCATCCCAGGTCTCTTCTAGCGGTCCTCGGTCCTCGAGTATAGGCGTCTGCATTGCTAACTATGCTCATGACTAACGATTCTGGGTGTCTTTGTCAGTTGCTACTGACAAGATAATGCTTGGTAAGAAATTCCCAAGATTACCTTTAAATCAGGCCCTGATAGTCACTTTCTGGGTTCAGTGTAAACTGAGGAAAATGGATTGCCACCAAAGAGTCAATAATGGAGAGTGTTCTGCTTTTGAAATGTATCAAGTCTGTCAACGCTCTGGGTTTGCACCTGAAGCATCTGACAGAAGGCATGGGTTTTAAAATGTATTCTGAATGGGCAAATGGGCTTCCAGAGTAACTCAGAACAAAGTTACGGAACATGCCTATCTTGGTAGTTACAAAGTTACCAAGAGGCTGGGGGAGGGTAGGTGGTATTCACAACTGAAAATTTATCTAAAGGTGACCGTGAGAACAGAGATATAACTGTGAAAGAAGCAGTACATCCCTGCTTCAAATTCTAGCAAGAACCACCCATGAGATGGGAAAGCCGTAACTACCTACATGCCCCAAACCCCTACATCCTTCAACTGGTTACGTTTATGAGCCAGACATTTCTCAGTAGTGTGCATTTATAAAAATGCACAGGAAAAAACATAGGAGCTATGAAAAGTATATACATATGACAAAGATGCATGATCATACTGAAAGTCTTGCCTGAGAATTTTGAAAATTCCCTTCAAAATCAAACTGTTTTCCCCCAAACAATACCTAAGCTATGGAAACAGGGTTAAGCTGCCAAGGAATTCACCTGTGAGGTTTGTATTCTATTCTAAGGAGATTGGGATGTCAGTCAGAACATACATCCTGCCTTTGGCCTGGAACTAAACTTCAGAATTCGGAAACATTTCACTGTGCCTCCTCCCCTTAAGGAACAAAACAGAAAAAGAGCTAAAGAAAATATTTCATTAAAAGACCCAAAAGCAAATATAAAAAACTGTCAAAACTGAAAGGCGTCAGTAATTTTAACCACAAGAAACATACAGACTTTTGGACTTAAAAACGAAAAAGGGAAGATCGAAATGAATCTATGAACAATATAACACGAGTCTGAAAAAAAAGCTCTCCTTTTCCACCAGTCTCCCTTTAGCCTCACTTTTGTATGATGGTAGAAAACCATCCATTGGTAACCAACTGACCACTCTTCCTTACCATCTCTTTGGCATTCTTAAGTGATCAGAAATAACATATATATACACCTCATTCGTTTCAAACTCACACACAGAAAAACACATACGGGTGGTTCTTTCACTGTCACTGTCTTACAGGTGAAGAAATTGAGGGACTGGTCCCATGTCCTGGGTGGCAGAGCTCCAAGGCCCCATGCTGTTAACCACTTCCTGTGTCACTGCCTCTCTGTTGCAGTCACTTGCACCTACTGATAAGCTATTTTAAGTTTTATTGAGGTAATCTCTACACCCAACATGGGGCTCTATGAGCAGGCACCCCTATTGATAAACTATTTTGAAGAGTTTAGTAGGGGCTATTTAAATGACATTCAATCCATGTTGCTGGGTGGTTAAGACAATTCTGTCTGTGGGTGGGTATGCGTGTGTGTGTGCCCGCGCGTGCACGTGTGTTCAGTAAAACCTTGGTTTGAGAGCATAGTTTGTTCCAAAGACTCAGAGAACTCAATTGTTCTCAGGGTCCAGTATGACTCCAGATTGTTTTCTTTCTGTACTTCCCAGGGTGGAGTATAGAATGGACCTTCCTTGTGCTTTGTCTTACCACTTTTAAAAATATTTCATTGCTTGTTTTAGAGCACATCTCCCAAGTACAGATAAAGCCCTTTAAATTTAGACGCTAATGAATCCAGAAGCCTGGCTGGTGTCTTCAATGGTCTCAGTGCCCATGCTCTTTCATAATTGTGGCCATAATCGTTTCTGGGCTATCACCGAAGTGACATGTCATACATGCGCCTCTGGCTAGATATGAAACTTTAAACAGTTTTGTCCTCAAAAGTGACTGAAGATCCACTTCAGAAATAACTGAAGTGAAAGTAAAGCCATGAATTTCAAACTTTGACCATGATTCGCCCTAAGTATTTTTGGTACGTGAGACTCAATACACGTGTACACGTGTGAGTGAATATATATACACACAAGAGAAAAATTTCCAGAACCTGCTCTCTTATCACAACACATTTGGTATTTTCTATCATTAAAAAAAAATAAACACAAACCATAAAAGTCTTTACATGTCTCTCTAATCACGTTGCAACCAACAGCTTGAAAAACAGAGACTGAGAACACACTGTTCCAATTTTAATTAATATTTTGTGCATAACTGAATCAAAAAGGCTTGTTCAGGCAATATGAATAACATTTATTGATTTCATAAAATGAAGTCATTTTGTTGCCTAAACTTCCTGAAAAGGAGACTGTCGTGGTTTCCGAGGTGGGGAGCAGATAGATTCTCACAAAAGGTCTGCCCTTTTATGGCTATTGTGCCTATTAAATTGTGAACCACGTGAGCGCGTTGCCCATTTGAAAGTTAAATGAAATGAAATGTTACCCCTTCTAACAATCAGATTTATAATTAAGGCTGTCTTTTGCTTTGTTTGATTTCTTTTGTTCTGAGTGTTTTAAGGCTGATTTCTTAAAAATTGTTTTTTTTCATGCAGAGAAGCTCACCTTTTCAGATCTGTCGTCTCTAGTCACAATTAAAAAAAAAAAAATTGGTCCATTTTGGGCTCTGGTCTAATCTTACGTACTTCAGTAACCCTCCTGTAGTTTTCAAACCAGATAACCAAGGTGTTTCAATAAACTTGGCCACTTTCTTTACTACCCTGGAATGTAAGTAATAAGACTTCTAGATTGGAAATCATTCACCTTATTCAAATGGTCTTTCAGTAGGTTTCCTCTCTACTTCATTGTAGATTTTCATACTCTCTAAAATGACAATTGACCTCAGAGGAAGTACTTTTCATCTTTAAATCTTAAAAGAAAAGAAAAAGGAAAAACTATTTTTTTTGGTAGCTGACCAGTTTTACTTTTTATTTTTATTTTCTTAAGTGAGAGTGAGTGTGTATATGCGTGAGCGCGTGAGTGGTGGAGGGTCAGAGACAGAGAGGGAGAGAGAGAATCCCAAGCAAGCTCTACTCCGTCGGCACGGAGCCCGATGTGGGATCTGACCTGAGCTCAAATCAAGAGTTGGATGCTTAACCGACTGAGCCACCACCCAGGTGCCCCAGTTTTACTTTCTAAATACAGGGATAGTTTCTCATTTACATGTGGTACATCAATTTTTTTTTTTATGCTTCGTTTTTAGGTCTATGAGAAAAAGCAATCAGACAATTTTGTGAGCATAGAAACAAGATATTGGGCTTTCTTTGTACATCTCCCTTCTGAGAGACGCATATGAGCTGAAAGAACGTAACGTGAGCCAGAGTCCTCTGTGACCAGATTTCTTCAAAGCAAAAGCAACTTGGTGTTGAGTGTCTTGTTTGCCCTCACCTTTTGAAAGGGGAAATGTGGGCTATGTGGAAACACCGTCATGTTCTGGACAGACAGGGTTCAATTCTGTAGGAGACCTAGCTTTCAGTGCCCCAGGGAGTCATAGAAGAGCCGAGACGGGCTCCTGCTTTCCTTCTGCTGTCTCCAAAACCAGCTATATTTGGTTGTCCTGTAGCTGATGTGGCCTTAGGTGTCAGAGGACCTAAAGAACTTCAGTAACTCAGAAATAGATTTTTTTTTAAGTGTTGAAAAACTAGTTTAAATGCCACAAGACCTCTGGACAAACACACAGAATTTTAAAACACTTCGTGTAAGAGGAGGAGGAAAGAGTAACCTTCTAAAACAGAAATGGTGAGAAAAGGTATCTAAGGAAAAGATGGTCTGTCCTAATAAACATGAAGGGTGCAGTGAAATGTGTAAATGGATCACATTTTTAAATCCATTCAATTAGGTGCTAATGTGCTGCTGATAGTACGTGAGTTATTAAAACTGAGCTGAGGATTCAAACCGTTGTACCCAAAGTACAAGGCTGTGTCATCCAAAAATTTAAAAATACAAAACCAACACCCTTCATAACAGAAGTTCCCTCAGACTTTTGACCTCTCTCTTTCTGGCATGGTGCAAAAGCTAGAATTCGTTTTAGGGGCTCGGGAATGTGGCCTCTAATCTGATTACTAACCAGAGTCTTCTCATTTACACGATCTTGTTTACTCCTTTCTTCACCAAAGCCAGAGATCGTCCCCTGTCAGCTACTGCAGCCTTTCTACCAGATGCGACAAATCACAGGGGTGTATTTTGACTGTTGCTCTGTCATGTGAGCAAGAGAAACACTGAAACCTTTTACCAGTCCCTGTGCTTCATCTTTGTTTTCCAGTTCCCCAAATGTTTGTAACCTGCTCCAGAGAATTCTTCTTGTAATATTTTAGTCTTCTTTCCTCCCTTAGAGTAAAATGTGACAGCTTATGTTAATAAGATGTCGTCGCTAATTAGTCGTCTGTTAGCATCGCCACTATATATTTTGACATTGTCATTTCTGTATCGTGGCTGGTTGGAGGTCTGGGGAATTTTTTTTTAATGGAAGAGAATGAAACATTAGAAAATTTTTCTACCTAGGTTATGTTAGGGTTCTGAAAATGATCTGATCATTTTTATTAGTAGGTCCTGGCAATAGCACTCATGTTTCATTATAAATAAGACTTGCATGAGAGTTTGTGAAAGATCAACAGAAGATACTTCATACATATATACACACAAATCTTAATTCCCACAGATCTCTGACAATTGAAATTCAAGTTCTCTTTATACTTCCCTGTCCACCATTGTTACATTAACAAAGTTGCTCTTCAGGTCTCAAATACTTGGGAGAAGGCAGCAGAACCAGCATGAGCTTCAGGGCAGGTAACTTATAAAAGCCGATTGCCCTTATTTTTCTCCACCAATCAACCTAAAATTACCCGTCATCAGCTTCCCAGGGAACCTGTAAATTTCTTAACATTTACTTCATTTCAAACACAGATCTGCAGGTTTAAAAAAAAGCATACTATTCCCTCACTGCTGACTTGTTTAGTTATGAAATGTCCTTCATTCTAAAGCAAGTAATACTGAAGGCTTTGTATTACATTTGCTGGATAAGGATTTCAGGTCAAAAGAGATAGCCCTGAGCTCTCCCATAGCTGCAGGCATTACTGCTTACAACTCAATGGGCTGTGGACCTTCTGCACAAACTGCTCTGTCTTCAGCCCAAGAGATGGAATTCAGCATGCATGAAGTTGACTTTGGCTATAAGAACAATAATTGCATTACTACTAAATCTTGCAACTTTTATATTAAGTCAAACTTGATGAAAAATGGGTCAAAATTCGAGGCTCAATATCAGCCTTGTTTGGCAGTAGAGCCAATCCTCAGTAATCCGTGGAGATGGCAGGCAGGGAGAGGAGGGAAGCTATCCAAAACTCATTTTAGCAATGTTCCAACAGTTTTAGTCATCAGAAATCCTAACAAAGGGCAGGACTGAAGGTTCTTCCTTATTTCTCAGCCCACCCTCCAGGGTAGGGGAGAGAAAGGGAGAGCCAACTGCTATCCTCTTTACTCTCCCTCAATAGAGGGGAAGTAAACAAAAACAAAAGACGGGGGTGGGGGGGCACAGAGATTAGGACAAACACACAGGCCACAAAGGGAGGGAGGGTGATGACTGTTTTGAACTGATTTGCATCCTTTTAGA
This sequence comes from Crocuta crocuta, assembly GCF_008692635.1. Lineage (NCBI taxonomy): Eukaryota > Metazoa > Chordata > Mammalia > Carnivora > Hyaenidae > Crocuta > Crocuta crocuta. Next base: position 1,529,865 of record NW_027527952.1, read on the forward strand.
GGGCCTGAAGTAAAAGGACAGCCCTCCGGGAAAGCACAAAACACTGTCCCACCTCATTTCTTCCTGAAGGATAGCCTAACTAACCATGACGAAAAATTAGCCTGAAGAGGAGACCTGTCGCTCAACCATCCACGCAGAATAATAATAATCATCACCTTGCATTTAACAATTACTCTGAGTGTCAAAGCATATTCTTCTAAAGTGGAACAGCAAGACTGATTTTTCAGCCAAAGAGCTACCAATTTAAGACATCAAGAATATTGCCTTAAGAAATTCTCAAGGGCAGAAAAATTCTCAAAAGCCAATATTCCCACTGATACTGGCATGGCTGCACATTTTTAATTTTCATTAAAAAAAATATCCTTCCTTTGTAAATACCTACAGGGTCAGTTGATGAGATATACCAGAAAACCAGCCTCAATGATGAGGGCGCGTGGGGTAAGCTGAGGGCAAAGTACAGGCTAATAGCTTTCCTCCCACTCCTACCATGTGGAATGTGTGTGATATTCCTTGGACACTCTTGGCTGCCCAGAAACCATGGTCAGGGGTCTAAGTGCTTGCCATGGTGATGTGGGAAACTAAGGCAAATGAAAACTTAAATTCCCTTACTGCCAATAGCCCACTGACAAATCCTTGAGACAGGCAGAGTGACCTCCTTCTGGGAGCTCAGCTGCCTCAGATGAGGACACTTTGCTAGGGGCAAAAGGGAATCTTGGCTTAACATCATTAACATATAAAAATTCTTTTGGAAACTTCCTTTAACTCAACTCCCCCAAGATAAATGCTGGCAATCACACTCCATGCTGATGGCCCTCTGATAGACGTCTGAAGGGTCTTATGACTGAGGTTTTACTAAACGGTAATAAATGGCATTTTTCCCAATAGCAGTCAGCCCCTCAAGGTCCTGGAAACCTTGCTTCCAAAATACCTGAGACTCATGCTGTCCCTAACTCCTTCCCAACTTGAGGGTATATAATCAGTCACCTGTCACAATTCCAGTGCAGCTCTTTCTGCCCATGGGTTCTGTCCTATGCTTTAATAAAAAGCATCATTTTGTGCCAAAGATGGCTTCAAGAATTCTTCCTTGGCCATCGGCCCTGAACTCCCCATCATTCCAAAACCTCATCATCAATACCTGATAGATTTTGCCTCATTTTTGCCTCAGTCTGAAAGGGATCCAAAACATCATTAAATGTATTCCACACCAGACTTGAATCTGAATAATCTCAGGCTAATAAAAAGCAACACCTGCTACGTAAGGCCCAAGAACATCCAACACTAAGGACATTCAAAGAGGACGCTGGCCTCTGTCTGAGTTGTCTCAGCTACTATTTTATTGGTCCCCAAAATGACTTCATAGAATTAGTAAAATAATAATAAAAAAATTACCTCTAACAGACTCTATCAAAAAATCCCAGGGAAGTGTTAACAGCCTAAATCACAAGACGAAACGCAAACACAGAGCAGTGAAAAAGCCCTCTGAGGACAGAATTAACCATATAAGATCAGGTCTCTAGCTCTTAGAGAACTGTGGTCTTGTCAGGAGTTGTCCTAGAAGATATTCAATCTATAGAAATATCTATAGATATTCATATAGACTGTGAGTTCAATACCCTGGAGTTCTTAAATTGTTGCTTTATAGATTATAAAATGTTTCACCAAACTTCACCATTATTACCTCAGGGAAGTTAGATCAGACAACTTCCATTTCCTGTATGCCCTATCTCTGTAAGGAGTTTATTTTTTAAAAAGAGCACATTTCTCTTGTTGTCAGAAAAGAGTTATGTGTTTTTTTTTTTTAATAAAGAACAAAAAAAGTATAATTTTTGGAAATATTATGCTTCATGAGTAGAAGAAACTGGATCTGGTGATTAGAAAGACAGTTGGAGTGACAAATCCCAGGAGCTCCAGTTTCTACTTCAATTCTAGGAAACCATTTCGCCTAAGACAACTTAAGGGACAGACTGTAAAAGACTTGCCCAGCTAGAGAATCAGGAACAGAAGCCGGAACGGTCACAGTCCCAAAGGCAGTGGGGGTGAGAGTGGCAAAATGACCTTGCTGTGCCCTTGAACCAGCAGGCAGAGACTAGACTACATACTGTAAGTTTAAAGTAGCATTTCTAGAGGGTTATTAACAAAATAATAATTTTTTAAAAAATATTTTTATTTATTTCTAGGAGAGAGAGAGAGAGAGAGAGAGAGACAGCATGAGCAGGGGAGGGTCAGAGAGAGAGGGAGATACAGATTCTGAAACAGGCTAAAGGCTCTGAGCTCGACGCGAGGCTCGGACCCACGAACTGCGAGACCATGACCTAAGCAAAAGTCGGACGCTTAACCGACTAAGCCACCCAGGTGCCCCAATAACCACTTATTTTAAATACATGGATTTATATGTGTGCCTAAAATGACAAGATCCTTTTATATCGTTGTAATATTTCAGTGCAAATCAGAGCTCTGGAAGATAAACAAGAGAAGATATTGTCCATCCCTTTACATAGTATTGCAGTCTTCCAGAAATGATGATTCCATACCTTGTCCATAGAGCTTATCGTGCTATTTTATTGTTTCATAGGCTCCATGCTTCTAAACATCCAGCTATACTCTCTCCTGCTTTGGTGTCAGTTCACTGTCTTACTTGGTCACTCTCCTTTACACCTCTAAGGACAGTAATTAAGTCTTGCCTTGAATGGTTGACCACACGCATGAATTTAATACCCACTTGGTGGCACTGACCCCAGGCTATAAGTAAAAATAATAGTAATAATAATAATAAAAGCTAACACTCTTCTTTTGAATGGTGAGGACTTGCATTAACACTCACTGGTGGCACGGACCCCAGGCTGTAAGTTAAAAAAAATTAATAGTAAGAGCTAACATTTTTCTTTTTCTTACTTTCTTTTATTCAATTTTAAGACATTTCTATTAGTGAGGCGCCTGGCTGGCTCAGTCATTAGAGTGTGTGACTCTTGATCTTGGGGTTGTCTGTTTGAGGCTCACGTTGGGTGTAGAGATTACTTAAAAAATAAAATCTTAAAAGAAGGCATTTCTATTATTTCTGAAACCTTCTTTTTCCGAATAGCAAACATATAAGCCATAAAATCGAGAAGTTTTATCTAATACTAAACGTTTGTTTTAAATATCTCCTTTACAGCCATGAGTTACTAATATATGAAAATGTTATTTTATATATTTTATTAAAACTAAATATTAGCTAAGACTTTAAATGATATCTTCATATAAATGATTATGTTAGAATCACTGAATTTTAGAGTTGGGACAAATTTTCCCATGGTTACAACATATTAGTTTTCCCTCGACTTCGACCAAAATCTTTATTTTACTAATTTAGAGAATTATGTGTTTTAGGAGAAAAAGCTTTGTGTGTGTGCAACCGTGTGTAGAACATATAGATCTTGCTTTCATTGAGCTATTTCTGAGTATATAATAAGCGGTTGGTGGATGACAGGATGGGGTACCTAAGTTAAGGGACAAGCAGAGGACTGTCCAGCTTCAAGGGTGTCACCTGTGCAGCGGCCTAGAGCTTGCACTCAGAAGGGTCTTGTGCTCAGTTTAAGGATTGGCTGCTGCTGTCCTGAAATTCTTAATTTCTGAAAAAGAGGGCCCACATTTTCATGTTCTTGGCCAGCAAATTATGTAGCTGTTCCATCGCCTACCCTTTAACACCAGCTCCCCTTCCCACATCAACGAATCTCTAGAAAGGCTGAGAAGACAATAAAATCAAGGCTCTACATCCTTCCTCAGGCCTCTCTTACTTATTGCTGCTTGCTGCGAAGCTGATCACAGCACACTACAGATCTCATTCAACTTCACTCCCATTTCCTCAGGTCATTATTTTTGATGTAACCTACACTTCCCATATAGATTTTTTTTTTAATGTTTATTTTTTCAGAAAGAGGGTGAGTGTGCACAAGCGGAAGAAGGGCAGGGAGAGGGAGACACATGGAATCTGAAGCAGGCTCCAGGCTCTGAGCTGGCAGCAGAGAGCCCAGTGTGGGGCTCAAACCCGTGAACCATGAGATCAGGACCTGAACCGAAGTTGGACGCTCAACCGTCTGAGCCACCCAGGCGCCCCTCACACAGATTATTTTCTCCCTACTTTTTTTGATGAGTCAAATGTCTTTTAATACCTCTTGAAATTGTTCTCAAAATATATTCCATAAAGTTTTACATTTATTGCCACCTACCTCTCCCTCCTCTGAAACAAATTCTTCAGAAGGAAGAGCTCGGCTTTCTGGTTGGAAAAACCAATCCTTTCCAAGACCACACACCAAAGAAAAAAGAAGATGGCGACAAAGACAGTGAACTTGCCAGCACTCAATCCTGTCACGTCGCTCTACTTCTGCCCTAAATTCTGGCATTTGATTTGATCTGTCTTTGTCCCCTCTGCCCTGTGCTGCCTCTCGCTCTCTCCGTTAGAACCGAAACAACATCACAGAAGTAAAGAGAGTAATGTGGACAGAATTGTCAACGAGGTATTTGGCCTTAGAATCGCACCCTTGGGCAGGAGAGAAGGCTTAAGCTTGACAGATTTTCCCTAAACGGTGTGTGCTCGCACTCACTCACGTGCAAGCTTGTGCACCCCAGGGTTTTCCAGTGAACTTGAATCACGTGAGAGCTGAGTGTGCCTCAATGTTTTCAGCTTGGTTCACGTCTGCGAGGCTCTCCTTCCGGCCAAGGAGCCGTCTCCCCTCCAGGACACCAAGCGCCGCTCCTCAGAACCGTCAGGGGCAGGGGCACGAGGACTCCCTCCGCTATTATTATTACAGCCGCACGACCAGCTGCATTGTCACCAGCCCACGGTGACATTCTCACACTACCACCCAGGAGGGGCACGTTCTCTCAGAGTTTAAGGGGGACTTGGAGGCTTTGTGAAAGAAACCCTCCCAAAGGGAAGCCTGGAAAAATGAGCCAGAAGCAGTAACTGGGGTCTTTTGAAAACTAGTTTTTAAAAGGCCTCCTTTTCCTTCCCATTCCATCTGTTCTCTAACCCTTCCATTAACCCCCGGAGCCTCTTGTTCTCGCTCCCTTCCCCAGAACTGAAGCAAGAGACAAAAGACACTCTCTTACTTCCTTACAAGTCAAGAAAATTGGAATGGGCTTGAGTATGGCAAGGCAAACCCGAGAGGGAAAATTATTAACAAACCACCACATCACCTAGACAGATTCTATAACTGAGCATGCGGCTCAGAGTAATTCCAAAATGAGAAAAGAATGCAGATATTTATGAACCAGATAGAATTTATAAATGCTCAAATATCCACGGAATAAGTAGGCGCGTTACCTACTGAAGAAGCACATTTGTCCTGTTCATCACTGTGTTTTAAAAATCTGGATTCATACCCAACTGTAACGCTACGTTTACCTGTTGCCTGAGCACCAAAATGCTAAGACCTTTAAAAAAGAGATATATATATGTATATATATAGTTCAAATGCACATTTTTCCCCTGTGAGTTTCACTTTAGAGGTTTAGTGGACTGATTTATAATTTGTCATCTTTTGTCTTTTTCAGCAGTGTGTCATTAAGTCTTTAATTTGGCGTTTCCTGTGGTCTGCAGTAGGATATGTGCTATTTTAAATCCAAGGATTGCAGACATAGATGGTGGGTAAGATCTGTGAACCATAAGTAAATTCTTATAAGGAACATACAAAAAAGATTGTTCTTCAGTCAGACTTAAGCCATTACTTTTTTCTAAAGAAGAAAAGGCACAAGTTAAGAAAAAGGCACCGTCAAAGACCTTCTGCCCAAATGTGCATCTCCATGAAGTTTCCTGCTGAGTGCATATGAATGCACCGTGATCTGGGAAAAGGATCCAAATAGGATTTCAAACATCCAAAAATTTTAACTCAAACATTTAGGTATTTCACCATGCTGCTATTCATTCATTCACTGATTTTTTTTGTCTTAGTTTAAAGAGATGCTAAACAAAAGGAGGCAAGCTCTACATGTATTTACATTCCAAAACTAAGCCCCCTCCCCCTCCCCCAAGTCTGTCATCCCTTCACAGCTAAACAAACCGTAAAGTCTAGCCCTAAGCTGGCAAAGAGAAGCAACTAACATGGTAAGAAAGTTTCTCTCTTTTCTTGAAAAAAAGAGAACTAAACACCCAGAGTGATCAATCCATTCTAGTTCCCCCATCTTTTTTTTCTAGGATTTACACACTTCTAAGATAATGTCCATAGGCTAAACTAAGGAATGAAATCAGATTCTTTACTATTTTGGTACTACTGCAGTCTTTTTTTTTTTTTTTTTAACAGTTTTTGGTCAATGAAACACTTCTGCCATTTTCACTACTAAAGTTAATGGTAAATGTACACATAAACTTAGTTTTAAAAATTAATTTACGGTTATAAACTATAAAACACATTCTGAAAACTTCCTTAACAGGATAAACATTTTTAAAGCTATAATCCAATAGAGAAATACCTAAGTTTGTTACCTAACAATGATTATACATTTAGCCAGTGATTTTATTTATGACTACATCCATGTGTGTCAAAGATATGTAAAATAAGTATTGTTCAAGCAGACTTGCATTTGCTTAGAGATAAGGCTAAAGTAATTCCTTGTTTTTCTAGAAGATTTATCTTAGCAACTGACCTGAAATCTTTAAAGTAACAGGAAGAACTGCTTAGTAAATCTGCAGAGAGCTGTACCTACAATCTACTATTTTGGGTAAAGGATTTCTTAATAGGCCCTCAACATGTTCAATATCATGTTGAACAACTGTTGAATATATTGGGACTATAAAATCACTATGTTACCTAAATCTACAAGACTATTTGTGAATTCTTAAATTTCAAATTTACATATTACATATGCACATAATTCCAGATATACAAATAATCTGTACCCAAAATGTGAACAAGACATGAATATTAGGACATCCCAAACCTCATGCCAACATAGTCTTATATAAATACACTAATTCTGTCATAAATCTAGAACAAAAACTAATACTTCTAATTACACTGTAATTCTTCAATTGTAACAAATTGAAGAGACAAGAATTTAAGCACTGTGTACCTCCTTTAAAAAACCTTATAATTTCACTGTTTTCCACAAATACCTAGAAAAGCATTAAACTCTCATCTACAGCACACTTTGCAATTATTCTCCTCTTCTCACATCTGAAAAGCAAATTAGCAGTTCTCAAACGTGATGCTACAACACCAGTCAAAAATGTAAGCTTTAAGCTTTGTTAAAACTAGTCTGACAAAACTAAATATATACTGATCTTCAGATCTAAAAGAAACATAACAACAACAACAACAAAATCTAAAGTACACATACAAATTATTCAAGTTACTTGGTATCATCCATCTAAAATACTAAAATCAGTCTTTAAAAAAAAAATCTGTGGTGCCTCCTCTTTCATGCAGGTCAACAGAAGCTACATGGAAAATCTGGACTTCCACACCACCCAGCAGTGACAAGGCCAACCCCCAGGCCCCTGCCCTGCAGTGTTAGGGGAGAAGGCTGCATAATGGGCTGTGAGAAGCAATCCCTACCTCTCCCAGCCAGGGTGGTATCAACACAGGTCTCCCAAGAAGCCTGAACTTCTACCGCTGCCATGCAATAATGAGGCATTCCTACCCTCCAGGTGTCAATGAAAACCTACTAGGGAATCTGGATTTCCAACCACATCTGGCAATGAAGAGGCAGAACAGTATCAGAGGAAGTCTACTACACAGACTTAAATAAAATCCAGAGTCGTACAAGATAATAGTTAAAATGTCAAAGATCCTACCAAGAACCAGGAAAATATCAACTGGAATGAGAAAAAAAAACAAGAGTCTCTTAACACCAAGATGATACAGATGTTAGCTAGAATTACCTGAGAGGTATTTTAAACCCACTACTATGAAAACACATGAAAGAGCAACTATAAAGATGATTGAAAGAAATGAAAAAATAGAAATTATCATTGAACACAAGACAGAAGAACCAAGCATAAAGTTTAGATCTGCAAAGTACAAAAACTGAAGTAAAAAACTCAGTCACTAGACTCAAAAGCAGAATGAAGAGAACAGAGGAAAGAATAAGTCGACTCAAAAGACAGTAACAGAAATTTGTCAGTCTTAAAAACAGAGACTGGGGCGCCTGGGTGGCTTAGTCGGTTAAGCGTCCGACTTTCGCTTAGGTCATGTACTCGCGGTTCGTGGGTTCGAGCCCCGCGTCGGGCTCTGTGCTGACTGCCAGCTCAGAGCCTGGAGCCTGTTTCAGTCTGTGACTCCCTCTCTCTCTGACCCTCCCCTGCTCAAGCTCTCTCTCTCGCTCTCTCCTAGAAATAAATAAAAAAAACATTTAAAAACAAACAAACAAACAAAAAAAACCAGAGACTGGTGAAAGCAATGAACAGAATATAGGGTCCTGTGAGACAGTAACAAAAGATCTCGTCTGTATCACTGAAATTTTGGAGGAAAACAGAGGATAAAGAAGCAATGGCTGAGAATTTCCCAATCAGGCAAAAGACAAACTTACAGATTCAAGAAGCTGAGAGAACCCCAAATAGTTGATAAACACAAAGAGATTTATGCCCAGACACATCATAATTAAACTTCTGAAAAATGAAGATAAAGGTTGAAAGCAGCGAGAGAAATGAGACCTTAACTAATGAAGCAAAATCAAAGGTAGAGGGCAGCTGATTTCTCATCAGAAACCATGGAGGCCAGAAGGAAGTGGTACAACATTTTCAAGTGCTTAAAAAAAAGATCTGTTAAGCCAGAATCCTCTATCTAGCCAAAATATCCTTTAGAAATGAAGGGGAAATCAAGATAGTCTCGAATGAAGAGAAACTAAGAGAGTTTGAAGAGTTAACAGTTTGAACAACAGAAAGAAATTAGACAAAGAGTTTGAACAACAGAAAGAAATTAGACAAAATAGTTAAGATAATTCTCACTGGGGAGGGTAAAGGGACATATGGGAAGACAATATCTACAGTTGACTCAAATATATAAAATACTGACACAGGTACACTATGATGGGTTATGGATGCAGAATGTAACACAAAGTAACTACTAAAAAAGCTGTACAAATAGACATACTTAAAATCACAGATCAAAATGGAATTGTGAACAATGTTCAAATAACCCACAAGAAGGCAGGAAAAACAAAACAGTGAGATTTAAACGGAGGGATAAAAGAGAAAAGAAATTCTTAAATAGCATAGTTAAATCCCTAACACACCAGTGGTGGGAAATCGGGGGTGATCTTAAAAGGGGCAGCATGAGGGGGATCTTAGTGGTGATGAAACAGTTCTGTATCTTGATTAAGGTGGTGGTTACATAAAGCTACACATGTGAAAAAACGACAAAAATAGATACACATATAGTGCTAATGTCAACTTTTTGATTTTGCTATTCTACTATAATTCTATTAAATGTAACCATCAGGGAAAACTTGGTGAGGGGGTACACAGGGCCTCTCTGTACTATCTTTGTAACTTTCTGTAATCTGTAATTATTTTGAAACAAAAAAAGCAATGGGAAATATGTAATATGCTTTAAGAACGTCATGGGGCCTTTATACATATATGAAGAAAAAGGAATGTGTGACTACCATGGAGTGTAAAGTTGGATGTATCCAGAATTTATTACTTTGAATTCTAGAAGACATTAAAATGAAGAGTTTTAAAAATATTTGCTATAATTATGTCTCCATGAATAAAATAATGTATATAATAAGAATTCCTAAGTCAGCATATGGGTTATATTCAAATACATTAAAAAAGAATGTATTTACGGGTTATATTCTTTTTTTTGTTTGTTTGTTTTTTTTAATAGTTTATTGTCAAGTTGGTTTCCATAGAACAACCAGTGCTCATCCCCACAAATGCCCTTTCTCCATGCCCATCCCCCCCTTCCCCTCTCCCCCACCCCCATCAGCCCTCAGTTTGTTCTCAGCATTCAAGAGTCTCTCATGGTTTGTTTGCCTCCCTCCCTCTCCCCAACTATTTTTCCCTTTCTTCTCTCACATGGTCCTCTTTCCACGTTTTGCTATTGTTCAAAGTGCTGCTACGAACATTGGCGTACATGTGCCCCTATGCCTCAGCACCCCGGTATCCCTTGGGTAAATTCCTAGCAGTGCTACTGCTGGGTCATAGGGGAGTTCTAGTGTTAGTTTCCTGAGGAACCTCCACACTGTTTTCCAGAGGGGCTGCACCAGTTTACATTCCCACCAACAGTGTAGGAGGGTGCCCATTTCTCCACATCCTCGCCAGCATCTAGAGTTCTCTGATTTGCTCATTTTAGCCACTCTGACCGGCATGAGGTGGTATCTCAGTGTGGTTTTGATTTGTATTTCCCTGATGAGGAGGGACACTGAGCATCGTTTCATGTGTCTGTTGGCCATCTGGTGTCCTCTACGGGTTATATCAAATACATTAGAAAAGAATGTATTTATGCTGACTGAAACATGTAACTCTATTTTTTCAGGTCTAAACAATATACAGTTACTCATATTTAACGTGAACAGCCAACTATAATACTCCATTACTCAGAATCTGGATAAAGTTTGCAATGTCAAGAAAAAATAAATGTATGTCTATAAATACATACATATTTATAGCTATAGCAAATATAAATATAGTTGATCCTTAAACTATGCAGGGTTAGGGACACTAACCCNGTTGAAACATAACTTCTAACAGCCTACAGCTGACCAGAAGCCTTACTGATAACAGTTAATTAACACATATTTTCTACATTATATGTATTGTACACTGTATTCTTATAATAAAGTAGACTACAGAAAAGAAAATGTTAAGAAAATCATAAGGAAAATACATAGATAGTACTATATTGAAAACTCCACATATTAGTGGACTCGTGCAGTTCAAATCCATGTTGTTCAAGGGTCAGTTGTACTCAGTCAAGTGTAACATTAAATCCAGAGCCTTTTAAAAAGTCCATTTAAGAGGGAAAAACTCTTTTTATAAGTATTTATTAAGGAAGTTGACAAACGAACCAATGTTTCATGAAGACAAAGGGATATCAAAAATGAAAAAGGTAGATTATACACGCAAATTTGTAGCATGCGTGTATATTACATAAACATATTTTTTAAAGTAGATTTTATTTTTTCTTTCTCCCCCCACCACACCTCCCCCTTTTTTAAACTTAGAACCAATAAAGATAACAGGAAAAGAAAGGCTAAATTCCAGGCTGATTTGATATCTGCAGAAAAACATGATAGCACTTTTCTGCCACTAAATGGAAATGATCCTTGGATGAAAGAATTCTTTGTGAAGCAAATGGAAATTGAGGACAGCTATTGAAAACTTAAGTTCACCTTCACCTGAGTTTTCTTCTATCAGCTAGCTGAATACACACATATGATATGATTATAGAGAGACAAATGGGGTGAAAAAAACAAACAACAGTCATGTATTGAAAGCATTCCCCATGCCAAGAACAGCAAACCTAATACCATGGCTTATGAAGAAGGAGATTCTGTAAGGAAAAAGGATTTAATTCAATTTCTTAACATTAATTGGAACCTTGAACATAAGATGTTAAGTTGATATAGAACCTGAGGCAAATTTCTAATATATCATGATCACATTTTCATGAACAAGGATTTAAAAATTGGAAAGTGCCATGTACCGTATCACATGTGGTTCTTTTTGGATAAAAGCAATGCAAAGTGATAATCACTCTTTTTCTTTCCTTGTGGTAGTGTGAAAAAGATGCTGCACTCCAGGCAGGTTTTTTGTTTTGATAATTACAAAATCTGATCACATCAGTAAGAAAGCCATTTCCCAAGAATAAATTGACAAGGATGAGAGAATATTTTAAGCTGACTGCCATCTTATAAGAGTCATTAATCTCTAGGAATATTTTACTTGCCCTAAAATTAGGATAGTGTGAATCTTCTTGGCACTTTTTCTTAGAAATTTTTATGGAAGTTTTCAAACTGTAGGTCTTGTTGTTTCTTAATATCTCCCTTTGGCAAGAATATTAGAAATGCCATCTTCCTATGGTATCTCAGCATCTACCAAGAAGTGGAGGGTTCGACAGGATAATTTCCAAAAACAGAAGAAAACACCCAATGAACAAAATGTCAGTATCTGCATTACAACCGTTTATAAGACAAGCAGATAATTTCATATGTTCAAGAACTTACTTGTACTTTTTATTGGTCACAGAGTTATGCTGAATTTTCAGATTTACTAACTTCCATCTTTGCCTGGCACATAGAAAGTGCTCAATAAATAATTGCAGAGCAAATAAGAGAGTCCTATTCAGCAGATACTGAAAATCACAGTCTACCTAATAAATATTACCTTAGCCATAAGGTCATTCTTTTTGGAATAGCATGTGTTCCTAAAAAAACTAGGAGACAGGCATCAATGAATAAGCCACCTCAAGGAAAAGAACTGGGCATTTAAGGGTTGTGACAAACACATGACCTGTGAGAATCTTCTACGGTCACCACTGACGGGTTTATCTTCCTGCAGGATGCAAAGTTCTCTTAGGACAATAAACCCAACCATAGCTCTGGAAGGCACAGAAATGAAACTGAAGATTTTCCTTCCGGATATATAAGATGACCTCACTTGTGACTAAAGTGCATTTTGTTATTATTACTCGCTTCCTATTCATTTCATAGCAGTTAGTTTGTGGTATTTTTAAAAATTCACTTGAGTGCCTTTGGCTTGTGGCAGTCTAAACTGTGAACGGGAGAGAGTGGAAAAAGAAAATGAGTCATCCAATATTTATAGACAGCAGGATCACTGTTGAAGGTCAATACGACCAAATATTTTGCCATTAAAAAATAAGCAATAAAGCTATGGTTCTAGAAAGTTTTTGCAAAGAAATCATATCTCCTCTTGTCTCAATCAGTTGAAGGCAATTGTGAATGGGGAGATTCTTTCATATGTTAATTACTTAAACTTCCTTGAAATTTGAAGTTCAGGTGTAATCCCTGAGGCTCTGAAACCCAGTTAACTAAACTGCAGAATATGGTATTTGCCAAAGGGAAATAAATTATGTTAAGAGTGGTCTACTATGAATACAAGTCTAAATGCACTACCTACCGAACAGTAGAAAAGTTAAATGCTAAAATAGAATTTTAATATAAAACTGTGGAATACAGTCAATTACCAAAGCATGGCCCACCATTTAAGTGAACAGTATTTTTTCTTTTGCTTCATTTTTGCTTTTACCATTTTAGTGTAAACCTGTATCAGCTGCCACATCTATCCTGAGTTATCTGTAGCAGAAGGGGTAACTTACTCTTATTTTCCTTCCATCCTCAATGTTCTACATGACTTCTTTTTTTTTTAATGTTTTATTTATTTCTGAGAGAGAGAGAGAGAGACAGCGTGAGCAGGGGAGGGTCAGAGAGAGAGGGAGATACAGAATCTGAAACAGGCTCCAGGGTCTGAGCTGGCAGTCAGCACAAAGCCCGAAGCAGGGCTCGAACCCATGAACTGTGAGATCATGACCTGAGCTGAAGTGGGACGCTTAACCCACTGAGCCACCCAGGCACCCTACACAACCTATTTCGTAATCAAAGCACCAAACATTAGCTCTTTAGGTTAAACAAGAACAAACCATCCTCTGCATTTTGGACTGAACATTTGAGAAAAGAATTAGTCATTTTCCATATCTATATTAAAATACACTTATTATAAATATTAACCCATTAATAATAACCAATATTTCTATTTTAGGGGACAATCGTAATTTATGTAAATGATGATGAATCATTCCAAATTTCTAACTGTCCTCAGTCAAAAATTAAATTACCTGCAATTTACCTTTTAGAGATGTGTAATATAATTTCACAGTGCTTTCCTAATGCTGAGTCTCATGACAGCCTCAGCAACTCAATGGCTCTTTCCCTAAATTGGGTATGTTTTCTCCTTTATAATTAGAAATTTGGCTCTTCAACTTACTCTCATTAGAGCAGACCAGGTTGAAGGGCCTCTTCTTTTTAGTGGATTAAATACATAAACTAAAATTAAATGCACTAATGTTTTCAAGATCCTAATAAATTATTAGTTTGTTTCTTTAGATTTTCACCAATACGTTGAGAGTTGATTTTTTTTTTTTTTTTTTAAATTTATTTTTAGGAGAGAGAGGGAGAGAGAGAGACAGTGTGAGCAAGGGAGGGTCAGAGAGAGAGGGAAACGCAGACTCCAAAACAGGCTCCAGGCTCTGAGCTGGCAGTCAGCACAGAGCCCGACGCGGGGCTCGAACCCATGAACCGCGAGATCATGACCTAAGTGAAAGTCGGACACTTAACCGACTAAGCCACCCAGGCGCCCCGAGAGTTGATTTTTAATATTCAGTACTATTCAATATTTAATTGGCACTCAGTTCACTGGAAGCAAAGATCAAGGTTGGATGGCTCTGTCTAGATACAATGAGGATGGCTAGTGAAAATCACTAAGAATTTCTAGGGCATGGAGTCAGCTGTATCAAACAGTTGTTTTAGAATGTAAGCACTCAAGCCAAACTGCATGGATTCAAATCTCAGTTCTGTCTCTTATTTGCTGCATAACCTTGAACAATTTCCTTAAGGAATTTTCTTGGATGTAAAATGAAGGTAATAAAAGTAACTAGTTCACTGTGTTGTCAGGATTAAATGAGATCATGTTTGTTAAGAGCCTGGCACAATGCCTGGAAAAAAGTTAATTTATAAAAACAGTTACCCCCCTCCCCCGATAAACACACTGAAGGAGTCACAACCCTGTTCTCAAGGAGCGAACAATGTCAATCTGGACGTACTGAAAGCCCTCACCCATCCGGCGACATAGTAAGCACATACAGTGTGTGTGATAAACACATACACATGCAGGGTTTTTGTGTCACACACTCAGTAACATGAGTAATGGAGTACTCATATTAAAAAGACTTTGGAACATGAAGAAGAATATAACTGGAAAGGCACACCTGTGCAGAGAGGAAAGCCAAAGTTGTAGGAACCTATGAGATATAAGGGCTTCAATGCAATGTTTCCTGAGGGGAATACCATTTTTTTGAGGTGAAGGAAACTAAAACGTTGTGGACTGACTCAGAAACCCAATGGATTACCACATACTCTTACTATTTAAGAGAAAAGACTTCAGCAAAACTTTGGGAGGACACAGAATAAAAAAGGCCTTTCAAATGGCATGTCTTTGGCTTATTTCATCTTGAAAACATAAAAACGGAGTGGTGGGATAGGGGGCTAACAGGTGCACGCGAGAGGCTACCTGAGCTGGGAGAGGAAGCAGACATATACACATCCGAGGAAAGACAATTGCAGGAAGAATCATCAGCAAGTCCAAAGGTCCTGAAGCAGCAATGAGCTTGACTTCTGCGAAGAACAGAGAGGGAACCAGTGTGATGGGGACAGAGGGGAGGGAAAGCAGACATAAGAGCGGGAGTAAGATTACAGAAAACCTTCTAGGACATGACAGTAAGTTTGGATTT
Organism: Crocuta crocuta; assembly: GCF_008692635.1. Classification (NCBI taxonomy): domain Eukaryota; kingdom Metazoa; phylum Chordata; class Mammalia; order Carnivora; family Hyaenidae; genus Crocuta; species Crocuta crocuta. Next base: position 1,545,311 of record NW_027527952.1, read on the forward strand.
GACCTTAGGCATGATATTAAGTCCAGAGATGGGCTTAAGCAGGGATGTGACATGATATCAGGATGAGAATTAGAAATACAAGGAAAAATTTACCTGGGAAAAAGTAAAGGGCGTTAAAATAGAAGTAAAATCAATTCTAAAATTGGAACCATGTTAAGTGGTTGAAAGTGCCATTCAAGGTAATGAGAAAAGTAGGAAGTTTTGGTAAATTAAAAGAATGATTTGAGACATTTTAAATTTAAGAAGAGAGTATAGCCCAAAAGGGGATCCACCCACCTGGAAATCACGCTGACTGAAAATGGGGGATATGGAGAAACAGCTTAAATCTGTAGGTATGGAAGCTGCCATGTCACCTGTTGTGAGATGAATTCCCCGGAACAAGGGTACAGAATCAGTCCCAAGAGGCTGGGACTGTAATAAGAAGAATTGGCCCATCTTATGATAACAAGGGTTTAAACTTTATCATCAAGGCACTCATAATTAGAAAAAGGTTTTGTGCCATGCAAAGAACTTTTCAATAGACATGAGTCACTTACTGAAACAGACATTTAAGACTATCTAGACTAAAATTAATGTCTGTGAACCACTCTTATGCACCACGTGGGAAAGATAACCCCATGCTGAGACCATTAAAGTAATGCCATCTAGTTCCTGGAACTGCCAGCTCAAATGTCCTCTTGGCCACTCATTCAAAGTAGATGAATAGACGACATTCTATTTCATGATGGGAAGATTTTGGAAGAGGCCTTAAAGAAAACATTTAGGTTTTATCTTGTGCAGGAACAATGTAGATAGAATACATGGCATTTGTGAGAAAAGAGGATTGTCCTTCTTTCCCAGATAACATTTGCCAGGCTCTAGAGGCAATGTTCTGGGGAGAATATGCCATGTGACTTGTCGCTTTGGTGATATTATTTATTCAAGATACTCAGTTATTTTATGGAAAGCTTATTCAGAGCTACAACATTTAAAAGCCCATATGAATGCCCCATTTCTCCATAAGACAAACTCCAGTATACACCACCATTTATGGAAACAGTGATTGACATGCTCCTGTCATCATGGTTGTTTAAGAATCAGCAGTTTTTCCCACCAGACTTTGAAAAATGCAAAAGTAATAGGCATTTTCCCCATTACATATGTATCTCCCCCACCACTATCTGCAACACACACACTGGATGAACAGTATCAACGACAAAGCTTTTTCTCTGCTAGTCATATTAGAAGGGAAAAAGAAGTCTGGAAAACTTGAAAGTTGAGAAACACCCAATTTCTAAAGAAAATCCATAAGTCAAAATTCCATCATTTATCATGTGTAGTTATAGAATAGAAGATTGGTATTACTGAGGTAGAGAGATCTTTCTACTTGCTAAGAGCAAAGATATTTTCCACATCATACTGATTACATGAATAAACTCTTAGAATCTACTACTCTTTCTCTCTTAAGTCTGAGGATTGACCATGTGAGGTCTTTATCCTCAGAATGGGAGAAACTGAAAAGATGCTTTTCTGGCTTTTGATTTTTCTTAGAGATTATTTGCCATTGTTTATTCCTTATTTCTTTTGGTACATCTACATTGAAGGCACACTAAATGCCAGGTACAAGGGAAAAAAAATAAAAAGGAAAAACAACTGATAGAGGGATCAAAAAAAAGCGGGGAGGAGTGGGGGGATTTCAAGCAATGCAAGTAAGACCACAGGTCAAAGAAAAAAATTGTTTAAATTGGGGAATAATTAATGTTTCACAAAAATTAAACTTAAGGGATATGGAAGTTTGTAATGACCACTTTAATCAGACATAATAAACCATTCAAATTACTCCTAACTTCAAGTAAAAATTGTGGCTCCTTACTTTTTCTGGATGGCCAATATTTTCAATTCTATTATTTTTTTTTGAATTGTACTCTACTTCTTGCACTCTATTTCCTGGGTTGATTGGCTAAACTGGATGAAATATTTTGGTTAACATTTTACTTGACAGCCTTATTTGGATTCAGGTAGGTAGGTGTGTTACATGTGTACATACGTATGTTTTTTATGCATGTGGAAGTTGGAATCTACCTCTTTATCAGGTAAGGGATTGTACCAACAGTGCTCAGAAAATGCTTGCTTAACAAATGAAAATAAGCAACTACCTTAAAGTTGTACTGGAGTTGTTGCATATTTATTAAAATATTTTAGAAATAATAGTTTAGAACAACATCTTAATTAAGATATTATTCCATTTTTACAGAGAAATAGTAGCTTTCAAGGTCTATTTTTGTTTGTCTTGCTATTATTCTCCCAGAATACTTCAAAAAAGGGATGGAAAGTAGAGTTAGTATTTTCTTAATAAAGATCCCCCTGTGTTCACTAAATTGGAGGACTGACACATTTCACTGTGGATTAATTTGACTCCTAGGATGAATGTACCAAAGAATAAGTCAATGCTATTGGAACTGCCTATATCATAAATAACTCCTACTAAAATAAATTAATGGGGGGGGGCTGGGTGGCTCAGTTGGTTAAGTGTCCGACTTCAGCTCAGGTCATGATCTCACAGTTTGTGGGTTTGAGCCCCGCATCGGGCTCTGTGCTGACAGCTAGCTCAAAGCCTGGAGCCTGCTTCCGATTCTGTGTGTGTCTCTCTCTTTCTGATCCTTCCTTGCTCACGCTGTCTATCTCTCTCAGAAAAAAATAAAACATTAAAAAATTAAAAAAAATAAATTAATGGGTTACAAAAATAATACCCAAACTAAAGTCTTAACACTCTTAACCTCTATACCTCCACTATACGAATCTCCAAATTGACAAAAGACCAAGCAAGAACAAACATTAAACTATTTAGAGTCACTCTGTTCTGCCACCATGAATAAAATATATTATTCAAGCCAAAGCTATTTGTTAAGGTAAAAAGTGGTTGGTCTACCAAACTACTCCATAAAATGCTTTTGAAAATACTTCTACTCTGTAGGCAAGTATAACAAATTTCTGAAGTAAAACATAATTTAGTGGGTCTGAAAAGATACAGCTTTATAAAAAGCAGCTTGTAAAGAAATATACTTTTTGAAGGATTGAACTGAAATACTGAAATTCTAACAAGTCAAAACATGTAGTCCTTAAAAGAAAGTTTTTAGCCTCAGAACACAGATTAGGTATATATACTGAACGAAACAGTAGAAGTTAAAAAACAAAACCAAACAAAACCAACACAGTGATTTTAAAAAACAAACTTAAGTTTTGAGGCATACTGAATCATATACTCCTCAGTTACGAGCAAATGCTTTAGATATCTTTATAAAATCAGTTCACAGTTTTGTTAAATTCACAAGGGCAAAACATTAAGAATTTAATCCCAGATGAGTAGTTATATTATCAAATAAAGCAACTGTCTGGAGTTATCAAATAAAAAAACTGTACAGACACAGTAATCAAATTCCCATACAGGGTTAATGGATGGCATGTAAGGCAAAAGATGATTCATTTTATTTTAAAATTAATTACTAAAGTCCTTGATTATTTTAGAATGAATCACATATCCTTATCGTAGTTCTCCTTAGGCAATAAGAAAATGAATTATGATATGCTTGGTCATCAGAAATGTAACAGGAGGGAAACATGACTCTTTTGAAGAGTATATACCTGATTTTCTCCTAATCAAGATGAGTCAAAGGAAATTTGCATTTATTTTGTGAATAAAGGCATATCCAGAATACAGCATGTCATTAGTAAATGAGTAGATCTTTAAGAAATATCCAAAGGCAATGGAATAAAGACCATTTTTCAATATTTGAGAAGATGTCTATTCCCAATAAATTTGTTTATTTTAGTAAAGTCATTCAAAATATTTTGTCATATAATTTGAATTTTTAAGGAACTAGAAGTCAAATAAATGTGGAGCTAAGAAAAGTTACTTGAAATAATTAACTGGAGTCTCCTCCATTTACCTACAGAGAGAGAAATAAAAACAATACGAATCAAGAAAGGTTCTGGGAATCAAAGAAAAACATCAAATTACTCAAAATGAAACATGCCCTGTGTAAATTACATGTTCTACAGTGATGACACATTATTTGCAACATTTTCAACATTTCAAATGCAATGAAGCCAATAAATCACTATATAGACTTATACCTGGCATTGGAAAATTTCTACTGCCACATTTCACTGATTCCAATACTGACTGAAGATAGACACCTCATTTTTTTTGCACTGTTTGGCCAGATATGAGAACTCTGAAGGTATACCCAAGAGTAGGATTCTGTTTTCAAATCCATACTTTGTGGAAGCGAAGTAAGAAGCACCTGTTAAAGTTGTCATACGATTCATGTGGCAGATGGGTAAAAGGGCTGGGAAGAGCTCTATTTTCAGGCTAATAAAAACCCTAATTATTTCAGAATCAAAATGTTTTACTAATTTTTAAAGTAGTCCAAAAAATGTAATGGCATTATGTCATTACAAATTTGAGTTCCCAAAGTTAAAATGAACTTAATGTTTGATTTCATATAGGAAATTACAGATCAAAAGTGATTTTAGGTGGGGTTTTAAATATAGGTTATTATAGCATATCCTAATAGACTAAAAGACACAAGGTACAAAGTGACAATTCTATTTTTAAATGAAAATTTATACAAGGGATTCATCATATTTAAGAATATTTTCTGTTTTGAGACGCCTGATTGGCTCAGTAAGTGTCCAACTTTGGCTCAGGTCACGATCTCCTGGTTTGTGAGTTCGAGCCCCACATCAGGCTCTGTGTTGACAGCTCAGAATCTGGAGCCTGCTTCAAATTCTGTGTCTCCTTCTATCTCTGTCCCACTCGTGCTTTGTCTTTCCCTCTCTCAAAAATAAACAAACATTAAAAAATATTAAAAAGAATGCATTTTGTTTTGTATCTTATAATTAAAACTGGAAGTAAAACTATGAGGCATGTAAATATCTTTTTTTACTGATTTTTTTTTTTGCCTGATAAATCTAAGGTCTTGAAAGTCACTTGCAAAAAATTTATTTATTTATTTACTTAATTATTTATTTGGATTGCATAAGCACAAGAGCAGGGGAGGGGCAGAAAGAGAGAGAGAGAAGAAGAGAATCCAAGCAGGCTCCACACTGTTAGCACAGAGCCCAACGGTGGGCTCAATCCTATGAACCAAGACCTGAGCCAAAATCGAGTTGAAGCTTAATTGACTGAGACACCCAGGTGGCCCTAAATGTCTTAAAATAACTATTTTATTTGCCAGAAAATGGTCTTTCAGGTTACTAAAATTCTAGTATCTAAAATGATATTGATTCTATTATCCAAGAAAAAAAGAGGGGCACCTGGGTGGCTTAGTCGGTTAAGCGTCCGACTTTCACTCAGGTCATGATCTTGCGGTTCGTGGGTTCGAGCCCCGCGTCGGGCTCTGTGCTGACTGCCAGCTCAGAGCCTGGAGCCTGTTTCAGTCTGTGACTCCCTCTCTCTCTGACCCTCCCCTGCTCACGCTGTCTCTCTCTCTCTCCTAGAAATAAATAAAAACATTTAAAAAAATTTAAAAAAAAAAGTAAAAAAGAAAACCACAATATTATTCAACTTTTATCCTGGATATAAAACATATTACTTTTTCAATTACAAATAAAGTACTCTCTCCAAGTGCTAAATGCACATTTTTCAATCATCTTAAATAAAGTAATAAAATCATTTTTAACTTTTTAAAATCTGTTTATTTACTTTGAAAGAGAGAGAAAGAGTGAGCTGGGGAGGGGCACAGAGAGGGAGAGAGATAATCCCAAGCAGGCTCTACCCTGCCAGCACAGAGCCCAATGTGAGGCTCGAACATATGAACTATGAGATCATGAATGACCTGAGCTAAAATCCAAGAGTCGGACGCTTAACCAACTGAGCCACCCAGGTGCCCCATAAAATTATTTTTAAAATACACACTTATTCAGTTTTAAGGAAATATTAAAAAATTTTTTTTAAATGTTTTATTTATTTCTGAGAGAGAGAGAGAGACAGCGTGAGCAGGGGAGGGTCAGAGAGAGAGGGAGACACAGAATCTGAAATAGACTCCAGGCTCTGAGCTGGCTGTCAGCACAGAGCCCGACACGGGGCTCGAACCCATGAACCATGAGATCATGACCTGAGCTGAAGTCTGACGCTTAACTGACTGAGCCACCCAGGCGCCCCTCAAGGAAATATTTTATCCTTATCCTTTCTCCTCTTTATTTTTCTATTTAAAATACACTGAACTTGGAATTATCTTTCCAAATAAAAAGTTTATCTAATATTTTATGAAGAATGATGACCAGGGAGAGAAATTTAGTAAATACTTCTGTAAACAAAATGTAGAGAGTAATAATCCATTTTAAAAATCCACATAGATTAAGTTGCTCTCTCTCTTGGGACATCAAAAACTAATCTTTGAACTAAGAAGGCAATACCTGGAAATAATCTATGTGATGTCTAATGCCTCCACTGTGCTTTTCATTAGGTTCCTACCTGGCAAGTAAAGAACTGTATACACTCTAGAAGATATTTAAAAGATTTTAGCACAACTTGACCCAGGAATCTTGGCAGCCCCTGTGAAGTTAAGGACGATAATGGCATTTAACATAAGAAGCTGAAGTATACTTTAAAATGGATGAGTCACTTAAAACACTTCACTTATATTTACCTCCATATCATCAGAGTTGTTATAGTCTTCGATATATTTTCAATTCAAGGGAATATTGTACTATGCTAACAAACTAAAATAAACCTCTCATTTATCCGCATTACTTTTTGGCAGCAATGCAAACATTTTTATTTGAGGCCTTTCATACATTATAAATATTATACACCTTTCATCAAGGGGTTAAATTATGTACTATAATCCTTAAACTACTCTGTATCTTAGAAATATGTTTTTAATAATCTACATTAACTGTTTAATCAATATTTAGAAATTCAATAATTTAGTAGTCAATTCAATACGTAATATGTATGTAATTAATACCCAGCCATTTATGGCTGACTATAGCAATGGATATTTTGATGAGAGGATAGGAGAGGCTCTCATGTGAAGGTAATGAAATTGCTATCATTCTTAAAAAGTTCTGTTTGTTTATAACTTGCTTAGAGATAGCAGAAAAATTATATTTTATCCGAACGCTATGTACTGCAAATAATGGCATAATGAAGACATAAGACTCTCCTGGCTTAATCTGATTCTCTGCAAAGCAGATGTAGTTAGTACTTAGTAGTCTAGACAAAATACAAGGAAATTTATTTTAAAGTGGATGTTTGCCAACACTCCTGTGATGGCTTGGCAAAGGATTTCCAAATTGACAACTCAAATGTCCCAAGTTGAACTAAAGTTTACTTGATTATCGTAACAAACTGTTAAATCGTACGTAACATTCTTAACAGAAGTTATTACCAAGCCCACTGAGAGTCCATCAAAATTCATGTAAAAACCAATATAAAGTCATTGAAAACAAACAAACAAAATACTCACAGGCAACTAAATTATTAAACTGTGGAGTAAACCAAAATTCAAATTACATAAACAAGACTTCCATTTTTTGGTCTCACTCCATGAATTTACATGCCAAATTAGTGCTAAGCTAATATTTATAATTAGCGTCTTTGTTAAACAAAATAGATTGGTCTTGTTTATAAAAAAACAATCATATAAATCATAGCCACAGGGACATCTGTTGTCTCTGCAGAAATCATTACCACTGTCATAAAGTCACACCCCATTTCTAAATTATAACTTCATTTGGGAAAAATCAAAGACTTTCTATTGATGCAAAATTAACAGAGCTGGCCTTAGTCTTTTATAATTCCTTTTAAGATACTCCAGATTCTTCCTCCAAGCCTTGTAGTTTCAAAGCATACTCTAAGAGGCAATAAAGTTCTTTGAGACCACCCTGAAACTTCAAGATTGACGGGGATTACAGACCAACCATTAGGTGTCTAGGATTCCAGCAATTATGTTGGTAGGGAAGAGGTGCCACTGGTCTACCCATCCATCCACATGTTCACCTACCCATCTACTCACCCACTGGTTCTTCTACTACCCACCCATACATTTGCCTACTTTCCCAAGTACACTCAACTGTACTCCGTGGTATATGATGGGGATAGTAAAACAGACCTAGTCTCTGGGGGTTCACAGTTTTGAGCAGGGAAGAAATACAGTACCTGGAAGATGAGATAAAAACTCGACTGAGAAGAGCAAAGGAACAAAAATGAAAACCTCAGTAGAGAACCACAAAAAAGTATAGATGGGCTTATATACATCTCATAGGACAAGTTGTTCATCCTTCTATGTGGAATATGTCTATTGCTCACATCTTATATATGAGGTGTCTACTAAACACAATATGAAATGATGGGCTTTTAAAAGAGGATATATGATTGCTTTAGGAGAACCATAAAGTTCTTTAAGAGGTAAATAAATTAGTAAGTATAGTAGGAATGAATAGGAATTTATTTGGAAAGTAATTCCACTTTCTAACCTTTGCATTTCACTATTCACAAAGCTACTCTCCACAATGGGAGAGCACAAATTTTACATTTTACACATGCAAAATTATAAGATAATATGGTTGAAATTGTAACCCATTTATTCCCACTTCAAACAAGAAATGCAGGTTATTCAAAGTAGACATTTAAGTCACTAACAAAACATCAGCTTTTACCCTCTTTATTTTCCTCTGATTCACAGAAAGTTTTGCCAAAATTTTCATTTCTTTTTCAATATTTCTTATCTGTAAATTTCATCCTGCATAAAAATCTTATTTAGATATGTCTGGTACCAACGGCACATTTTTTGGGGGGGGGGCTAATGGCATTCTGCAGATACTAATCATGTTGTAGAAGTGGCCGAGGGTACGGTAGTAATACTCTTTCTTCCCCTCTAAAAAAAAGTCCATATTTGAACAGATGAAACACACCTAAAGTCCCAGTGAGAGGAGAATATCAAATATCAGGTCTGTTGACATAGGGAAACAACAGGATCTTGAAAATACAATTATAATTTTCAGAGAGTGCCCATAGTTTTTGTTGGAGAGTCCCATTTTTCTTAGTTTTATGTTTAAAAAAAAAAAGTGCAGCCAATAACTTGGATTCTACGTCCATTATTTGCATAATGTATGATCAGGATACAAGGAGCAGAATTTCAACAAGACTGATCACAGAAGAGCTGATGACTGCATCTGTAATGTTTTTTTGTAAATCCCCAGAGCCAAACACAGTTTACCACCACAGCCAAGAGCTTCAATGTTGTTACGAAGTTCAGTGACTGCTTTAGACTACCTGTGAAGGATGCCAAGTAGCTTCTAAAAGCTTTTGGAGGTCACTGATATAATACAAAGGGGGGCGGGGGTCTTATCTAAAGCAGGCAGGGAAATTGCTCAGTTTCATAAAATGCACTGGCATGTGATTGTCAAACAGTGTTCAGCTCCAAGCATGTAGAAAGAGGGCTAACAGTAAGGATCTGCTTGTTTTTACTTTGTGACTCCTATTGTCTGAGCCAGATTCTCCCAAAGACCTTATTTTATTCCGATTACTGCAACATCACTGCCAATGAATGTAGAGCAGACTTGGTCACTCCTTTGCTGAAGTCAGCCAAGAGAATATTCTGTTGGAGAAAGTAACATTCGCCTCAAAGGCTTGGAAGCCAAGGGAAAAACTGAGACACATACAAGACAATAATATATAAGCCAATTAACTTAGCCTCTCAGGAAAGGCATCTTCACTCTCATCAAATTGTGTATTATCTGGCAATATAAATTGAAAATCTATTTATAGAGTAGTCAGGCTAAATGTTTTATTGCTAAAACACAAGTAGTAAGGGTCACAGAATGCAAACTCCTAGGAAACATGTCTTTTTTTTTATCAGAGGCTGTGTAATATGCTTTTGATACCGATTACTTTCTTGTCAATGGTCCTTTTGTCTTTCTTAAAACTACATCTGCACAACAACTAGGTCACCTTGAATTTCAAGTACAACATTGCCTGTAAATTTAATTTAACATCGTATTATCCATAATTACCATGAACAGGAGGCAGGTGTGACCCTACTGTCAGGCTGGAGGGCCCCCGGACAGGATGGGCTAACAGACTCGCTGAAGGCTACTGAGTTGACAAAGAGGCTGTAAGAATGACCTGGCTATTAAAATATTATTGCAATCATATGCTTTTTTAGGAAGCAGTACTTCCAAATCAGGAGGAGGAACAGCCCCATTCATCTGAAGAATTCATTTTATCTCTGGATTCCACTTTTTCACAGAGAGCATCTATGGAGGGCAAACCAGAAAGTGACCAGCCTGAAACTTATGTCCCGCAAACTCTGGAAGGATTTCCTCAGAAAAGGCAGAGGAAAAACTTGAGGGCTATGTATACATATTCAGAGCGCATCTAGTAAAATCCCAAACAGAAGATCTGCTCTAGGTGAAGATTAAAATGTTAATTTTTAGGTTTTTAAATGTTATTAGGGCTACCAAAAAAGAATGGGATTCTTCCTAATACAGTGTGCTTCATGTCATGTACATGTTCTAGGCCATATACTAGTCTGATCATTTATCAGCTGCATTGTTAAAGGGATATCCAAAGTAGGAAGGTAGTTGACTCACTACACATGGAAATTTCCTTTTGAATCCAAGATTCTGTCATTTAAAGGTCAGGCAATTTGGTAGAGAAGGAACCAACACCAGAACTCAGATCTAGGCAAATTAGTTCCTGCACTTCCTTTAACATCTAGACTCTTGGAATACCTGATTAGGTCTCTACTGCGATCCACTTTACAGAAGGCCTAGGAGTCTCTAATGGAGTTGATATTTGCTTTCTTAAAAATGTTTGGTGACTCCTAAGCCCTCAGAGGACTTAAGAAGCCCAATCTGTCTAAAGTGACATATTCTGGCCCCCAACTCTGGTCCACACGGCCTCCTAACCACTCTTTTCTTCCTTCCCTGAGAATGCCCCCTGTGTTACCATGGGAGGTCACAGAGCCTGTAGCTGTGATATCAGCTCTCTCTCCCTGTTTCAGAAAGGCATCTTTGTTTTGATCTTTTTTTTCCATGTGGAATTCTATAGAAGGTTTCAGTTTAAAATGGTGTAGCTTTAGGGGCACCTGGGTGGTGCAGTCGGTTGAGCGTCCGACTTTGGCTCAGGTCATGAACTCATGGTTTGTGGGTTCCAGTCCCGCGTCGGGCTCTGTGCTGACAGCTAGCTCAGAGCCTGGAGACTGTTTCGGATTCTGTGTCTCCCTCTCTCTCTGACCCTCCCCTGCTCACACTGTCTCCCTCTCTCTCAGAAATAAACTAAAAAATTTAAAAAAAAATGGTGTAGCTTTAAACAACTACTGCTCCGGATAAACACCCCGTCATGCTTAGGCGTAACAGCACTCTTTCTAGGACTTCCATGCTTTCCCTCCTTAGACACCCACCCTCAGCATCCCCATCCCCCTCCTGCCAAATGCCACTTCATCTTTCAGGGGTGTCAGACAACTGCAACCTTTTTCTATGAAGGTTTCTTTAATTACCAAGGCTGTATTTGCTCTCTCTCGGCCCCCATTCTAATCCATGCCTCTCTTCTAGCACTTTATATCTTGCATAATTGTTAGTATTGGACAAGCCTGACCCATATGCAATTAGTTTCCCAAGGCCAGGGGTATGCCTTATTTATCTTTATCACTCCTGCTATTATCACAGTCAAAACTCAACAAAGGTTTGAGTGAATGGTAGCCATTGATTTTCAAGCTGTAATCTATGCATTACCAGTATTGTATTCAAGATTCAAGAGAAGTCTGTAAAAGTAACTATGGTACTATTGTCCCTATGTTTTTGAGCAACACTTTTCATAATCCTTGCATTAGAAATAAGAGTTTGTGTTTGGGGCACGTGGGTGGCTCAGTTGGTTAAGTATCTGACTTCAGCTCCAGTCATGATCTGTGGTTTGTGGGTTCGAGCTCCTCATCGGGCTCTGTGCACTGACTGGTCAGAGCTTGGGGCCTGCTTCAGATTCTGCCTCCCTCTCTCTCTGTCTCTCCCCAGTGCTCTCAAAAATAAAATAAACATTAAAACATTTTTTAAAAATGAAATATGAGTTTGTGACCAAGGAGAGATGTAGGGGAGGGAAATTTCCTTTAGGAAATTATCTCTATAGACAGGATGATAGAAATCATGGAAATAAGGAATTGCCAATGACACTGGCCTCTCCAAATGTCTCTTTCCACTTATAGCAAAGCGATTCCTATTTTTTTTTTTTTTAATTAAGGCTACATTTTCACATACAGAAAAGGAACACTGATTACCACGGGCAAGGCATTGTTAGGCATATCGTGTGCGTTGTTTCATTTCATACAACCCTGCAAATAAGGTTAATCTATTATTTTAATTTTATAAACAATGAAACATGGAAACCTTAAAATCATTCGGTCTCCCAGTGCCAGTAAATTCTACACGGTCATCTGTGCTGCATCCTGACTGGTTCTTTCATTTATTTATTCATTAACTCATTTACTGATTTGTTTGTGAAATTTACTTAGCATATAATAGATGCCTTTAATGCACAAAAGTTTCCTGCATGCTTATAACTTGGATAGACTGCAAATCTGCAATTTCTAATTTCCAGTTGCTTTGATTTTGAATTTAGAAACAAGTCACCTTAGATCAAGTCACATTTTGAATTCAAAAGAAGATAAAGATGCAACTGGAAAATAAATCAGTATCCTTACTGATACACTGTACTTGTAAAATACAATGGGCCCAAGTCATTTTCTTGGGCTATTTTAAATAACACTACGGTGATGTCTTAAAATGCTGGTCTGGACATTGGTTGCAAAATCTTTAAGTTCTTATAATCTACACCAACATTAGCTGATATCACATAATACAACATCTGACAATTTCAAATTTCTATTCCTTTTAGTTTGACATAACTTTATTTTAAATTACTTCTAACACATTTAAGGCAATTTTGGATTTAAAATTTCCTTTTCGGTTTTGTTTGTTTTAAAATGCACCTCTCTGGCCAAGATTTCGGTAAGCCAAATTTCAGACTAAGAACACATTTTAGAAGCTTCCTCAATAATTCAGAATGATTGCAGTAACCCCACTAATATCACTACTTGTTAGCTCAAGGATTTGGCTGTACCACAAGTGACATCATATTCCTGGAAACGTAACTGCTGGGAAACAGTCAAACCTGGTCCACTACAGCTTCTTGCACCAACTGCGGTAGTTCTACCCCCAACACTGGACTTACAAAGTAGTTCCCTGGACACAGAACAGGAAGCAGACCCTTATTAACCACAGTTGCCTAACAAAGCAAATTGCTTGAAAGGCTTGCTAGGAAGAAGGCTGTGGTTCCCTCTACATAACCTTTATCTGAACTTGTCAAACCAAACTCCAAAATTCTTCTGAAGTTTCCGGTTCTGTGTCGTATTCATTTATGACAGGTATTAAATTGTGATTCGCACATTCTATCAGCTACAGACTGTTGAAGGCAATGTATGATGGCAATTTTGTTACACATAAAATGCAGATTATTCACCTTACAGTAAGTAGGTTAGAGGCCAAGGAGAAAAACGCCCACCATAACTTGGTCATTATTCCTATTTTGGCTAGTCTTTCTGTCACGGAAGTAGTATGGGAGCGGAGTGAAACCTGCCAAGATTGTAGGTTCAGAAATGTTCTGCATCAGCTTCTCAGTCAGGAAGAGACTGAGTCATTATTTCCCTGTGTAACTGCTCACTGGGATATGAAAGGCCAACTCACCTGAAGCAAATGTTAAAATCAGAACAAAAATCACCTTTCTAGGTCCAAGCAATTTCTATAGTTCTTTCCATCCTACTTGATTGACATTTCCTGCATAAAGTGGGACTGACTCCTTTCCTCATGCAAGGGTGCCTATCAGAGTAAGATTATATGTGTCATAAAGAGAACAGTTCAAAATATCTACATTTTCACATAGTTCATGGTTTCCATGGAGACAGAATAAACAGACCGATAAAGAATGACTAACTCCAATATTCTTATTGTGTAACCGTTAGGTAGTAAGCCCCCCTACAGACCAAAAAAAGAAAAGAAGTGTGCTTGCCCACACGAAACATACAATTAGATTAAAAATCAGATAAAAGAATTTGATAATAAAAAATAATGTGAAATATATAACAGCTTGAATGAAAAACAGAAAAGACCTAGACATTAAAGGGCTAATTACCACATTAAAGATACAGGCAGTAGTGTTCACAGGATTTGGAGACAGAAGTGATCACTTTAGACCAGTTAGTCAAAAAAAGTCATAGAAGAGATGGGGTTGATTTTAGTGATTTTTAAAGAATGGGCTAAGTTTAGATAGATGGATAAAGGGCAGGAAGCAAGCCAAATACAGGGGAAATACAAGGCTTACTGGGGAATGACAAGTAAGCTAGTCTGCATACAACAGTTTACACGGGAGAGTAGTGGACAGTGAGGATGGCACAGCAGGCCACCTACCTGTGCAAGGGCCTGGGTGGTTAACCACACGCTGGAGGCTGGATGTTCTCAGTGAGAGCTACTGTGCCCCGGTCCACTACAGTGCTTCACATTTCTATTATTTATATTATCATGTTCTAGTGTCTCAATAACCCAGAGAACTAGGTATTTAAATTAGGAGATTTAGAGGTGATGAGACCCGCTCTTTAGTAGAGGCACCATCGCCTCAGACTCTTGACTAGCATTCTGTGCTCTTGCCAGTGGGGGCACGCTGAACAATTTAGTATCCCAGGAAGCAAAGCGTAGCCAGCTGGTGTTGAGGGACTGCATTAAGCAGAACTGGTCAGCAGTTCCACTGAAACATTCAGCAATTTGAGGGAGATTGATTAGTTCACATAACCGTGAAAGAGATCAATGGCGCTAGACTACTACTAGCATGGCGAAATTAATCAATATCTTAGTCATGTTTCTCTCCTGAGTGCTGACCTCATTCTCTCCTACTGCATGTTTCCCTCCATCAAGATGGGCGGGTGGGGAGAAGGGAGCCAGCAGCTTAGCCATCACAAAGAAGGACAAGACCCTTAATATCTTTGAATAAAATCTCAGGAAATGATTCGGATTGGTCATCTTTGTGGCCAGGAGGTAGAGTACTGAAACTGACCGTAAACCAGAGTCTTAAAATGTTGTGGAGGGAGAAGCGCCCCAAAAGGATATGGGATGCTGTTCTCAGAAAATATCGAGGACGAGCTGCTGGAAAGACATTTACTACAACCAGTAATCACTCAAGGCAAACTAAATCACCAGGATAAAGTCTTCCATGACTGAAGATTATAGACACTGCATGGATCCTGCATTTAATGTTATCTCGAGTTAATTCAGTATTACATAACTGAGTTTGCATTTTTATTTGCAGATGGGTTAAAGTCATAGAAGCATTGCTTACCATCTAATGCTAAGGTGATTTCCAGATTTATCCCACATCTTTCTCTCTTGGTTCACGTCTTATTTTAAGTTATTACTTTGGAAAAGATGATTTGTTTTGTTTCCCATGTTTTTATAATGTACTTTCATAATCACCTTTCAGTCAAAATTCTACACTATGTCATATTTATATTCTTGTTCCCCCACCTCCACCCCTAGTCTTCCCCAAAGGGACAACTGGCCTTTTATCAGGGTGATTGTGCAATGTGGAAAAGGAAATATGAGGCCTTTCAGAGATTACTGGACTGTGGCTCTGAACTAACATGAATTCTAAGAGGCCAAAACGATCGTGGTGGCCTAGTAATCAGAGTAGAGGCAATGAATGGAATTTTAGCTCAGGTCTGTCTTACAGAGGGCATAGTGTGCCTCCAAGCCCAACCTGAAGTTCTTTTTCCATTTCTAGAACACATAACTGGAATAGACATACTCAGCAACTGGCAGAACCCCCATCTTGCTGGGGAGACAGAATCATTTTGTATCCTTATCTTTTTTTTAACCTTCCATTTTGAGTGGCGGAACTTATATATCAAGACTGCTCAGAGTAGCCCTTTGATTTTTTAAGGGTAACTGCCTACATCTACACGTGCATCTAAAGATAAAGACATACAGAGGCAAATACTATACTTTTTCTTAAATAATACAGATCTTAAGAATCTCAAGAAAGTGGCTGTTCCATTTTTTCCTAAGCTTATTTTGTAAGCAATTGGATGCTAATTCGATTAAAGAAGCAATAGTAATTTTTAGATTCTACAATGGCCGATAAACTGATGAAATACAGTTTTTAAACTGTAGCTTGAATTTTGTCCTTGTGAACACTTGCTTCCAATAAGAATGAAGAGACAAGTTGAAGCCAGCGATTTCTGGAATGGACCCCTTTTTGGTGTGTTCAGACGGCACTGTTCTATCGTTACTCTTCCCCCTACATCCCTCGAAGCCATGTGCGGGGAATTTTCTACTTTTGTCGGTTAACACTCTTCCTCATCTGGATTGCCTTCAACTATGTGACAGCAAAGAACTCAGGCACCAAAACAGCAGCAGCTACATATCCTCTGCATGACAGTGTAATTTCTTCTGCCTTAAGGCTGTGTCTAGCACTGAAATCAGAGTCTGTTTACTTCGATCTGGTGCTATATTACACTGGGAGGGATTTAACTCTTCCTTATAAACACACAGGGGAATTATCTCTCGGCTCTGTTTAGCTTAGAATTGGAGATGAAATTGTGCAGTTCTCTTTGCTGCTGAACAAAAACCTACCTTCCAACTTTGTCAGACAAGCAAGAGTACTGTGCCGTCTCTGAAAATGCTCAGCAACACAATTATTAGAACCAATACAGAACATTTTTGGTGGCTATGAATACAGGAAATTCATCTTGAAGGTTTCCCTCTTGACTTGAGGGTTTAAGTTTTCTCTTCAGATGTTTCTGCTAGGGCATCAGCACTTCTGAATTAAAGAGTTTTTACAGAAGAAAATTTGGCTAGGGACCGTATGTATAAAGCTGTGTTGACTGTCAAAACATTCTAAGTGACTTTGCTCCTTTATAAACCAGTGTTCTAAAATCACCCATTCAGAAAAAGCCAGTCATCTTTAACACCACTTTCTGTCTTACCCATAATCAGCTAATAATCTCCATGTCTACCAGATTCTGTTTCTGAGATACCCCTCTCAGCTGGTCCCTCCTCCCCATGCCCAGGTTCTAGCTTTTAGGTTCTTATAATCTCTTGCCTGAATCTTTAAAAGAGTCTACTAATTTAATTCTTGACTTCTATTTTTCTCCCTCTCAGTTCATTTTCTAAATTATGAGTAAATCTTACAGTCCGGTTTAAAAGACTACTGTAAATCCCACCACACTGAGGCTCACAGATATATTCCACATACAGAGAACAGCTCCTGGCACAGAAGGGGCATTTAATGTTTGTTTAATGAAGAGTTCACTCTCTTTGTTGAGGGTACGGGAAATCACTATGTCTTATATCCAGTGTGGTACATGGGTAAAGTCTCTAGCACTCGCTTGAAGTCTACCTAACCCTGTTGTTTTAATTAAATTCTCATGAAAACAGACCCAATAGATATTAACAATCTCATTTTAAATATGAAGAACCCAAGACTGAGCAATTATATAACTTTCCCAAAATCATAAGACTAGTAAATAGCAAAGCTAGAGCTTGAAGTCAAGTCTGAATTTTTTTTAAAGCCGGAATTCTTAACCTAATTTGTCCTTAGACCTATAGCATTAGGCTCAAAGTTTTTTTCTGCTCCCTTGCTTTAATGTTTTACTGTATTCTTTGATATAAACAAAAGAATACACGCAACATCTATGAATTACAGAGGAAGGGAGAGAGGGAGGGAGGGAGGAAGATAAGCAATAGTGGGCAGAAGATCTGAATGGACACCTAACCAAATAGGAAAATAAACTTAAGAAAAGATGTTCAATATCACAGACATTAGGAAATGCAAAAGAAAACAAGGAGCTATCACTACATACTTATTAAAATGGCTAATGTCCAAACCACTAATACCACCAATTCCTGGTAAGGATGCAAAGCAACAGCAATTCTCATTCATTGATTGTAAGAACGCAAAATGGCACAACCACTTTGTAAGACACTTTGGCACTTCCTTACAGAACTAACTATAGTCTTAACATATGACCCAGCAATCATGCTTCTAGGTACTCAAATGATGTGAAAACTTAAGTTCCTACTACAGTTTGCAAACAAATGTTTACAGCAACTTATGCATAATTGTAAAAACTGGAAACAACCAACATGCCCTTCAATAGGTAAACTAATAAATGGGTATAGCTATACAATGGAATATTATTCAATGTAAAAAGAGCTATCAAACCATGAAAAGACATAGGTCAATCTTAAATGCATATTACTATGTAAAAAATAAAAAAAGCCAGTCTGAAAAAGCCACATATTGTATGATTCCAACTATGTGATGTTTTGGAAAAAGCAAAAATACAGAGGCAGTAAAGATCAGTGGTTGCCTGTTTCAGAGTGGGAGAGTCAAGTAGAACATGGAAGATTTTTTGCGGAGGTGAGATTATTCTGTAGGTTATTGTAAAGGTAGCTCTAAGACATTAAGCATGGTCAAAATCCAGAGAACTTTACAGGACAGAGTAAATTCTAATGCATGCAAATTAAAAAAAAAAAATCAATCAGTAGGTTGAGGGATCCTAGGATGGAATGCAGAAAGTGACAAAAGAATCTGAATGTATTACTAATGTATGGAGCAACCTCACTAAAGGGTATAAAGGCCTAATGTGCAGACCTAAGTAATTTTGGAAATAAGTAGTGTGGAAGACTAAAATCAAAAGGAAATGTACACAGGAACTACCTTCTCGTTAAAAATGTTTCTTTCTTCTTCTTCTTTTTAATGTTTTTTATTTATTTCTGAGAGACAGACACAGTGTGAGCAGGGGAGGGTCAGAGAGAGAGGATGATACAGAATCTGAAGCAGGCTCCAGGCTCTGAGCTAGCTGTCAGCACAGAGCCTGACATGGGGCTTAAACCCACGAACTGTGAGATCATGACCTGAGCCAAAGCCGGATGCTTAACTGACTGAGCCACCCAGGCGCTCCTAAAAATGTTGTTTCTTACAGGGGCATACATGAATAATTGTGAAACCATTATACATGTATACTGAAGTTGAACAATTAAATATATGGATGGTGAGGGCCAGGTCTCTCACCGGAGCTGAAGGTTATATATAAGGGTAAAAGGCTAAAATGCTTCATCTAGAAATGAATTAGAGCTGATTCGGTATGAACTCATATTTAGCTTAATAGAGATACAGAAGGTTATACATAAAAATATTTACAGGTATATGTATTTACATTGGTTAGTACATACATGCATATTTTCTTGCCTCTGTCAATTGAGAGAGCCTAGAAGCAACAATGCTCCACTAGCAACAGACACACCAAATCCAGATCTTGGTGTCTGCTCTCCAATAAAAGGAACCAGAGAGGGCTCCTTAGAGAAATGGCTGAGTCCAGTGCGGGGACAGAATTGTACAAGGAGCACTTTGGAGTGCCAGACATTTAGGAATTGCCAAAGAAAGCCCTAAAATACAATACCCCCCCCCAAAAAAAAGCCTCCCAAACTTGCCAATGACAAGGGTATGTCAAAGGGGCATCCTGCCAACTAAAAACAGGAACGGCTAAAGTGACATGAGTAAAACTGTTAGATTGTAACCTAAAGTATCAAATATCTGAGTCCATACTGATATAACTGGATAGATTAAAAAATGGGGGAGAAGAGACAAATCTCCCATGCAGAAGAATTTCATGTAGTTTATGCGGATACCCCATTCTTAGAGCGGTAGAGTATAACTCCTTATTCTTTCAGCGTGGCTCTGCACACTGACTTTTTCCGAAGAGGACAGTAGGAAAAGGGAAAAAAGTAACTACAGTGGAGAAACTGACAGACACTACCTCAGGCAGGCAAAGTTAATGCCAACAGGGATAAGATGCGTTGATGGGATATACTCTTGATATGATGCGATGTGGCATTTTTACCACTGTTACGTTTCTGCTAAGTCTAATCATGAGATAAAAACATCAGATGAATTCCTTTTGAAGGACATTCTATAAAATACCTGGCCAGCATCAAAACTGTCAAGGTCATCAAAAAGAAGTAAAAAACCCAAAACAACATACCCAGGGAATTCTGAGAAACGTTCACAGCTGAAAGAAGCGTAAGGAGACATGATAACTAAATGTACTGTGGTATCTTGAATGAGCTACAGGAACAGAAAAAGCTATTAGGTGTAAAACACACACACACACACACACACACACACACACACACACAAAATCTGTCTGAATAAACTACGAATTTTACTTAACAGCAATGCATCATTATCAGTTATTCATTGTGACAAGGGTACCATGCTAAGGTAAGATGATAAGAGAAACCAGATATGGGAGATACAGAACTTTCTGTAATATCTTTGCAATAATTTTGTGAATCTAAAATCATTTTAAAATGCAAAGTTGATTTCAATAAATACTTCTGTATCTATAAAGTACCCATGAATGTATCACCCAATCAAGAACTAGAATATTTTTAGGGCACCTGGATGGCTTAGTTGGTGGAGCATGTGAACCTTCATCTCCAGGTCATGAGTTCAAGTCCCATGTTGAGTGTAGAGATTACGTAAAAATAAAACCTTAACAACAAAAAGAACTAGAATATTGTCTGTAAACTTGCATCCATCCTCTCCTTCTTTTCTCCCCTCTCTCCCTGCTCACCTGCTACCCCCGTTGCCTTTAAAGAGGTCATGATGCTAAATTTTGTGATTATTACTTCTTTCCTTGTTCTGTGATAGTCTTATCATACAAGGGTGCTGGTGTACCTTTGAAAGTTTTGCTCATTTTTGAGCTTTATAAAAACAGCACTGTACTTGACACTGTCTTCTGAGACTTAACACTGGATTATAAGAAAGTTTATCGCAGTACTGTTTATAAGAGCAAAATCTAGAAACAAAACAAACGTCCTAGGGCAGATGCATGAGTAAGTAAATCATGATACATTTACACAATTACATTGTGAAATATTATACAAAAGTGAAATATATGAACTATATACCACCACGTGGGTGAACTTTACAATAATGTGGGATGAAAACATGTCAAGGTTTTTGTCTGATGTATGAGGTCCTTGCCCAAGGGCTACAATCTACACCTATCTCACTTCCTAGAAACCTATATTCCAATTGCACCAAACTTCTCAGTTACCTAAACATCCCACACTCTCCAACACTCACTTGCCCTTTTTTTTTTTTAAATAAAAGCCGTTTTGAGATATAATTCACATACCACAGAATTTACCCATTTAAAGTATGCAATTCAATAGCTTTCAGTATACTCAACAGACATGTGCAATCATTGCCATAATCAGTTTTAGAGTACCTTTTATCACACTATGAGAAATCCCACATGTTTCCTTCCACCTCCACCCAACCACCAACTTATTTTTCTCTCTGGATTTTCCTGTTCTGGACCTTCCATTTAAATGGTATCATAGGATATGTGGCCTTTATAACCTTCCTTCACTTGGCATGCTTTCAATTTTCATCTATGTTGTAGGATATACAAGCATTTCATTTCTTTTTGTTGCTAACTACTACTCTGTTGTATGGATATACACACTTGCTTTTATACATCCAGTTTCTTTTCTCATTAGAAGCACTGTACTGCTCTCTGCTTGTCAGGTTCCTACTTACACACCTCTCTGTGCCCATGTCTCTGATCGTTTCCCCAATTCCCACGGCCCTCCGGTTAAGCACTATTACTGTACTTTTCACATTGTTTTATAATAAGCCCTGTGTACCTCCCCTTCCGTGTGCACTACTGAACTCCTAGGCACAGGGATAGAACTTTGTTCATATTTGGGTTCGTAAGACCCACAGAGTTTGGCCAACAATAACTTCTCAACAAATATTTGTTGAATCAGTGAAGATTCTTCTCCTATGTGTCCAATTTACACTTATTACACAAAATGACTAGGTAGTAGTGTAGAGACAGTAGAAAGTAATGCAGTGTTATGATCCCAAACCTGGGTTGACATAGGATTTCGGCATGTGAAAACTTAGTGGCCTTGGGCAAGTCGCTTAACCACTCCAAATCCCACCTGAAACTTGATGAGGATACGTACTCATTTGGTTATTGACTTTTAGTAAGTTATGTTTGTAAAGAATTTAACTCAATAGTGGTAGCCATTACCGAAAATAATAGCCATGAACAGAGCTGTGAGGGAAGGGAGACGGACCTTAAAGAACATCTGGTTCAAATCCCTCATTTTACAAATGATGAAACTGACAAATGGAGATTAGGGGAGATTTCCAGAGGCCACTTGGCCTCTTGAGGAAGGAGTCTGGTGTGACGGAGAGATCCCGCAGTGTGCAATATAGCACACACCCTATGTTGATTCCTGACTCTGCTCCTTACTAGTTAAATGTCCTTGGGCAAATTACTAAATGTTCTAAACATCGATTTCCTCTGAGTATAAGAGGACAATAAATATCTAGCCTACAAAGAATTTCGAGAATTAAATGAGAAAATGCTGATCTAGGCTCTTGATGAGTATGGTGGTGATGAGCACAACAACTGAATTAATGGACTGGCAGAAAGTTCTGGAAAGAAGAAATATTAAGTTTCACAAAGAAGATAGAAATCATTTTAAAAGGGAGGTTAAATTTTAGGGAAAGTGATTTATAGTCAGCCTGAAGTAGGAACAGTACCTTGTAAAAATCAGTGGATAAAATAATGTAGGATCTTTGTTTATGAAACTAAAAATTACTGCTCATCTTGCCCTCTCTTCTAATTGGCTTCTCTTTAAACTTCCTACTATTTTCTGATATTCCTGGAGCAGATCCTAAAGAAACAACTGTTCTCTCTGAAGCCTCTAAAAGACTATCAAACAGTTTTCCTTCAAAAATGAACACTGTAAGGATGGCAACAAACTTCAAGGTAAGGAAGCAGGTGTTAACACAGAACTATACCACTGCTTAAAAAGAACATTCTATTCCCATCATGTTCTTCTCCTTATGGAGTGTTTGGTTATTTACTAAACAGTGGCTTAACCCTCATGATTAATGAAATAGTAGCATACTTAAATTATAATGGCCCCGACAGACAGAAGTTGTAGGTCACCATCTAAAGCACAGTCTCTAAATCCCTATAATTGGATAATATATGAAGATGTCAGGAAACTGTAAAGAATACGCAGTGCAGTGGCATTTTACCTCTCTCTCCTCTTATTTACTGGCTCCCTTAGTCCTATACAAGACTGATTTTCAGAAAGGATCCTCACACCTCTTTTTTCCCTCTCAATTTTTAGCTTGGCTGGTTTATACAGATTGTTAATTAAACAAGTATTCATTGAACCTTACTTTATACCATGTATCATTNTCTCTTCTCTTGAGGAGCTTATATTCTCATGAGAGGAGATAAGAAAAAACCACAAATGAATATGTAATACGTGAGAAAGCGCTGTGGAGAAAAAAAAAACTAGTAAAGAAGAGTGGTTGAGGGAAGGGGCATCAGAAGAGGCCTCTTTAATAAGGTGACAGCTGAGAAAGTTCCTTGAGGAAGTGGGGAAATGAGCCATGGGTATATCTGGGCAGAAAGAATGCCAGGTATAAAAGCTCTGAGATGGGATTCTACTTGTCAGGTTCTTGAACCTGGAAAAGGACAGTGTGGCTGGACTTAATGGAGCTAAAGGGCAAATGCTAGAAGATGAAGCCAGGGAAGTGGGACAATCCACATCATACAGTGCTTCTACTTTTACCATGAAGAGCTATGGATAGTTTTGGAGTTATCATATGACATACATCTTTGAAAGCTCCCTCAGGTTACTGGAAAAAAATGAGTGTAGAACAAGAAGGTGGGGTGAGGGGTAGGGGAGATCAGGACAAAGGTCAGAGACCGTTACTGCTGCATGTGAGAAATGCTGGTGGTAGCAGTGGTACTGCTGAGATGGGACTGTGTTCTACATACATTTGAAAAAATAATTTTAATAACACATTCGTTTACACCATCACAACGCACTCCTCTTTAAACCCAGTCCAAGAAGTTCTCAAGAAATAGCTTGATAGAACTCTGTCATCTCCTAGCCACTCAAACAATCCCTCTAATCTTCCTTAATCTATATTTTAGTGGCTTTTTTTTTTCAGTTGTATAAAGATCACCATTGTCTCAGTCTAACAGACACACAGGGATTATTAAGTTGGCCAAGTGACCTAACATGGCTACTTCCTAAGAAATGACAGTAGAGCAGCTTTAAAGGCTGATAGATCTAGAAAACTCAGAAGAACTCTTTCTTGTTTGTTCAGGTGCTCCCTTCTGATAGCAGCTTTACTGTGAGGGGAAGCAACTTTAGGTATGCTGTATGATCAGTTCAAACAGATCTTTTGGGTCCTCAGGCATTTGTCACATTTTGCATGCAACATAGTGTAGGGACTTTAATTTCCAATTGACAACCTAAACACTATATTTAGACACTGGTGTGAATTGTTTGTTTACTTGATCACTTGGTTAGAAGATCACAATAAACTGGTATTGCAGCATTTAAGCAAAAACACAGATACAGAAAACAAGATTCCATTTATCTGGATAAATGTAAAATATGAGAAAACACACAGAAGGTTCTAGAAAGATATATGCCATAGTCTCAATAAGTTACCTCTAGGGAGTGATGGTGGGAAGTAGCATGGAAAAAGTAGGATAATTAAAGGAGACTCGCCTTTATAGTAATGTCTCAAATACTTCTGAGAATTATTGTCTCATTGTATAGTTAATTTTTTAAAAGATCCATGTTAGTTATTTGGCGCCTTCAGCATTACTAAATTAGATGGTTGTTGTTAATGTGTGGGAAAAAAGGTTCATGGAAAATTAATGCTTGTATTTCATTTTCTACTTCTAACCAAATATTGGAAGTAGCTAAAAAACTTTTCCAAGCTCAGACTTTGTACAAAGAAACATATTTCAATTCATGAAAAGAACACTGGCTATGCCTACATTTTGGACCTTTGGTAATGATGAACATGTATTTTCTTAGCAATCGATACCCTTTATCAGGTTGTATGCTCTCTATCAGAGTCTATGCCAGAAGAAAATCTGGCTAGAAGGCTGAGTTAACATAGAAGTTGGGCCCAGGATGAAAAAATGAGGGAGAGAGAGGCGCCTGGCTGGCTCAGTCAGAACTTGTGACTCTTGATCTTGGGGTCAAGAGTTTAAGCCCCATATTGCATGTAGGGCTTACTTAAAAAAAGAAAAGAGAGAAAAAAAATGGGGATAATAGCAAAACCAGGTTCCTACCCAGGAAGCCCATGAGAAGAAACAGCATAAGGGATATAAAGGTAGAGAAATCTGGGACTTGTATAGTCATGGTTTCTAGAAGTCCACAGTTTCTAGGAGGTTGACTGTTCTCTTCTTTTCTAATTCCCAGTTGTGTAATCTTATTTCCTTAGCTCTTAATCCTTCACAGTAGAATCATTTTATAACTTCAAAAATGAAACCCATCCTATGTGAGGCAGAGGATATTAGCATGAAAACACCAACTAAATGACAACAGCTGGTAATAAGGTCTCTACCAGGCAGGGCATCGTGAGGATGTGGCCCCTGGCATGCGCAGCTGACCGAGGCCTTGAAGGACTATGGGCTGCAGACAAGTCAGCAAGTCTGTTGGGTGACAGGCTGATACTTCCTAGAAACTATGAAGAGGGTGCAGTCAGTTTTCACCATGTTGCTAAACTGTGCTGGGAAACATACCAGACTTGGAGGTGCCAATGAACTTCTTTACCCCAGGCTTCCCTGTGTTCGTCGTGCCCACACTCTCCTGTCTTGACTGTCCAGCTCTCAGGCCAACATGAAACAGCACACCTGATGCCATAATAGGAGAGTAAAACCAAGGCTCTCTGTGAGGTGCAGCTTGCTCACCCAGGACGACGGTTAGCGACAAGGCCACAGAGCCTGACTTCAGTTTCTTTTACGACTTTGATGGTTGTTACGGAGCACTGGTACATAGGACAGCCTCCCAGTTCAATAACGGGGACTCAGTTCCTGTCATGTTGTTTCACCAGAAACCGCCGGAGTCAGGAGAACTCATTAGTTTGTCACCCAAAGGGTTTGCCTGCTACTTCTTGTTTTTATCTCAATTAATTTTGTGTCTGCCGGACTAACACAAATTACCACTTCCATGTCTTGCACTTTTGATATAAAAATAAAGCTAATTTGGGAGGTGTTTAAAGCTTTATTAATATTTATACAGCTATTAGCGGTGGCTATGAGGTTAGCGAGCTTCTTTTCAAAATTAGAAATTCTCCTTCCAATACGGTCTCTCGGCTGCAGCTCTCCCAACTCCGACCCCATCATTTTTAACATTTTTCTTAGGGCACAAAGCAGAATTTCACAGAAGGTCATAGGAAAGTTGGTTTTGATTTTCCCACCATTTATCTTGCCCGTTCTGCTCAGTGAGTCAGAGTCGCATAATACGTTTCTGTGTCTGACTTGCTTCAGAAATCTGGGGACCGCGCTTTCTCCCACAACACAGTGTATGGGGTGCTGTGTAACAACCAGGCACTATTCTCCCGCATCTGTGTCCCCTCCCTCCACCCTGAACTCAGAGTGGGCAAGTGAAGGAGGAAGTACCACAAGAATTCCAATCTGATACTGAAATACTGAGGAAGGGGTTATTCGTCAGCAGAAAGGATACAAGGGGCATGATCCATATTGATCACAGTGGCCTGTGACCCCAGAGGTTCTCTCTTCTGCAATTTCTCAGACCTCCAACCAACCAACCAACCAACCCACTGCTTTTAGCATTTCAGGGCAGCAGAGGAAAACTCTGCAGGAGATATGACCATCTACTGGGAATAGCAAGTACTGACCAAGCATTATAATGGAACAAATACAAACGATTGGGCTGTGTTGAGAGAAAGGAGCTTTGAGGAAAAAGCCAGCACCACAGCAGTTCTGTAAGGGTATAAAGCTGTGCAGAAGTTTTCTTGAATTCTTATCCCAACTCTTCCACTTCCTAGATGTGTGATCTCAGGCAGGTGATCTGGGCACTCTGTATCTTCATTTCCTCACATTGAAAGTGGGGATAGGGGCACCTGGGTGGCTCGGTCAGTTAAGTGTCCGACTTCATTCAGCTCAGGTCATGATCTTGCGGTTCTTGTGTTGAGCCCCACGTCAGGCTCTGTGCTGACAGCTCAGAGCCTGGAGCCAGCTTCGGATTCTGTGCTTACCTCTCTGCCCTTCCCCGGCTTGAGCTCTGTCTCTCCAAACTAAATAAACGTTAAAAAAATTTTTTTTAAAAAAAGAAAGAAAAAGAAAGTGAGGATAATATTACTACTGCCCATGGAAGTTTCTGGAGTACTAAAGAGATCATGGAAGCTGACATTTAGCATGGTGCCCGCACACATTCTGTGCTTCATAAAAGCCTGCTGAATGGTAATGTTTGAATAAACTAACTTAAACATTAAACTGAATAACAATGAAGATACAATCTACATTCAAGTGATAGTACCTGTAAGATATTCCTACTGACAACTACAGAACTAAACAAAGGGCAGTGTGAAATTTAGGAGTTTTAACAGTTTTGTGTCTTGCTTTAAAAAAAAAAAAAAAAAGAGGGACTCCTGGGTGGCTCAGTTGATTAAGTGTCAGACTTCGGCTTGGGTTATGATCTCGTGACTTCTGAGTTCAAGCCCCACATCGGGCTCTGTGGTGACAGCTCAGAGCCTGGAGCCCGCTTTGGATTCTGTCTCAGTCTCTCTCTGCCCCCTCCCCTGTTCACGGTCTCTCTCTCTCTCTCTCTCTCTCAAAAATAAACTTTAAAAGGAAAAAAAAAAGGACATTTGAGGGTAATTGAAACTATATGATCTTTAAGGGAGACATGGCTATTATGTTTAATAACAACTGATTTGCCAGTAATGCACACGTGTTAACCTGACATCTTCCAAGTACTGCTCAGGCAGTGCTTTCCAATAAGGTAGCCATTATAGCTACATCTGGCTACTGAGGACCTGAAACGTGGCAAGTCCAAACTGGGTGGGGCTGTAAGTGCCAAAACACGTTTCATATCACAGTGCATGTCACCTTTCAAAGACTTAGAAAACAAGACATCTCATTAATGATTTTTAATACTGATTACAGGCAGAAGCTATAAAATTTGGAAATACTGAGCTGTCTAAAATGACAGTATTAGAATTTCACCTATTCTTCTTATTTATTTTAATGTGGCTAGTAGAAAAGTTAAGCTACTTCTATGACTCACATTTGTGGCCTGCTTTATTTTTGGACCGTGCTGGCTTAGATCAAGAAGGAAAAGAAGCCACACTGTTCTTATTAATACTACTTCTAGCCGTCAGTTACTGAGTACTTATTCTGCTAGATGTTTTAAAACATTATTTCTAAGTATTCCAATAGCTCTGTGTAATAGGCTATTTCCTCTCTTTTTATAGATGAGAAGGTTTCACAGCATATACTGCCTCAAATCACAAAGCTCGTAGTGTTTGGAGCAGGAATGAATCCACATCTGTCTGATTTCAAAGCCTGAGCTTTCTCCTGTAGCAGGGGACATGTGGAACTAGAGGCACAGGAGAGGAAAGGGGGGGCCCCTCCAGGAGCACTGGGATCCCAGCCCTTCCCTAGCAGGGCACCGGGCAGGATGTGTAAACACTCCAGTCTTATAAGGGCACAGACCTGAGAATTTATAGATAACTTGAGCCATTCTGGCTCCATTTTACCTAAGCTTAAGCCTCCATATGTTAACAGAAAAAGTAGGAAAAGAATTCACAAGCAGGAAAGCACACACTTTAAAAGGAAAACTTAAAGTGGAACACATGTACAAAGATGTTGTCTGCCGTGTTATTCATAAAAAATTCAATAGGGGGCTAATTAAAAAGTGATAATTTTGATACCTCGTTAACAGCGGAGACTGCTTAGCTGTTATGTGACATAAAAATCAGAATATGACATTATGAACACACTTTATTACACTTCCGAGGAAGGACCTATATGTAAATGAAAAACTGACAGGAACAGTCTAACTGATCATAGCTTTGTATTAGGACAGTTCTCAGAAGGTGGGGAGGCAATCTTAGCCACAGAAGACGCGTAGCAACGCTGGGAGGTGTTCTCAGTTGCCGAAGCTCAGGGGGTGGTGCAGGGGGGCCTCTAAACATCCTATACGACAACCCTCCTAAGCAAGAATTCTCCAGCCATAAATGTCTATAGTGCAGAGACTGTGGAACCCTCTATTAGGATAACGGGATCATAAATTTGTTTCTACTTTCCACATTTTTATAATGCTATGTTGTTTTATAATGTAAATTTTTTCCAATGCAAAAAATTACTGAATACCACAGACACTAAACCATAATCTCGAACATAGATGGTTATGATAAATATGGGGGATTGGTACTGGATATTGGAATAGGGTCTATTAAACAGCTTCCTTTTTTGCTTTTAAAGTTTATTTATTCTGAGGGGAAGAGAGAAAGAGTGAGCAAGCGAGTGAGCGAGCAAAAGAGGGCAGGGGCAGAGAGAGAGGGAGAACAGAATCCCAAGCAATCCCGATTCAGGGCTTGAACCCACAAACTGGGAGATCATGACCTGAGCCAAGATCAAAAGTAGGATGCTTAACCAACTGAGCCACCCAGGCGCCTATAAACAGCTTCCTCTTAAACATTTTAGATTTACTGAAAACTACAACCAAAAAGAGTAGAACGCAAATTACTTATAGATTAAAATTTGGCCATGTTTGCTCAATCACTACTTGCAGTCAGAATGATTGATTCAACATCTAACAGAAAATTGGCATGCCTTCCACTGTTAGGATAGCATTTGCTAAACATCAAAATATTTTTCTCACTCCTCTGAGGAAGTCGTGTTTCATGAATGTTATTATTACTAAGATTTGAGAATATATGCTATTTACACTGCATTTCAGGAAGAGAGGAGAAGAGAGAGCTTTTCTGACAATCTTCTCCAGTATTTGCATCATTGTGATGAAAAATAGAAGTATAAAACTTACACTTGCATAGCATCTGTTTAAAAACTACGCATTATTTGTGAACTAAACTACTTGTACTAACAGATGATCAGATGAAAGATTTCACAAAACTAGGTGTGTACATACAACTTGCTCGCAGGCATGAGAGAGTGTATCTTATATACTCACCTTTTTCTTAGTTCCTTTACATCAAAATAGAGATTTTAAAATAGAAAGATACAAAGTTACTACCTACTTAAATACACTTATTGATGCAATAGGAAGGTCTCATCACAGTGTGTCAAGTGTTGGTACCACAGCATCTGACCAGAGAAAATGCAAGTGCTTTTTTTTTTTTTTTTAACTTAATATTCAGAGCAATGGACAATTCAGTTTCTTTCCTTGAGCAAGAACTGTGGCCTCTGTCGTCTCCAGCAAACTGTACTGTGTCTGCCCTATGGATGAAGTCAATAAATACTACGTGAATAAATGAACATTTATGAAATCACTCTCTGTGCTAGCCAGGGTTGTGTCAAATCTCCTGACAAGAAGTCTTACATACTTCAGTTCCCTTTCTTAGCTTTTACTCATACATTCATTCACTCACCAAAACTTATTACCCACCTCTAAGCTCTTAGAACATGTGGCACATGCTACTTCTACAAAACTTCATCATTTGCTGCTAATTTATTTGTGTATCTATCTCTTCCACTAAAATGTCACCATTTCGAGGGCAAAGACCAGGTCTTGACAGAGTGTCCTGATTTCATCTCCAATGTGGGTCCAGAGGATGAGGAGAGGATGGCTCTGGGAACTGGCCTACTGTCCCACAACTAAAAAGGGGTGGAGTTAGGATCTGAACCAAAGACATCTCAGACTACCTTCTTTCCATTTTATCGAAATGCAGAGAAAACGAGAGTGGAGGTAGAGTATGGGAAATTTGTGAAGTAAAACAAAAGTTTTAGATGGTAAGCGGCTAGAGGTAAGAGGCAACTAGCGGGTCCTGTTATACCGGCACTGACAAACAGAAAAGTACAATTCAATAAATCACTACGGACAACTCCACTACCTCCAAAATAGTCTTGAGAAGGTCAATTTGCCCAGCAATTACGGGAGATCAGCCATGACCATTTGGGCCATTCTAAGTCAACTTCTTGAGGAAACAGACTGTATCTTTTGTCTGCTTCTGTGTCTCTAATTTGTAAGTTGCTGGAACAATGAACGACTCTATGACGTTGGTCTCAAGTCTATAGTGTGACTTCAACAGGGAGGCCAGGGGAGATAAATCCTGTAAGAGGCATCAGGCTGTCAGATGGGGGCATTAGCCTAAACAAAGCAGACGAGATCCTGAGGTATAGTGATCTTCCTCGCAATTTCCCAAGTACAAAAAATAGAAATGCTTATCAGGGTCATGCCATCTCATTGTTAGGGCATTCTGGACAGGCTCTTTGTAAGGTTGGTATGTTAATATTGGTACTGTTGGTGACCATAATTAGGGAAACGGATCTTGTAGCCACACGCCCTGGTTTCTGGCTCGGCTCTGCCATTTCCTAGCTGTGTGACTTTAGGTGACTTACCGCCCTCATCTATAAAGTTAGGCCAGTAATAATGGTCACCTCGCCTGGTTGCTAGATTAAATACAAGCCAAGTAAGGCTGTTAGGACAGTACTGGCACCATAGGCAGGCTTAATATATATTTGCTGTAATTACTATTGTTGTTGTCATTGTTATCTCCAAAATGTTGTATTAATACATAATTTTTTAAAATGTTTATTTTTGGAGAGACAGGGTGCACGCACCAGCGCAGGAGGGGCAGAGGGAAATGGGGACAGTATCCTAAGTGGGCTCTGGGCTGACAGCAGACAGCCCAATGTAGGGCTCAAACCCATAAAACATGAGATCATGATCTGAGCCAAAGTCAGACACTTAACCAACTGAGCCACCAGGTGCCTGAGTCTTAATACATAATTTTTAAAAGAAATCACGGGCCTCTGTGAAATAACATGACATTCACAAAATTCCTGCAATTAAAAAAAAATTCTTTGAATTTGGATGAATCTAGTAATTTGGGAAATGTTTATCAATTAAAAATTAATAAGGAAAAGTCAAAACTAGATGGTGGTGGCACTAGTGATAGCAATGCTAATTGTCCCTCTAAGAATGAACTGTATGATTGCATATGTATATGTAAGTCAAAGAAAAACTGTGTGTGTATGTGTATATATATGTACATATATATACACACACTCAATAAATGTTTTAATCATAAAAAATGATTGGCAGCTTGTAGAAGAGAGCTTGAACATTTCAAAATTGCGAAGAAGAACTGCAAATCATTCCCAAAAGATTCCAAATCGACAAGTGAGCTCAAGCAGGGTACATTAACAGTTACACTGTAGTCCAAATCAGATTTGTTTTTTTTTCAAATGCATACTCTATTTTCAAAACCAGACCTGAGCTGCAGCATTCAAACTAGGAAATCTGGAATTCTTATATGCCTTTGTGCTTTTCTAGTGCACTCGTGTTCAGAGCCTCCTGCTTAATTCTGTAGGGGAAAGTGGTGGTTGATTAGAAAATAAGAGTTACTTGTTGGCTACAACAATGATAAAGAAGAGATTTCCCTCCAAGAATGCCACTGATCCTTCTCATCTTTGTCAGGACATCTGTGCTGACACTAAGCCAGTTTTCACCCGAGTATTGTAGGTTGCAGGATACGTCGCTTAAAGTCATACTGTGGGCAGGATGGGTTGGTTACGATCAGCCCAGTCACCAGTATGACGGTGCCCCATCATCAGTGCTACCATCTGTGCTCTGAGTTCCCTCCACACACGGGCTTCAACAGATTTCGCACTGGCCAAGGTCACTGCGCAGCCAGCCTCCACAGATGGGGATGGTGTGAAAAACCTAATTGCAGCTGTGGACAAACACAAACAAGGACACACATGGTTGACAAAACCCCTGTCTAGACAGGATAGTGGCTCAGTGTCACTGAGTACAAAGAACAAGGACATGGTTTCAAGGTAACTATGTCTCAGGGACAGTGTGATCATTACGGAAATGTTATCATGTGGTCTAAATTTCTCCACACTGATATTTAACGATCAATTAAAAAAGTGGCAAAAGAAAAGTAACACTCCCTACCATATATATTCTCCAGAAAATTTTTCTCTATAAAATTTCTCTAGAAATTAATTTTTTCTTCAACAAAAAAATATGGCTTGGCCATCAAGGCAGCTGCTCCGTAACTCAGCTGAAAAGTCTCAAATGTCACCAGCACATAGCACAAAAGATACTGAGTTAGTGAAAGAAATAAAATGTCCTCTTTTAACATATTTATTTCATCCTATATCAAGATTTCTTTTTCCCACTTATTTTTTAATTTAACTTTTTTACATTTATTTATTTCTGAGAGACACAGTGAGACAGAGAATGAGTGGAGGGGAGGCAGAGAGAGAAGGAGACACAGAATCTGAATCAGGCTCCAGGCTCTGAGCAAACGTTCAAGACTGATGCAGGGCTTGAACCCGCAAACTGTGAGATCATGACCTGAGCCAAAGTCGGACGCTTAACCAACTGAGCCACCCAGGCGCCCCTTCCCACTTTTTTTTTTTAAAAAGAATTACTTCTTTAGAAATGTTACTCATTGTTCATTGCTTTGACAACATTTAACTGGATATATATATACCTTCCATTCCACACTCCTAAGAAACTGAGCAAAATGCAATCATACACTGATGCTGGGATCCTAGATTTTTTCCCCCTTGAAATACACAGGGCCCCAGAGAATTTGGATTGTCAATGTCTTTTCTAGATCCTCAACATGTCTGGTCACTTAGGTTTAAAGCCAAACTGGATGTGTGTTACTTTTTGAGAAGTTGTTAAATTCAAAGTAAGTTATCAAGCCAGTGCTATTTCAAAAGATTGTTGATAAAAAAGAACATTTCACTGTAACCATACTGAACAGACAGTTGATTATAGAAAGACATGTCAGTGCACATATGGCAGCCGGGTAAATTATGCACATCTGGATTACTTTTGGCAAGAAACATAGCTAAGTGTCTTAAGCCAAGTTTAGCAATCTGTCACTAACAATATGTACATTTATTTTAAAATGTCAAGGGCTCAAAGTCATATTTTCTATTTCTTCATAAACTTTCCAGCTCTTCATAAGACAGCAAACAGGTGACAAAATGCATTGCCCAAACTGCCAAAGGCTGTATAAATAAGGGGTAATTTTGAACTTCTCACCACATATACAAGAAGACTCCAGCTCTGAAGCCAACTCCTGTGTTGTGCGATGTACTAAATCCAAAGCTCGAGTAAGAGTGTTATTAACATTTTACTTCAGAGGATGGCTGACAATGCTTTCACATAAAAATACAGGCAACCCCTAGGTGGAATCAACAATGTATCATCCTGGGTAGAGCAAATGGGAATAGTCTGATGGTGTCAGTATAAGTATATGTAAGTAGATGAAAGGAAAAGACCAATGACTCTGTGATCCTCTCAGATTAAATTTCCTTTTTCCTACTGCCAATTACTGACATCATTTAAACCCTAAAGAAATGTTTTCCACCTTCTAGCCCCCTTGATTAGAAGAAGAGCCAAGAGACATGAAAGTGGCTCAAACTAGCAGTAACAAGAAACCTTCCAGCGGGATGTGTGAGTATCAGCCAGGTGGGGATGCATCAGTACTTGGGAGCACAAAACTCATCTGGACTCCCGGGCCCCTCACTGGCTACTCCAGCATTCCAGCTCCGTACAGCTGCAGTAGGAACACCAAGATAGATCATGGAGACGGGCGGGGTCCCGTCACGCCAAGTGCTGCCTTCCAGTCTCACTTGCTCTGGCAGCAGAGAAAAAAACCAGAGTGGAACTATTTTACTCATAGGGAGATACTCAATATTCACACACTGTTGCAGCCTCTCTTCCAGTTAATTTGGCAGCTTTTCTATTGATTAGGATCTTTACTATATGCCAGATGTAGATCATACATTCTCAATGGCAACGAAAAAAAAATCCTGTGTCTGTAAATTGTACAGATATTGGTAATTCACACGCCCGGTTGACTGCTTACAACCTGAGCCTCATCTACAGAATGAGGGTGATGATGGCCCCTTCCCCACTGTATAGTTGTGAAATGTCTGTGAAGATTCTTCTTCTTTTCCCCTGCTTAATGGGATGGGTGGGGAATAATACAGTTCATAAACCACACACTGCCAAGAAAACGCTGTAAATTCATGAGAAAGCTTAAAAACAACGGAGAAGAGGGGGAGAATAATAGAAGATTGAAATAGGAAATGACATTCTGTTAACTTTTAATTTGTATTTACTTTTATAAAGTTTGATGCCTAAGAGCACTGAAATCGGGGCTGGGTGATTCAATCGGTTGAGCGCCTGACTCTCGATTTCACTTCACGTCATGGTCTTGTGGGTCGAGTGCAGAGCCTGCTTGGGATTCTCTCTCTCCCTCTTTCAAAACAAACAAACTTAAAAAAAAAAAAAAGAATGCTGAATTCTAGGTGAGTTTAAATGCCCCTCCTCAACTTGGACGGATAGGTAGGTGAAACATCTACCATGCACCAATTCAGAGGGATTTTAATTTAATGGTATTAGAGGTGTACAGTAAAATATACCCATTTTCTCCTTAATTGTGATCTCTATTTGAATATATAGTTTTATTTTAAAATTATACCTGATACAATAATACTCAAATAAAAGGTATGTGTAAGCAGATAAAAGGTAAAAATGAATTTTAAATTTAAGGAGTCTATCTGTACATATTCACCATCTGATGTTTCAATGGTAGCAATCCTCATAAAGTGTCCATGTTTTTAGTCTCTTATTCCTTACACCCCCAGGGTTTTATGTCCTCACAGGACACAAAAGGTCTAGAAATATAAATTAAGTGCGGCAGATAAGTGGAGCTTTAAGTACCCGAAGACTCCAAGATCTACCAAGCTGAAGAGAAACAGAGGAAAACCCAATGCAGACCTCACAGAATGATTCTTGGCACTGAATTCAGAAGGACAAGTAAAACCATGGCTTACCATACTATCTTTTTGCTTTAAACGAGTTCAAGTCTTCTGGCCCAGAGAGGCTTTTAATTCAGATGGTAAAAATCAATGCTCATGATCTTTGCCAAGTTAGGGAGAATAAATATAGGGAATACCTCCAACCCTAGGATTCTGTTACTGTCCCTAGCCAAACAAGGAACTTGAAAAAACTGATATGTTCTGTAAGCAGACATAAAGCTAACTAATTTTAATACTGTTTTTTTAAAGGATAGCTGGCATAAATGTTACAGTAAAGGTGTACAACAAAGTGATCCCACATATTTATACATTATGTGATACTCATCAAAAGTATAGCCACCATCTATCACCAAATAATGCTATTAAAATCCCATTGACTATGTTCCCTTTGCTGTACCTTTTTTTTTTTTTATCCTTAAGACTTATTCATTCCATAACTAGAAGCCTGTATCTCCCACTCTCCTTCAACCATATTGTCCATCATCCTACCACCCCTCCCCTCTGGCAACCCTCAGTTTATTCTGTGTATTTGAGTCTCTTTCTGCTTTTTATTTGTTCAGATTCCACACGTAATTGAAATCACACTATTTGTCTGACTTATTTCACTTATAATACCTTTTAGGTCCATCTACGTTCATAAATGGCAAGATCTCATTCTTTTTTAATTACTAATATTCCATTGTTTGTGTACACACACACCTTCATCTCCTTTATCCATTCATCTATCAAGGGACACCTGGGTTGCTTCCATAACATGGCTATTGTAAATAATGCTGCAGTAAACACTGAGGGTCAATATATCTTTTCAAACTTAATACTATTTCTTTCTTGATTCTTCTATAATGATCATTTAAGATCTTATTCACAAGAGCCAAAAAGAAAAAAAAAAACAGAAGTTAGAGCAGTGCTTGGGTTAAATATATATATTTACATTTAAATAAACAATATATTTTATGTGGGGCTTTAAAGCCATAATTATTTAGCCTTCTATTTAACTAAGATTAATGTCAACTAAAAACTTCAGTACCATATACAATGTGGTAAAATGAAGAGTGTGGTGCTAGGAATGAGAATGAGATCTGGAATCAGAGAGACTTAGATTTTTACACTGTGCAGTTTGACTTTTATTATATTAGCTTTCTCATATCTACCAGCAATTATGTATCCTGATAAGTGTGTGTACCACTTACACACAGTCCACTTCGTGGGTATGAGAATTAAATGAACATCTCACATAGTCCCTGGCAGATAATCAACTGCAAAGTAAGAAACCAGGGTGGCAAGAAGTTACTGATGCATAAAATTAAATACATTAAAATGAAAGGTTTTGTGATAAATTCTTTGAAACAATCACAACGTACACAAACTGCCTTTGAGAAGGTGATTCTCAGCACAGAATTAAACCATAGTGAAAAAAAGAATCTTGTAAAAATCGTTTTCCTGAGGCCAAAACATTACATTTTCAGTTGAGGTCTTTGTTGAAAGGTAGTAAGTTCTAATAGATCCTGGAGGTATATAATTGCAACACTTATGAGATGAAATTGAACTAATAAAGTTCATAATGTTGCCTGGGTCTGATATAGGACTGGTCATTTGTAAATACTCCAGACTACAAACAAAACATCTATGGAGGCAGACCTCACAGTTTCCTAAAAAATTTACTCTGCTCATGAAGAGGCCAACCATCAGACCAGCCTGGGGCCATGTAATACATGTCTTAACCAGACTCTTCCACTCAGGAGCTGCTTCCTGAGCCTCCCTTACAATAACAGGCTCTCTGCTTTTAGGGTTGTTTCAAAGTATCCCCAAATGTATTTGGTTTATACTTAATCATCAAAAATACAGACTCAATAGGGAGAAACTAAGACTAGTAAACTTTTTTTTAAAGTTATTGTCTATTTATTTGAGTTCTTCAAACTCTGGACTTCTTTTCAGAGGAGTGCAAAGTCTAGTTTGAGAAACCGAGCTATTTAAGGTCTGCTACTGAAAGAATGCAGTAGAATATTGTCAAACAACACAGGACACGGCTGCAAAGAAGCAACTTATGAAGTGTCTTATCAGGCCCAAAGAGAAATTGTCCTGACAGTTCATTAAACTTTTCAAAGGTCAATCATTGTCAAGAGACTAGGGTGGTGACCGTGGACTCCATGGAAGTATTCCTCAGAAAAAATGTCCTCAGAAACTGAGTAAATGTAGACTCACAGCAAAGGTGGGTACCTTCCAAACAACAAGGCATAACATATTGAAAAGATCTGAAGGAATTTAGTGCCCGGTGTTAGATATTATGTAGGGAAAATGCACTGTTCCAAGGGAAAAAATGTTCAAGCATTTACGCTGTTTGGGGGGGGCGGGGGGTGGTCTCATGACTTAACATGCATTAAGTCTCGAGTCTATTAAAAAATCCCGATAAAACAGACCTAATAATGTGTAAGAATCTTTAGTAAAAGGCGAAAGATTTATTCGATCTGAAGAGAAACCAGAGTATGTGTGTAAGAATCTTTAGACTTATCCAACATTCTGTTTTAAATTGTAAACCTCAATCCACATTAACTGTCTTCTGTTACTTGGCAAAGCTGTGAGGTTTTTACCCTCTGGCAAAGGGGGGAAGGGTGGTAGCGGGGTCTATCATGACCTCTGATTTCCAACTACATTTCAAAGAACACTTTACTACTCATTTGTGAACATTTTGGTGGATTCTGGAATATGAGAAACCATTCCTTTCAAAAGATGTAGTTAATAAGGCATTATGGGAAAAACACATGATGATTTTCTTGAATTATGTGTCTTTCTTGAATTACGTTAATTTAATTACAATGAATCTAAATTCTAAATTACTTCTTTCATACAATAGAATTTACAATATTTAAAGAGGCTGCCCACATAATATACTTTTGAATTTAATTTAATTTTTCCCTTATTTATAATGTCCTCTTAAGGTTAGTATTATAAGAAAGAAAAAATTAAAACACAAACACAAGGAGTTATTCCAAATGCCCAAATTGATGATTTTTTTCCTTTTGGTGCTGAACCCAATTTGCTCCTAAGCATGAATGTGTCACATTCAACTCCAAAACCTCATGATAGTTTTTGCTTAGGATCGATCAATCTATCTATCTATCTATCTATCTATCTATCTATCTATCTATCTATCTATCTATCTATCTATCTATCGCTTACTCCATAGGCCGATTTGAGTAACAGGAATGTTTACAACACAGGGAGGAACCAGGCAGGAGAGGCTGCACTCAATCTACGTAACTCACTGCCAGTACCACAAGAAAGACACGAACACATACAGATCATTCAAGTCACCAAATGACATACACGAAGAGCTCAGTGGCTCTCCTTCAGGAATGAGTTTTACTTTAAATGTCTACTTCAATATACAGCTGACCCTTCAACAGTACAGGTGTTAACCACATGGGTCCACTTATACATGGATTATTTTTGACAAAGGCAGCGAAGTACTGTAAATGTATTTCTTCTTAGGATTTTCTTAACATTTTCTTTTCTCTAGCTTACTTTATTGCAAGAAGCAGTATATAATACATATGTGTGCTCATCAACTGTCCATGGTATTGGTAAGGTTTCTGGTCAACACTAGGTTATTAAGTTTTAGGGAGGGGGGGGTCAAAATTTATAGGCAGTTTCTCGACTGCATGGGAGTGGGTGCTCCTAACCCCCAGGATGTTTAAGGGTCAACTGTATAAGAGGGTGTTACTAGTACCCCATAAGTTACTTTTAAAAGCATTGGCCCATCATAAATATTCAAACCTCTTTCCATCCCTTCCTCACATGAGTTAAAACAGAAAGTTTCCTCCAAAATTACTGATCTCCCTAAGACTGTGAGAATGACTACACTCACTAAAAAAGCACACATTTCCTGAACAATTAGAACAAGCATCATTTTCAACTACCAAAATTCTTTGCCAAATGAAAAATATTAAATCAGAAGAATGATTCTATAGAAGTTAACTTACTGTCAGAATGAGCCTTGATAGTATCAAAATCAGCTTTACATACTTTTAAATTGTTATTGTAATTAACTGCTACTGTAAATTTATCTTAACTAATGTGACAAAGGACCAAGTGATTTTTAAGTGAATTGCTATCAGCATCTTATTTAATATAAAAGAAATCAGTAGCTTATAGATTTCATTAAAATCTCAAATTCAGTGCTTTTAAAAAAGTAAATGAAAAGATGAACAGTAAGCAATATTTCAAAAACTCATAATTCTAAACTATAATTTATATAAACATGTAAAATGATAAAGCATAAAGCCAGATGCTAGATATTCATGTACGAATTAATCCCTATATTCTAGCATTATTTTTAGTTCCTGGAAATAAGTTGGCTTTTTGTCATCTCATCACTTTGCTATGATTTCACTGGATAATTATGCATTGAAGTTTATTACTCAAAGCATCCATTGTTGAACAGAACCAAAACCATCCAACCCAATAACCACAGAAGAAAGAACTAAAGAAAATTGAATATAACCATGGATCTTAAAAGGGAACTAAGCAACAAGCAGATAGGTGCCAACAAGAAGTGCTAATGCAAAACTATACTGCCTGACAATTATTCTTTTCACTCGCAAACCTAC
This sequence comes from Crocuta crocuta, assembly GCF_008692635.1. Taxonomy (NCBI): domain Eukaryota; kingdom Metazoa; phylum Chordata; class Mammalia; order Carnivora; family Hyaenidae; genus Crocuta; species Crocuta crocuta. The sequence continues at coordinate 1,585,869 of NW_027527952.1, forward strand.
ATAATAACGCTTTCTGAAACTCATTTTATATACCCCCCTGCCTTTAAGTGTAGGAAAATTATAAAATGTTGATAAGGGATGGAAGAACTTTTTTAAATCTCCCTTTCTAGATATTCTTTCGAAATAGATAATCTGTCAGAAACTGGGCAGAGGGTATAGGCAGTGCTGTAAACTGTTAAACCAAAAATTCTAAGTAGAAACAATTTTAATACATCGATTAATTTAAACCTTTAGGAAACAACCTTCTATGAATGATTTCTATGAATAAGGCCCTGAATTAGGTGCACTGGAACCACAAAGTACTTCCCAGAAGGTATCCTCATTTTCAACAAAATATAGGAGATAGACCATCTAGATCTGGGACAGGGTTAGGTGCTCTTTAAAGGAGGAATATTCCTGAAGATTAAAAATTTTTTAGTTTTTCACAAAAGCAAGGTGGAGGGGTGCTGGGTAAGCTCATCGGTTAAGCCCCTGACTCTTGATTTCAGCTCAGGTATGATCCTATGGTTTGTGAGAAAGAGTCCCACATCAGTCTCTGTGCTGACAGCTTGGAGCCTGCTTGGGATTCTCTCTCTTGTCTCTCTCTGCACTTCCCTGGCTCATTCTCTTTCTCTCAGAATAAATAAATGAACATTAAAAAAGAAAAAAAAGGTGGAAAGTTGAGAGAAGCAGTGAAGGAAACAAAGGTCATGGGCACCAAACAAAATTCATTCAGGGCTGTTGGTTACAAATGGCAGAGTATGTGAGTTACTTAAGTCAAGCTTTTCACTTTTATGCATGATTCTTCAAAGACGCCTTTGGAGGTGGATAATTTCAGCCTACCAATGATTTTTTAAGTAGGCATTTAGATGTGGCTATAAGATTATTTTTGCTTGAATCATGTCCTCACTATCCCCAAGAACAAAAACTCAGAGGCCTGAAGTTTTCTATTTTTTCCCCTTAAGTTGAAATAATCATGAAAACATGTTAAAACCAAGTATTTAAATATTAATTTCAAATAAATATTCATGTTCAAAATAGTTCAAAATTCATAAAATATAAATATCAAACAGGAAGAAAAAACAAAATCCTGAGGAGTGTATTCATTAGAGCAAATTGAACTGAGCGCTGGAGAAGCACCATGTCCTTTAAATGTCATGCTGGGGCAGCAAATATACAACAATTCTCTTATTGGTAAAAGACAGTGACCTGAAAGTTTTGAAAATGTCAAGTTTAGGGTTCCTGGGTGGCTCAATCGATTGAGTGTCCAACTCTTGATTTTGGGTCAGGTCATGGTCCCAGGGTTATGGGATCGATGCCCGCATTGGGCTCTGCACTGGGTGTTGAGCCTGCTTGAGAGTCTCTGTCTCCCTCTACCCCTCTCCCTTGCTCACGAGCTCTCTCTAAAGATAAAAATAAAAATAAATTACAAGCTTATAAGCTGCTTTAGTCTGCTTGGGCTATTATCACAAATTACCACAGACTAAGTGGCTTAAAAACAAATTTATTTCTCACAGTTCTGGAAGACAGAAAGTCCAAAATCAGGGTGCCACCATGGTCAGTTTCTGGTAAAGGCTTTCCTGCTGTCTTGCAGATGGCTATTTTCTTGCTGTGTCACGGCTGTGGGGAGGGGGGCAGGAGTGAGGTGATTGCTTTTCCTCTTTATTTTTTTTAATGATTTTTTTAAAGTTTACTTATTTTAAATGAGAGAGAGAGAGAACGAGCGAGCATGTGCACGCTCATGAGCAAGGTAGGGGCAGAGAGAGAGAGGGAGAGAGAGACTCCCAAGCAGGCTGCGCACTCCCAAGCACTGCCAGCGCAGATCCTGATGTGTGGCTAGAATTCACAAACTATGTGATCATGACAGAAGCTGAAACCAAGAGTTGGACACTCAAATGACTGAGCCACCCAGGTGCCCATCTTCCTCTTCTTAGAAGTCCACCAATTCTACTGAATGAGCACCCCATCCTTACCACCCCACTTAGTTTTAATTACCTCATAAAAGCCCTGATGCCAAATAGAGTCACATTAGGGGTGAGGGCTTCAACATATGAACTTTGAGGGGACACAGGGACATGATTCAGTTCCTAGCATATGCTAAAAAAATCCAGATCCTATGTCAGTCATGAAAATGTATGTACCACAAAGGTGTCTTGTGTTTAGTTAATGATCCTCTTATGATTTCCACTTGGTTTGAAAATTTTAAACTAAAAAGACAGTTGAAAGTATTTAGTCCATTTGTTTGACATCTAGTTCTATGGGTGTCCCACTAATGAGCCTGGGAGCAATGAGAAGGATTGGATTGTATCACAAACATTCAACTTGAGAGAGAACAGATCAAGATAGTGCCTGACAATCATTTCAGTGTGACATATTTATGGTTCTGGAGAAGGAAGACATGAATCCTCCCAACAAGTCTCAATTCTCCAAGAGTGAGCATCTCCTTCTCTGTGTGTGATTCTAATAGTTAAAGCTGAGTACTTCTGGGGCACCTGGGTGGCTCAGTTGGTTAAGCGTCTGACTCTTGATTTTGGCTCAGGTCATGATCTTGAGGTCATGGGACTGAGCCCCACGTTGGGTTCCACAGTGAGCATGGGGCCTGGGTGGGGTTCTCTTCCCCACCCCCCACCTCTATCCCTCCCTGCTCATGCTCTCTCTCTCAAAAATAAACAAACATTTAAAAAAACAAGCTGAGAATGGGGTGCCTGGGTGGCTCAGTCAGTTGAGTGTCTGACTTCGGCTCAGCTCATGATCTCATGGTTTGTGGGTTTGAGCCCTGTGTCAGGCTATGTACTGGACCAGTCTTTGGATTCTGTGTCTCTTTCTCTGACCCTCCCCTGCTCACACTGTTTCTCTCTCAAAAATAAATAAAACATTAAAAAAAAAANGACCCTGTAGGATTTTCCCCTTACAGGCGGACTTTAAAATTTGACCACCATGAAGTGATGAGTAATATCCACTAGATTGCTAAGCTACAGCCCTTTGAAAACACAAGTGTGTATACTCATTTGAACCTACTGATACACTAAAGCAACACCATCTACTCCTGAGTCCCCACAGAACTCCTGTTAGCTTCTGCTTTTAGGTTTCTGGAACACACGTGGCTCTCGTACATTTAATGCTTTGAGAAGTTCTTCCTTCTTAAGCCCAATATGTAGGGGAGGGAGTGGGAAATGTCATGTGCAAATATCATCTTTCAATTATATGCAAATCTCGTCAAAACCTTTCATTAAATTAAGAAAATAGGAGCCCTTGAATAATTAGGCATGGTAAGAAACCTGGATTCAAAGTAATTTTCCTGTTTTATTTCTGACTCTGGATGAGCAGTCACTTTTCTTGAAAATATGGGAAAAGTAAAGAGACTGCTGATGACCTCTGTATCTTCCTATTTGCGTGGGCAAGTATCTGAAGGAAACAAAGGAGATTATGTAAGCAAATGTGGTGCGTCTAAAAGTCAGGATTTTGCACAGTGTGTTTCTTCTTCTCAGTAGTTATGTTTGACAATAAGACTTAATTTATCGAGGCAGAAATAACCATGCTGTCTTTCTCCTGTCAAGAGAACAAATCAAAGAATTGCATTTCATGAGAAATGCCTTCCAATTAAAAGAGAAGAAGGAAAGAGAAAAGCTCATGTTTTCTGCTGGGTGTTTGGGTAGTGAATACACAGTGCCATTGTGGCTACTTAAACAATGGAGGCTCATCGAACAAGGGAGAACTCCTAATACAATTGGAATGCATTCAATGGTACACTTTAATCTTTACATAATTTTCTGGAATATTCTATGCTATGGGGACTGAGTGCTCATTTGACTTATTGTAGGGATGGTTGTGCAAGAATTAAATGCACTCTGGATGGACACTGACAATGAGATGAGTCTGGATATATTTAAATGTGACACATATTGCTGCTTCAGGTCAAAAGTTTTTCCATGAGAAAATATCTCCAATTCCAGCTAAAAGCAAGGGAAAGATATCTTTTCTCCATATTTAGATGCTTTTACAAATGCTATTATAAATATTAATAGGTACATGGTGAATACTGGATCTGAGTTGCCACACTGTCAGCTCAAAAAGTTCTTAATGACGGATTATAGTTGTAATAGAGGACCATAATCACGTACCTAGGAGTTCTGCAAAATATCTAAGGATTTTTGGGTACTACTTAACATGGGAGTTTTTATGTTTCAAAGGGTAACAACACTTCAAAAAAGGTTAATCACCCTGGTCAGTCGTTCATTATCCAACAAAGATTAAACACGTGCTTAATGCAGTAGAGTGGGGGCTGTGGAAATTAATCATAATCAAGATGACCGAGTGATCTATGTGAGGGTAGTAATCCCCATACTGCAGTGTTTATCTCTTAACCAGGAGGCTATGGGAACCAAAGGGCTTAGTCCCCTGGTCTTTGGGAAGAGTCCCATCTCAGAAGGACCAGGAGACCTCTGGAAGTTGGCCACCCCAGGAGTGAAGGTCAGCAAACAGACCTGGAGCTCTCAGCTCATGTGACCAAACCCACAAGAGGTCTATGAGGCCTTTCAGGACACCGTAATACTGGAGAATGGGAGCCGAGTGTCAGCCCACAGATGGCTGCTGATAGAGTGGGTGGGGTAAGACTATTCTTGGGCTCATCTAATCTTAGAGATCTGGAGACTCCCAGAGGGGTGGAGGAGTAGGATAGTTTTGGGGCCACCACAGTGGTGTTGACTTTCTTCGGAAAAGATCCAGGGGCTGTAACTTAAAGTGGTCTATTTAATTTTTTTTCTTTTCTTTTCTTTTTTTTCTTGAGGAGAAAAGTGCAAGAGAAAGGACAACCACGGTGTCCACCCTTCCATCAACACCACTCACACCCCCACCTTCCTGGGAGGGACTGTAAGACCACCTTGTTTTTGCAGGAGCCCTGCATGCACGAGGTTGGGGGTAGCCCTGACTTGCCATTTCTTCTCTGGAGCTAGGTCTGTCTGTGGCATTACTGCACTGTAAGCTGAGGGGGTAGGGCTGGGTGCTCTCTGGAGGACAAAGTGCTAATGCTCAGTAATTTTGCAAACACATGAAGACAACATTGCCTACCTGCCAAGGGTGTGGCACCATGTTCTGGCTAAGAGGACTGCAACTGATTTCACTGATCCAAGCAGATTTTTAGGGTGTAATGGGAGTTGAAAAACATCATCTGCAAAGCTGCTAAAGGGACAAACATGATTTGAAAATGATTGGGCGGGAGAGGTCATATTTATGAATCCTCAGTGAGGCTGTTTTATGGTTCAGATGTTACTGCTTTGGCTAATGTCTGAGTGTATGTATACACAGATTTTAATAAAAAACCATCATGAAATTTGAGAAACCACTTAATTGAAATTATAGAACAAATGTATCTTAGAAACTATACTCTGAGCAAGGCTGAATTCATTCACTTGGGTGAGCTGAGAGGGCACTCCTACCTAGTGTATTCACTTATAGAATGTGGAAACAGCAATAAAGAATGGATTGTTTTAACCCCGTGATCTTCAGAGTGCTTGGCAAACTATCAGGGATCAAAATACATTCAGAATCATCTTTGGTTTTACCTAACAGTTTACCAGTCTCATAATTGTATTCACCATATCTATCATTCTTTTATTTTACTCCTATTGATCTCATTTCCTCATCCTGTGCTATAGTTTGGAAAAATGCTATTCAAAGTGTGATCTGAGGGACGAGACCAGTCTACAAATGAGGTAACTATCAAAATTGAGAGTACCGAGAAATATCTGAAGGAATTTAACATAGCTATGACATCCAAATATGTGATCTGGGGTCTTCTATCATTGAACATATAGATGAAAAGTACTGGTCCATATTGGATTGGGAGTGAAAGCAGGAATTGGTCCTTTACCACAGTTGGATTAGTATTGGTTTAACACCTTTGGCAATTCCCTTCACATGCAAATTGCTGCAGAATTTATTAGATTATACTTTCTAACTTATGCTCTTAGATACAAAGATATCCTTGTTGTTTAAAACATTACAGTTGCTTCTATATTCTTGGAAGGTTTTCAGTAGGAGAATGGTTAGTGCTAGTGGTGGTAAGCAAGGCTTTGAAGAAAAGATAAGGGGCTGATGGATCCTGGGGCAGACAAGCCTACAAACAATGTTGCTCGCCCTTGGGTGGCCTGAGGCTCTGGAAATCACACATAGACCTTATCATCTGGACAGGACAGAGTAATGTGGGTCAGGCCTAATTAATACTTGGACACATGATCACTTTAGAAATTAGACACTTTAAAAAAAAAATCCCCTTTATGGCTCTTTAGTTTTGAAATTATATAAATGCAAAAAGCCTCATCCTGCTCACAGGAGCTTCAGGGAGATGTTTCATGACCGGAGAGGAGCCTTAAATACAATTAGGCAATGAAGGGGCTATTAAACAAATGAATTCATGCATATGTATTTAGTAGGAGCTCAAATGCACATTCATCAGATGTAAATTTCATCAAGCTTTCAGTTGAAGAGATTTCTTGAAGTGATGATTGTTGAAGTGTATTTTATGACTTGACTACAGTGCATTTTATGACCTCCCCAGACAGAATATGGAAGCAAAGACACCGCGCCCACACACACACACATTGCTTATCATCAGTTAATCCTAAGAGTCTCTGAAATATGTATGCTAACTGGCCATAAAAATATACACTAGTCCACTCAACTAGGAACAACAAGAAATCAGAATGGCTTAAGTAAAAATAAGGCAGCTAACCTAATGATAAGTACAATGNTTGGCCATAAAAATATACACTAGTCCACTCAACTAGGAACAAGAAATCAGAATGGCTTAAGTAAAAATAAGGCAGCTAACCTAATGATAAGTACAATGAGTTGGGCCTTCATTTTTCTGGACTTTGGGTTTACTTTTTGCAAAAGTTAGAATCAAGTTCCTATGCATAGAAGACAAGGATTTGAAAGCAGTAGGAGAAAAAGATTTAAGGAAGAGGATGAGAAATTTATATATACAGTCTCAATACATTTTATGGCCAAATATTTTTATAGTTTGGATCGTGATTTACAAACATTTTATTGTTCTAAAACTTTTTATAAACTTAGTTCAAGGCTAGATTAAGAGATTATTTTCATTTTAAGATTTGGTAAGCAGAAGATAGGTGTTTGAACTCTGAATTGTGTAACCTTAGATGGTACTGGTGCCAACTTGAGGATCTATCTCATAATTTCTAAACAAAACCAGGATATTATGCTACTTTTTTTAGCAATCCATAGTCCCAGATCTCCTTAACAGCAAAAACCAAAAGCACGTTAGGGTTGGATTCTTTGAATTCTCTTCTTTCAGGAAGTAGCACCTCTGGTTTGGACAGCTACAGGAATGGTACAGATACCAGGCCACAACTATTCCAGTCTGCTAAAATATAAACATGTGACTTGTTCCTACTGGCATTTACCACATTTACAAAGCCAAGTGGAGGAAGCCAGAAACACAGCTACCCCATCTTCAGCCAACAGAAATGAAATTAAATGGCTCCAATTATTAATAAGCATAATCATGACACTGTCTTTTGGATATTAGCTGACTATACAGCTAGAGAAATTTGATGCGTCCCAGGCACCATCCACTAAAATTTTCATGTTAGGGGCACCTGGATGGCTTAGTTGGTTAAGAGTCTGACTTTGGCTCAGGTCATGATCTTATGGTTTGCGAGTTCAAGCCCTGTGTTGGGCTCTATGCTGACAGCTCAAAGCCTGGAGCCTGCTCCAGATTCTGTGTCTCCCTCTGTCTCTCTGCCTCTTCCCTCTTGTACTGTCTGTCTCTGTCTCTCTCTCAAAAAGTAAACATTAAACAAAAAAAATTTTTTTCAGGCTAATATGGCAAGATACACTGCCAACTAACATGGTTGTTTCCAAAAAGCATACGGAAAAGTGATAAAGAAGGAGTATGAATAATGGAGCAACACACAGGAAGATCAAAGGAAGAAAGCTTACTCTAAAACTGAGGAGTGGTCAGGACAAGGATATAAACAAATTAAGGCACAAGACGGTGAAGGAAGCAAAACTGACTGAGGTCTTACAGGACTGTCAAAACTGGGGTAGGTATGTATGACTAAAGTGGCAGAAAATGTGGAGTAAAGAACTGTAAACAAACAAACACACACACCTGCAAGACGAAGCTAAACAAAACAGAAGACAGGGGTACAAACAGGACTTTGAGAAAAAATAATACAAAGTAATCTATATTGGCCATTGAAAAGTAAGCATGCTCCAGTCCCTGCCTTTACCCTAGCATGAAAATGATTTTCTCAGTGTGCTCAGAGGTAGAGGAACCCTCCTGAAACCGTGGACACAAAAATCATTCCCAGTAAGAGTTTTAGTTACTTTATGTTCACGGCCAATAGTGCACAGAACAATCTCACAATTTTAAGCTTCCTAGTAGAAGACAGGAAACTTTCTGAATGCAAGTATGATTGTTATTTAAACAGCAGCCTAGAAGAGTTCTTTTCATATTGTAGGTGGCTTATGAATGCTTGTTCAATTAAATTTGTTCTTAATTAGTCCTCTTTTCCAATTAGCCCTAAGAATCAAATAGTTTATTAAGAAAAAAGAAGTCCAAATACCTTTGAAGCTTATTTTGTAGCAGTAAATTCAGGATGGGACTAATAGCCTAAAAACTAGGCAGCAGTGGGGTGCCTGGGTGGCTCAGTTGGTTAAGCGTCTGACTCGGTTTCAGACTAGGTCATGATCTCCCATCACAGTTCGTGAGTTCAAGCTCCTCACCGGGCTTGGTGCTAACAGTGCAGAGCCTGCTTGGGATTCTCTGTCTCCCTCTCCCTCTTCCTCTCTCCCCTCCATTTTCACACAGACTCTCTCTCTCTCTTTAAACTAGAGAGTTTAAAATAAATATTAAAAAAAAATTGGACAGCGGCAAAACATTTGCTGGGAACAAAGGAGATCCTCAGGGTGGTTTTTCTGACAAAATACAATATGACCAGTACAACTCCATATGAATGGTTACTTGAAAACAGTGTTAAAACCTCAAAAAGTAGGTAATTTGGCAAACCTAAGTAATGTTATTCAAAGTGTCATAAAAGATAAACAACGATTCTTCCAGTTTCAGCTTGAGGACCCCCTCCAGGAAGCTGGCTCAGCCCACTACAGCCCGTAATGGTTTTTGCCAACTGAACTCAAAGCCCCATTAATGTGGCAAATAATTACAATATACCCTTGTGGCATCTATTAACTTTTCTTTAATCATGTTTTGTCTCTTCAATTAGACTGTAAGTTAATTAAGAGTAGAGAACTTCTGACATTTCTTCTGCAGCCATCATATCTAATACCATGCAAAGGTGATTAAATAGTTGATAATAAATTTAGGTAATTTACTACATTAATAGGCTACTATTAATAGGGAAAAATCACATAAAAAACCATTTGACAAATTTCCACATCCATTCATAACAAAATCTACTTCACGGTAGGAAAGGACATCTTTTACAAGAATGCCCTTCATTCTTCACTGCATTTAAGGCATTTATTTAAATAAATGCATAAGTAAATAAGCAGCCTGGAGCAAAATCATACTTAAAGGAAAATTTTTTTTTAATTTTTTTCCATGTTTATTTCATTTTGAGAGAGACAGAGCATGAGCAGAGGAGGGGTAGACAAAGAGGGAGACACAGAATGTGAAGCAGGCTCTAGGCTCTGAGCTGACAACTCAGACGCAGGGTTTGAACCCCCAAACAGTGAGATCATGACCTGAGCTGAAGTGGGACACTTAACCGATGGAGCCACCCAGGCACCCTGAGGAAAACTGTTTTAAAGCCGTCTCTTTATAAGCCAGAAGGAGATAAGAAAATTTGTTGTCACCAATCCTATTACAGTTGTCCTGGACACTCAAGTTCAGTGAAGGCAAATAACAAAAAGGAATGGAAGACACAGAAAATACAAAACTTTTTACTTGCTGATGGAATTAGCACATGAAGAAAACCCATAGAATTTAAAGGTAAGTCATAAGAATAGTGTACTAAGTTTTCCAGCTATAAAAATCAACACACAAATATAAATTTCTTATATTTAATAGCAACAATCAATGTCCAATGACGCACAAAAATTGGCAGAAAGGAAAAACCCAGATAATTCTACATACTGACAAAGATATGAACAGAAGGCAAGTTTTATTTACTCTGGACAAGTTCTTGGCAGTACCAAATAAAAATGTATCGGAATGTATAACTCTTTACATTCCTAGGTATATACTACTGTGAAATAGTTGAATGCATACATAAGATACATAAAGAAATGTTAAGTGTCAGACTGACTTCGGCTCAGGTTATGATCTCGCAGTCCATGGGTTCAAGCCCCGCATTGGACTCTGTGTTGACAGCTCAGAGCCTGGAGCCTGTTTCAGATTCTGTGTCTCCCTCTCTCTCTGCCCCTCCCCAGCTCGTGCTCTGTCTCTGTCCCAAAAATAAATAAATGTTAAAAAAGATATTATAGCAGCAGTCTTTATAATATCCAAATAACAGAAAGAACAATGGAAAATGTCCATTGGCAGCAGAGAAACGGTGATACATCTATGGTGGAACAGGACACAGTAATTAAGAGCGATGAACTACAGCCTCAGAGATACTCAGAGATGAGCACGAATGATCCTCAAGAAGGTGATCTTGAACAAAAATGGAAAATTGCAAAAGAATATGTTTGGTTCTCAGTTTATATAAAGTTCAAAAGAGGCACCACTATGGATTTAGAGATCTATATATAGATGATCCAGGTATAAAAAGTAAGGAAATATGCAACAGAAAATTCAAGGCAGTGATTACTTCTAGATAGAGAAGAAAGGGGGATAATCTTCAAATGAAAAGCATAGAAATGAAACTGGCCCTGGGGTGGTCCAGTCTTTGACATGGGTGATGAGGACACTGGGATTCGCTGTACTGTTGTTTCAAACTACATATATATGGTCTATGCAGTTTTTCACTTTTCGTGTACTGCACAATAGGGAAGGAAAGAAGAAGGACAGATGTAAAGGATAAAATCCTTCAAATGCTGAGCTAAAAAGTCTACCGTGGTAGTCTACTCGTATAGGCAACACATCTGCAAGAGGCTGTAATAAGCTAGCATACGTAGACTCCTTTTACTAAAATTGATGAGTCATTTGTCATAATGCAGATGGCTTATGGCTGAAAGGCAGGACGAAAACACTATTATTTTCTTATTTGAAAAACAAGTTTAACTAGATTAAATTTCCTCTAAAGTTTTCAAGTACTAGGTTGGAAAGCAGAGGACTCCACTCTGACATTTCTTCAATTATTTGCAATAAAACAAGGAAATGTATCAAACCACAGAGGAAATTCTTCTTCCACACTTTGGAAATCTGGAAAGAATGACTTTTACGTATGATCATCTACCATAACTGGATTTAAATCCAAATTGTGCTATCGAGAAGCGAAAAAGCCAATTAAAGTGTCAACACTCCCCACACCAGCCAAACCACCTTTTGGCAAATGCTGACATAAATGTTTTCATAACCTATGTTTTTAAGGTCACTATTCAGATTCCAGAGTTCTTCTCATCTCTGTTGTTAGAGACTTTATTTCTTCAAGTTTGGAAGGCCTGCAGATGATCACTCAAACCTAAGACATAGTAGAGAAATTTTATGTTTGGAAATCTGTGATGATACAAAGCTCTACTCACATCTACATATGCAGTGAGGGAAGGTGGAGCCAGAGGGGGATGAGGAAAACTGAGATCCAGAGACTGTCTGCAGAGCATCTGTTCTAGCAACCCAGTTGTGGGCCTTCCCCTGGACCAGTAAACCTCCATCTGCTGTGGGAAGTTAACGGTTCCCCAGGTGGTATGCCCACCTGTCAACTGACAGTTGGGCATGTGCCACCGAGAAGAAGGGCAGACACATTTTGGCACAGGCCTTTGGAGCATTTCTTGAACTTAATGGCTAAACAAGACTTGAGTTGAAGAGATGAGGAAACAAACAAACAAAAAGCAACAGGCCTGGCTGGACCCAGGCATCAGCTAGGGAATCTAGGTCACGCCTAGAACAGGCGTCTGATGGGGTATGCCATGGAGGGCGGAGAGCGGCAGGGAACAGTGCCAGCCTCTGCCTTTTTGGGCTTGCCAGCCCTTGGCAGGGATTTTGAAAAACGAGACATCCCAAGTCAGACACATTTCCGTACATTCCTCTCTCTCCCCTGCCTCCGGCTACTTACATGTGGCTAATGGACAGCCTGAGGAAGCTTTAAAAAAATAACACCAGAATATGGGATCAACACATGTTTACCCTGGAACTTTTAGGGCTAAAATACACAAAAGCAATCCCCTTTTGAAGCTCTATGCTATGTATTTATTCCAAGTGATGCCCCAAACATATTTGGAATTCTTTTGGTATTTGGCTTTAGAATCCTTGACATATATTCTTGTCAATATCTCTAGTGACGAAGACGTGTGGTTTTAAAGAGTAAAATTCATTGGTTTGAACTAAGGAAGCAGGTGCTCGATAAATAAATATTGTAAATGAACAAATGGATGGATGAAACAAACATGGATAATGCTTGCACAAATTCATAAGTAAATAAGTGATCAAGTGTGGGATGTAAAAAAACTAAAGAACAAATACAACAACAGAAAGGTTTTCTCGTATGTCTCATATGCCAGAAGCCTAATTCAATGGGAAAAAGAGGCACTATGTCAATATGAAATAAGACACAGTAATAATAACAGAGCCTCTCATGGTAGTCTTAAATGTAGGAAATATCAATCTTTTTGCCTTTGCGTTATTCCTGAAAGGGTTCATTTCCACATGCCTTCTGTCCTCTAGTCCTAAGGTCACTAAGGTATCAGCAAGCTTTCCTCTCCCTTACTGTGCTGGCTTCCAGAGAGATCTTTGACCAGGTCTCAGTTATAACCCCAATCCAGATGATCTTCAGCATAAAAGAATTATAATCTTATCTTATAATGGCACAAGTCTTGAGATCCAGATATATTTTAAGTAGAAAAATAGATCCAAATTACACCATTTCAGCTTTTATCACTTTTTCCCGCAACATAGTAGGTCATAAATTTTAAAAGTCTGTGCTTAGGAGACAGTATTCATACACATTGAGGGATTTTTTTAAAAGTCTAACTGCTTCATAATTATATCCCATACACATACATACATTTTATAGGCACATTTAAATGCAGACATAAAGGAAGTATTCATAAAGGATGAGTGATGGACAAACACAAAGCCATGCTTTGATGTTAAAGATGCAGCCCTTTAGTGTTGAAAAGGACATGTAATTGAATTCTTGGTAATCACGGAGAATAGTGCCTATTGTTGAACGCAGAACGCTCACAGAAGTCTTGTCTAAGGCGTTTACTCTGTTCTAAGGTGCGTGCTCCAGAGCTCAACTCAAACATGAAAGACATCCTGGCATTGGGCCAAATGCCTGGGCCAGGATGTTCTCCGGATCCTGATGGGCTCACTCTGAGAAATCAGCACCCCAAACCTGACTTAACACAAACTAAAAAGACTTGCGGGCAGCATTTGGCCCCGGGGGTAAGGATGCTGCAGGAGGGCCCTCTGACTCTCTCCACACCCTTTGGCACAAGTTGAGCAACTCTGATTGCTATCTTTCCCTAATCAAAAGCTAGCATTTACTTTAGTGGATATGCAGATTCTCATAACCCAAAGGCAGAAGGTGTGTGTAAAGGTCTCTGCGCAATAATGCTTCTTACACATATACTCTCCATTAAGGGACTGATTTGGGTTGTCAGACCTCTTCTGAAATATTAATTATGGAAATAATTTCTGAAAAATGTACAAAAATGGTTTAACTCTTTCCTCTCTTACATATCAATATTATACAATATTTAAGGGACTGCTCCAGAAGGGAGGTTTAGAATATACCTTGATGGATATCAAGGGTCGGCTATAAAAACAGATTGTTTTAAATACCAGTTTATATGGATACATATATATACATTTTTTTTTCCCTAAAAAATCTATCTTTAAACGCAGATGTGTTTTCAGTGTGGTCTCAATGTGAAGGTTTCTAAGCAGGGTTTAGTCTATGTACCAATTAGTGAAACAGATGAAAGGCATTTCAGATGATTACCCCAGAGACACAATGGGTCTCAAGACTTGATGCATATATGCTATACAGGGCTAGCAGATACATTTTTGACATTTACCACCTGCCTTAGCAAATGTCATACCAGTTAATCCTGATGTTCACCAAATTTCTGAGTTCTACCATGACCAGTTTCGAAGGCTTTTATTTAGAGCTCCTTAGAAATTGCCACATGTCTCCAATACGTTAAATGCACTTCCATTCCTGAAAGTGTAGAGAAAAAAATAATTCTAGAGAATCATGGCAGAAATACCTAAATTGTGTTTTAATAGGACAATATTAAAGATTTTTAGTTCAGGAGCAAAACATGAAAATTCCCAACAAATAACAGTAACACAAAAGGTAATGGGGTACATGATTTAGCTAGATATTTTAAATAACTTCTCATTTTCTCTTAATATCCTCATAAAAACTGTGAAGCATTTTTAGAAATGCTACATTAATTTTTTTTTTTTAATATTTATTATTGAGAGAAACACAGTGTGAGCAGGGGAGGGGCAGAGAGAGAGGAAGACACAGAATCTGAAGCAGGCTCCAGGCTCTGAGCTGTCAGCAGGGCTTGAACTCCCGAACTGCGAGGTCATGACCTGAGCTGAAGTCAGATGCCTAGCTAACTGAGCCACCCAGGTGCCTCTACATTACTTTTTATTTAACTCTTCTAATTTGTCCATCTTTATAAGTTACTATTACCGCATTATGAAGAAAACAGTTTTGAAAACTGCCCACTTGGATCATTGCACAAAGTCAGGGACTTGGTCCACATCAGTCACTACACAGTGCACTGCCTGGCCCCACACAGGCATGGAACTCTTTATCTGACAATAATTACCGAGCACTTACTATGTTTGATAAGCTATACTAGGCACCTACAAATATTGCAAAACAGATCCCTTTCCCCAGTGAATATTTCCTAACTCGGTAAAAGGTAGATCAGCAGCTCTCTTGACAAGAGCGTCAGCTATTTCTGGGATATTTCTTTGCCTTATATTATGCAAAGAAAATAACAGTGGCATAAATCAAGACTCCGAATTCTTCTGAGAGCTAAGAGATTATTTTCTAATGTGTTCTATCCTTCAGTGGGCCTGCAGCATTTTATAGATAAGGAGCATTTAAGGAATCCACTGCCACTTTGAAGTCAAAGGAGATGATCTAAAATCCCAGTGTGACTTTCCTCCATCACATGTTACCTGAGTGGCAGAAGTATTTAATAAGATGTACCAAACTAGTATCTAATGCAAAGGTACCTTTTAAAAAAAAAGTTTAAGAGAGAGTGTGCATGAGTGCGCTTTTTCTTAGAAAGTTTATTTATTTTGAGACACCATGCATGAGTGGGAATGGGGAGGGGCAGAGAGAGAGAATACCAGGCAGGCTCTGCATGGTCAGCCCAGAGCCTAAAGTGGGGCTCAAACTCATGAACTGTGAGATCATGACCTGAGCTGGAATCAAGAGTTGGTCACTTAACCAACCAAGCCACCCAGGCACCCTTGGCATAGGTACCTTTTTTTAACTCCGTGATGGGTATTTCCCATTCTAGCACACAAAAGGTTACATTTAGAAAATTTTTAGATCTCCCTCTTTTTCTTAACTTGTTCCCTCTGCTTCCAAAGACTCTTTTGTATCTTCTCTTCTGGTCTCTTATTTCTAAAATTGATGAATAGAAACACATGAATGGAGCCTAAAAGCTGCTGGAGGTGGGTTATAGCCAGGAAAACTTAGGGAGGACGTTGGGTGTTTGCAGAAATTGCTTCGGTGTCCTCAGTTCTCTAATTCAGTCTTGTGTTACTTCTAAAAATGAAGATGAACTGGGCAGTACATTAAGCCCAAATCAGCAGATTTCTCCCCCAGTACTGGAATATAAGGGTCATTGTGTTTCACAAATATATAAAAACATACTTGGCTTAGTTTCTTCAATATATTATTCTCATTTTGATTGAGCTCATTTGTAAAAAGGGCTCATCTGCAACCTGGCAGCTGGGGCTTGTCCAAGTAGCAAAAAACATTCACAAGAAGAACTTAAGGCTTCAAGAAAAAAAAATTGTTTTATTTTTTTTTAAATCATGTTTGTTTTTTTTTTTTTAATTCAATAACAAGAGCTTGTTGGGGTATAGTGAAAAGAGCAAATGAGTTGAAATCCAAAGACATGGATTCAGGTTACTAGTTGAATCTTGGGTATTTTATTATTTCATGGAAGTATTTCAGAAAGTATTACCATGTTACCCAGGGCAATCGAGAATTACCAGATATAAATGTAGGTGAAACACTGTACATTGCACGTGTTAGTTCATATTAATTTGAGCCTCTCCTGTGTTCCCATAGTATTCTTTACATATTTTTATTGGCTCATATCATAATATATTGTGATTATTTGTTATATGTAGGTGACTTGAGGAAAGGGACCATATGTTATCTATCTTTGCATCTCCTCATACAGTATTTGGGCACAGAGCAAGTGTGCCAAAAAATATTGGTTGCAACAATGAACAGCTGTTTCATTAGATAACTAATCAAATTCAAAAAACACTAAGATACACCTAAAATTCTGAACCAGGGTATCTTTCTTCTTTGGGAAACTTCCTTTTGCCAATTTGCAGATAGGCAAGCATATCTAAAATGAAAGGAGTTTATACAGATAAGTCTTCATATAAGGTCATTGTGTAAGGCTTTATTTAATTTAGTCTGTCTAATATACCTTTCTTTTCTATTGAGCAATTCTCCTTAGCACAGCCAAAGCACCTGAACTAGGACCGTAAGCATAGGCTAGTCCACCTTCTGGGCACTCTGACAGCACAAAGAGGGGGAAGTCTACATATATTCTATGCCCTAATGCAAGAAGCAATTATGGGGCCTGAGCCACTGTCTGCCGTTTGTATAGACTTCCATTTGGATCTCAAACACAGGCTTTAAATTAAAAATTCTGTGTGTGTGTGTGTGTGTGTGTGTATGTGTGTATACACATGTGTGTGTGTATACACACATACACACACAGACATATATATGAAATAAAAAAGTTGACAGTATCAACTATTCTTTAATCCCACAGAGAGATGGCTTTTATTGGCAAGTCTTACAGAAGTGATGGTCAAACAAAGGCAGTGTTATCAATAACTATACATTTTTTTGTGTAATATATAGACTTTTGAATGTGAAGGAAAAAAGATTATAAATTCAAGAAAATCATTTTTAGCCTCCAGTAAAATGACATGTTCCAGGAACTTGAACATTTTTTGGTAGGTCACCTATTCGCTTTCATGTAAAAGGCATAAACAACAGTGAGCTGTAAAATATACTGGTTTAAACTTAAGATGGAGAAAGAAGGATGTTGAAATCTCATCTGGTTATCTCAGTTACCCTGACTGTGCTCTACGCGGACAACCTACGAGCATGTGCGCACACGCGCGTGGAGACACACACACACACACACACACACCAGAGTACAACAGAGTAGATATACAGGGACAAACTTAAGAGCTTCCTCCGATTATTAGGATAGAAATTCACAAATGCACTTTTGCAATATTTGTAAATGGAAAGCATGGGCACCTCATTAAGAGGAAACATTAAGCATAAAAAAGTGCAGTGACTTGCTCAGTGTTTGGCTTCCCTCTCACATCAAAACTCATCGTAGAATGGCCCAAACATGACAGGATGTTTAAAATTTGCAGTATTGGAAGGGGAAAAAAAAGATCACATGATGATTTCATAAATACATAGAAGACCAAAGAAAAGTTGGACACTACCCTGTTTGCTGCAACTCCAAGGTGAGTTAAAACCAACTTTGGAACTAATAACTCTGAGATCTCAAAGCTTTCTAATAACCAGGATTTTCAACTATGCAATTTAACGACAACCCTGCTGTTGGCCTTTCCTGACCTGTTGTGAAGTTAATCAGGCAAACTAATGTGGGCTAACAAGTCTTTTTCACACTGTTCGATCACCCTGCCTCTCTTTTTCTCCGCAGACCTCGCCTTTCTCCCACTCTGTCTAGCCATCCTCCTCAAAGCACACAAAATGGCCACTGTAACCATGCATTACTGCTCATTAGATCACAGGTTAGTCAAGTGGAACTGCCCGGGGTTCCCAAAGGAGAGCTGTACTTCAAAAATCTGTCCATGTCAAATGAAGAAAAAAAACCCTGAGCGTGGGGTCACCCAGATCAATGATCAAAAGAAACAGAGAATGAGGGGGGGGAGCACACCCTCGTTTTTGTTAAAAACACACACAGGTCTGATTTATTATAAGGAATACAGGGATACGATGGGGTTTTCTCTTATACCCAGATGTTTTTTTTTTAATTAAGTAATTTGCTTTAATCAGGACCTTTTGGTTAACTTTTGGGCTTTTGGAAAGTCTTATCCTTAGAATTTCCCCCAAAAGCAAATGCACTCCAGGAAATCCAGTTTTTAGGAGGACCCTTAAATATTTCCAAAAACACTTGAAAAGCAATAAAAGCAATGCAAACTAATGCACCTTTAAGGCATGAGGAGATTCTATTTAAATCTCAACATAAGAATTGGTGCCATGACAGGACACTCTAAAATAATCCAAGGAACCTCTTGGACCTTCAAAGAGGAAACAAGGAGCCTGTCAATCACATCATGAGAACACACCAAGTGACACGCTATAAAAAGCAGATTTCGGGGCTTCTGTGAGGCCTCACAGAAACCTAGAAATCTGCAGGTAGGTCCACAGCCTGTTCAAGCATTTCCCTCATTTTCATGCATTGGCAAAGTACAACATTCTACATTTGCTTTTTTTTTTTTTTTTTAAGAAAAAAACTTCCCATACGGGAAGCTTGACAAATTAGAAAATTCAAGCAGAATGACCTATCTGGAATATTGTAAAGAACAAACTTTAGTATCGAGTTTCACAAGTCAAAATCTCCAGAAGTTTGGATTTTCCCTGTTTCCCCACAATAGCAGAGCAAAGTACATTTTGTCGGCACAGCGATGAAAAGCAGTTTGACAAGAACACAGTCCAAGTGAATGGTAGTAATAGAAACTTGCTTATAATTTAACCTAACGGAAGTTGTAAGAGCGGTGTAAGGTTTTCATTGCTTTACGAAATTTCTTTGGTATTTGGAACTCATTCTTCAAGCACTCTCAGCAGCATGTAAACATACCTGACTCTACACTGGATTTTCTGTTTCACTTCTGTGTATCTAACAGGCATTCATGACACTATAGCAGGCACAGCCAGAAGTGCCATTTCATGCTCTTAATACCTCCGTCCAGAGGAGGAGAGACCCAGCCGTTAATCCTGGGCACTCTGTGTGCTCAGTTCTCAGGTAATCCTCACTATTTGCTATGTGGTAGGTTCTAGGATCAGCCCCATTTTACAGATGAGGAAATGGATTTAATTTTTTGTTCATATTACTCAGTTGGTCCACAGTGAGACGGACTTAAATCCAGATGGTCTGACTTCAGAGCCTTATTGTCTGCCATCTCTAAACCCAAAGTGCCAAGTTAAATACCTATCAAGTTAAACGTGTGTATACCCCGTGATCCAGCAATTCCAATTTGACACATACACACTTCAGAAATGCTTGCATATATACACGAGGAAACATGTACAAAGACATTCATCAACAGCTTTGTTTGTAACGCTGAAAATCCAGAAACAACCTTAAAGTTTATCAATAAGAATAAATAAATAAAATTATGGCACAGTCATGCCTTGGAACATAATATATCAGTGAAAATAAATAAGTTAGATTTACATATATAAGCTCAAAAAATGTAATAAAAAAAGCACGACAAAGTATACACTCTACGACACCACTTATGTAAATTTTTATCACACAAAACATTACTGTATATTACTTAGAGATACATGCATATGTATTATAAGTATAAAAATGTATGTTGGGAAAGATACCAACTTCAAGATACACTCACTTAAGAAGTGAGGGAAGGGGCTTTGAAAATCCATCTTTACTGATTTCTTTAAGGAAAAGGTCTGAAGAAATATGGCAAAATGTTAAAATGTGCTGAACCTGGGTAATGGGTAGAGGAGTTTCACTGTCGTATCATTTTCTTGTACTTCTCTCTATCTTTAAGTTCTTCACAATTAAAATAATTAAAGTATGATTTCTTAGATGCATATCCTCATATATTCCGAAACAAGTCTTTCTCCAGAAATCAGAGTTGGATTTCCTATAAATTACCTTTCTCCCACTTAAAATTCAAGGTAATTGCTTAAAATTCAAGGTAACAACCTAGAGACTAAAGTGTTAAAGTTACCTTTGCTGAAATGATTATACTACCTTACTGCACAAGTCTTAGAAATATCATTTTTAAGATAACCACATCATTAATATATAGTCCACATTTCTATTGTTAAGCAAAATTCATTAAGTTGGTGTTTCTAACCTTTTCACATATAAAGTCTCCTAAGCAAGTAGCCAGGTTGAAGGCTGAGCGTTTTAATGTACAGCAGACCAGGGGCGCCTGGGTGGCTTAGTCAGTCAAGGGTCGGACTTCCGCTAAGGTCATTATCTCATGGTTTGTGGGTTCGAAACCTGTGTCAGGCTCTGTGCTGACAGCTGAGAACCTGGAGGCTGCTTCAGATTCTGTGTCTCCCTCTTTGCCCCTCCCCCACTTGCACTAGGTCTCTCTCTCTCTCAAAAATAAAAAACAGTAAAAAAAAAAAAAAAGTACAACAGGCCAGGGCACATGAGGAAAACAGAATATAGTTCACTGTATACAGTTTCATACCTGTTTAAAATTTACCATATAGTTTTACTGTCATTCAGGTTAATTTAAATGAGATGGATTTTTAAGACTAAAATGAATGGATTTTTAAAGATTATGTAATACTCCATGGAGATCCCAATGAGAAAGACACCCATTGGATGGTACTCAGATAATCTTAATTGACAGAGAATGGATCAAGTAATGTCAACCATAATTCGATACAAATTTGTACATATTTGTGAGCAGAGCTGGAGAAGCGATGTTATTCCAAAAATAATTTCAGTGAAAGTAAATCGAGCAATTATAGCTATATCTCTTGCTTTAACATCTTAGAAATATGACATTTTTAATAGCACACATTTTTCAATTCTGCTTTACTATGGCTAAAGAACCATATGGCAAAATCTTAACTAGAATCCGAATAAGAACAAGTACTAAAGGAATTACAATTTTTGTATTCCATTTTTAACAGATAAAACTACAAAAACACAGATCCGTATCGAGTGTTTTACCAAAAAAAGCAATGTCTGGGGCCTCAGATGAACTTAGTACAAATTCAACAAAATATTCCATACTCTCTGTATCTATACTGCTAGAACCAATGTTGTAAATAATTAAAGGGGCGCTGCAGATTAGAATCATTAAAGACTGTTTCCCTAGAGCAGAAAACTGTGCTGAGCAGAAAACTTTTTAATAAAAAATTTCTGTTAAGTATAACAGGCTCAAGCAATCTGGCAATCTTATGTTTTACCTTCAAGTCTGTTTTTCCTTTTTCAGCTAAAAAAAAAAACTTAATTTGCTTGTTAATATAAAAGTCATTAAAAAGCCATTATTAATTAAGGAAAAACAGAAAGATGTCCAAACTTGAGCTTTAATTAAAGAAAAACATCAAAGTCCATATAAAAATATGGGAAATTGACATCTCTTTTTATTGCCCCAAACATGTAGACACATGCATTTTTACACTTAATGAATCTCTACCCACTCATTTAAATAATTCAAACATTGAGACTTAACCTTTTCAAGAAGTTTGGCAAGTACCATTTTAAATGAGACTATCCTAGAACAGAATAAAATGTAAGTCTTTAAATATAATAAAAGACTCTTTCTTAAGAATTCATGTTTTCGTGTTTTGGAAAATTAGGCCATTTGGGCACAATGATTCGTTTTTTCAGACAGTCAATAACTGTAATAACGATTCTACTCAGTGCATATAAATTATACCTGTATCTCAGCATCATTTTTGGCCTGTTTTTCCACATCTCTCATTGCCACGGCATGATGAGAGAGTATCTTTCTTTTATAGCACCGTTAACAATTGTAAGTCTTCAATCAGCTGTTCTCCAAGCATTCCTCTGCCAAGCTCTTATTTTCATTTATTTCTTTGTTCTCCTTGCCTAAACTAAACACGAGTTACCCAGAGTTTCCACTCTGGCCCCTTTCAATAAAGACTTGTTTTGGCTTGACAAATTATTAGTCATCACTACAGTTCTAAAAATATTTTACAAATTCTTACACGTTAAAATTTTGTTGTTCTAGGCAACCTTCAATTTTACTTCACAGTTCATACACAGAGCCTTCTTCCCATAAGGTTTAGCTGGTTTCACTTGTTTATGAAGAAAGCAATTCCAGTTACTTTATGGGACTGTTTACTGCCTAAACATTCTTTATAGAGCATTCTTATTTCAGGTGTGGAATAAAAGTAAACTCAATCTAGGCACACCACACTTAATGCAACAAATTCAGACACTGGAATATGTTACGTGATAAGCGTAAACAGAATAAAATGAAAACCCACTGGACTCCTTCTTTCTAAGACAGTAGAAAACTTGTGATTTTTTTGGTCAAAGATTAACATGTACAAATTACAATTTCAGAATTTCTAGCCGAGAAGATAATTTCTATTCCACTACTGAATACTGTGACATCAAACATACCAAAGATCTTAGCAGGCCAGTCAGGGGAGAGAACTACGTGGTGTCTGCAAAATGAGATGTCATTTTTATTCACTGGACTCCTGTTGACACCTTCTTGTTTGTGTTCGAGGCTGTATCATGCCTTCACTTGAAACCTCTAGATTCCCCTTTACTCAAGATACAAACATTCAAAGCACTATATGAATATTTAAATAAGAGTGGTGGCTGAACATGGACATCTACATAGAGATACTAGTAAAGAAAGAGATTCTGCATTATCAGTAAACAAAACGGAAAAGAGGTTCTATAGACAAGGAACTCAGGTGTGGGTTAGTTCATTTCTGCCAGAGCTCATGTACACTGGGAAAGTGGCTACTTCTAAGTGGCATTCTACTGTCGGTACCACTGCACACGCCTGGCTCCCTGTTTTCCTCCAAGGCACATGCAATTCACAGGTAAAGAAAAAAGAAGTGGCAAGGAGAAAATTCCAGTTTCTAAGTAGCAGAGTATTCTATTCATCTCAAAAAGACGAAAGCAGGTATCTTTCATTACACGTTTTTGTTCTTAGAGGAAGAAGGCCCAAAATATGTGATTTTCATATTTCTGTTAATAGAG
Source organism: Crocuta crocuta (assembly GCF_008692635.1). NCBI lineage: Eukaryota > Metazoa > Chordata > Mammalia > Carnivora > Hyaenidae > Crocuta > Crocuta crocuta. The sequence goes on from NW_027527952.1 coordinate 1,609,176, forward strand.
CAGAGCTTTTCAAAGTCACTACCAAAAATGGACCGGTTTTCTTACCTGCTTTTTCCATGCTTTAAGTTAAGGATATCTGTCTCATTATAAACCCTGCGGACTCCCTAGGTTTTCTGTAGTCTAGCTTTGCTGTGATTACTGGTCAAAACCTTTAATTACAGTATATAGTTTGTGCAGCTGCCTGGAAACTGGTCTCAGGGTCAGTGGCTCTTCCCGTTCCCCTCTTTCCATTCTTTTGAAGCAATATTGCTGAACTGAAGGCATTGTTCCAGCTTTCTGGTACGCTCTGTCTGCTGCACACTATGAATAGCTTTGCAATCACTCCAGCAATTGGTTCTTCAACTGCCTTTAGGTTGTCAATTGTAATTCATTGGCTCCAGGCACCTTTTCTCTTTTCATTCTCTTGAGGTCTTTTCTTATTTAATTTGCAATAATATTAGGGAATGTCTTCTTCAGACATGTCACTAATGTCTTCCTGATTTTGAGGCTGGGTGTACATTTGACTTTCATATATATGCCTGTTAAAATGTTTCTCTATTTCTTGTATCTCTGACTTGGGTTGACAATCTTTGCAGTATCTTATGAGGAATTTGGTTTTATGTTCAAGTCTTCAAGTCTAAAGGATAATCTAAAGGATAATCCTCCTTGAAATATTCTCATTGGAGTTAATTCATGTAATTAGTCATGATTATTTTTATAACTTCCCAAAGACACAATTTTTCATTTTTGTGATAATTAAGCTTTCACATTTTGTTCCCATGATTATGCCCTCTTCTCTTTTGTAGTTTTTTATAAAAATTATAAACTTGAATTCTATATAACTTCAGGAATTAGTTAAGTAAGAAATGAAGTGTTTTGACTATTTAGAAACCAATGCCTATGTTTTTAGAGCCTTTCAGAAGACCTATCCTTATTCCTCAAATATCTTTTGAGAGATTATATAAGAAAACATTAAAACTATTCAAAATGAGTTCCCATGCTTCTGCATNTTATATATATAGATATAAAAATATATAACATATATATTTTAATAAAAAGGACAAACATCTCTTTATTTGCTAAGAGAAAACAAAACCTCAGTGGATTATGTCTCAACTCCTTAGTTCTGGATAAAACCCAGAACGGTAACCCCTCTCATTAGCCTCAGTCATCCCGGAGAAACCAAAGGTATTTTTAAGCAGACACTATGTAATAATAATAATGAAAATAATTATCATAATGATAATAACTAACGCTTATTGTGCTTTTTATCTTCAAAGCACCTTACTGACATTAACCATGTGTCTATTTTCAAATTAATTTAACTCGACAAATGTCTTATTAACTTTAAGTTATGGAATGTGGAGTCAACGGAGTTTTCTTTTGCAAATGAAATAAATAAGTAAATAAATAATTGGGACTAAGGGCCAAAGAAATTGGTCTGAAAACTTCAGCCTCAGAATCATTTGCTGGCTTTGTTGAATGAGGTTTGATGAAACACAAATTTTTACAAAATACAAAATTGAAAATAAAGGGTGAAGTTCACCACTATAAACACACAAATACCGATTGCTTCAAAAAGGCCCAGAAAGAGAAAGTCAAACTCTAACTGTACGATTACTGTATATATTTTTTTTAATGTACGGGAATTAAAAGTGTTAAATGTAATAAACGAGGGGTGCCTGCATGACTTAGTTAAGCATCCAACTCTTGATTCCTGCTCAGGTCATGATCTCATGGTTCCTGAGATGGAGCCCTTTGTTGGGTTCTGGCTAACAGCACGGAGCCTGCTTGGGAGTCTCACTCTCCTCCTCTCTGTGCCCCTCCCCCACTTGTGTGGCAGGGTATGCAATACACGTGCGCTCTCTCTCTCTCTCTCAAAATAAATAAATAAATCAGTGAACAACCTTTTAAAAATTTAAAAATGAAAAAAAAATCCTTCCAAGTTTCATTAATGTATAACAATTTTATTATAAAGCTACATTTGTTCTTTTATTTTTTAAATTTTTAAATGTTTTATTTATTTCTAGGAGAGAGAGAGAGAGAGAGACAGCATGAGCAGGGGAAGGTCAGAGAGAGGGAGTCACAGACTCTGAAACAGGCTCCAGGCTCTGAGCGGGCAGTCAGCACAGAGCCCGACGCGGGGCTCGAACCCACGAACCGCGAGATCATGACCTAAGCGAAAGTCGGACGCTTAACCGACTAAGCCACCCAGGCGCCCTAAAGCTACATTTGTTCTTAATCCATTGAATGTATTGCTTTAAAACCATTTCAGTTACGTTCCCATAGAGCTTCATCAGGTACTGGTCTGAAGTAAAAGACAGTCTGCTATGCTAACAACTGAAATAAGCTCTATATACTTAAAATAATGGGCAATTAATAAAAACACATTAAAGGAATATTATTCAGCCAAGATGTCCTGCCACTTTCTGTGAAGGATTTTGGGGAAAAAAAATAGTAACCTGTTATAAGCAAGGTCTTCAGGCAGACAAACACAAATTTAAGTACATAAAAATATCTGAAAGTAAACTCTTCTAAGTCTAGTAAGCGGCAGATTAAAGCTTTGCAACACCATTGCTATGGTCAGAGTGGTGAGATTTCATGCAAGATGCAGTTTATGAGTAATATTCAAAGGTCAGGTTTGGTGTGTTGGAAAAAGAAAGTTCAAGGATGGAAACATGAGCCAGACTCGGTAGAGGTAGGGAATGTGGATAAAACTGATGGTGTCAAAGCCAGGAAGGAAGCATGTATGGGAAGGCTCAGAGGTACTACTCATTCCAATAACATATAATTGAGCACAGAGACATAAACAAGCCAGAAGTCCTGTCCTTCAAGGTGCTTACAATCTTGAGGGGTAGACAGAAAAGTTACAGGCAATTAATTCTAGTATTATGACTTGGATATGCCTAGGATGCCATGGGAAGTCAGAAGGAGGGCACCTAGTCCAGTCTTCGATGTTTAGGGACGCTTTTTGATGTGAACTATAATAATCTTTAGGTGGTTTTCCTAGAGCAGCAGAAATAGTGAGCAGTAGCTCAATGAGAGTGAGAAAAAAGAAGGGAGTTCAATAGTCAAGTGCATTGACATATAAGACTGGTGGCGTTTCACATACTTCTAGAAGGAATTAGAAGATAGTACTGGTTTTTAATATGGGTATCATGAAAAAATAGATAGGAAATTGGTTCTTAATGGTCTGTGTTGAAGAACAGGGATAAAGTGGGAGGTCTGGGGATGTAAACACTCAGGAAACTTCACAGTACTGCACAGGTGAGAGAACTGTACCCTGAAGACATCTGGATGTGCGAAGTAAGAGGAAGAACTGGAAGAGGTTCCAAAATTCGCCAGCTTTACATTAAACAAAGATATACATTAGACAGACTCAAGGAAGAAAGTGGAAAGAAACAGGGGTTTTATAAGACAACATAATGAATTCTTGTTATATTTTTAAATGTATTATACTGTTATCCCACCTAAATAATTTTCTTGAAAGGAAGGACCTTTCAGATGTACACTTGTTAATGGGAATTTATTAGTTTTCAGTGGGGAGGGCACATTCTCGTAATACTGCTTGGCGGGTGCAAGAAATACAGATATAGTATAGATATATCTTGAATGCTAAGATCAAACTGGCTAGATTTAGAATTGATGAAATCAAACATAAAAATTAGTTTTTTTCAAGGAATATGTATAAAAAAGTACATGAATGTATAAGAACATATCCCCACTCTCAGCATTCAGCTAAAAGTTGCTCTTCAAAAAATAAAAGTGTCATTGTTATAAATTTAATTAACTATTGCAATGGTGGTGATTTTAGTTTTTCTTGCACATTAGTAAACATTTTCAGGAGATCACGGAGTCATTCCTCCAAACCTTCTCATTGTTTCCCCAAGATTAAACTGTAACAGAGTAAAGTACATCTGTAAGGAATGAACAAAAAATAATTTGTATCTCTTATATCATTTTAAAGTAAGTATATGTCCCATAAGGGAATTTTCAGACTGCTCACACAATACGTATGTACACTGCTCTAAGTGAAATCAAATCAGTATTCTAAAACGCTGCCAAGACGCAGGTCAGGATACTTGGAAGACTCCTAAGATTTAAAGTGTATGACACTTTACAATCATTATTTTACAAACACACACACATTTCTCTCCATATACAAAGAATAAAAATAAACTAAGTATGTTACATGATTTAAACACTGCTTTGTATTTTCTAATAAAAGATTTGTCATGCATAACCAGAGATGATATTCACTACTTCACAGAGATATCAAAACAAAAGAAGCCAAAAACACCGCTCCACCGTTAACAAGTGTGAGTACAGAATAAAAATTTTAAATTAGAGGCTTACTATTTGCAGACCAGCAGTGCCCAAACATTTCAATCTTTCAAAATTCTCTGACCCTTTGTAGGAAGGGGAAAGTGTATACCATTTAGAAACAGTGATCTATAAAGAAGGATTATAATTAAATGCAGTGGTTCAATAACGTCAAAAACACACCAGCACTCTCTTCCACAAGAGGTCTATAGACTAAAAAGTGAGAAGTAGATGAAGTATTCATGATACACTAAATAGTGAAAAGTATTTTTCAAAAATAGGAATATTTATAATCAAAACATGGGCTAAAAAGGTAATGCCTGTTTGTCTCGTTATAGAAATCCTTGCAAATACTCTACTCATACTTCTATTTTGTTCTTTCTAAATAGAACCTCACATTCAATGTACATCACAGTAACAAACTGGGTGACAATTCCGAGAAAACAGAGAAATGCCTGATCACAAATTTTAACCTTGATGTTGCCATCCTAATTTAAAAGCTGGATCTTCTTGAGCTACAATTAATGAGCCCTGGAACCAAAATCATTTGACCTTACAAGTTCACTTCAAAAATCCTTATTTCATGGTTTTCACATTTCTTAGTATTTGCTTTAATACAAAATGCATGACAGACTTGATTCAGTAGTTTTCATGTGCTATTTCTAAAAAAAGGTAAACATTTTTGAATTAAGGATATGGACAAATATCAATTCAGGTTAGGCTGCTGGAAGGTTAAACTATTTCTTTCATGCTGACACAACGTGTCATTTTATAAGACACGGTAATGCTCAATAAAACAAAAATAAGATTTTAAAAAGCTAGGAAGTAAAAGAGTCCGAATTGGCAATTGTGTAGAGGGAAAACAGGATTACATTTATTGGTTACTATATCAACTTAACTTCTCATAAAATCCTCCTGATCTATTAAATAACTTCAGAACTGAAGTATGCTCTCCAATGGGAGTTGTAAAACAAATTAGATACAATTACCATTCAATACAAATAAAAAGCCAACCTATTTACCCTTAAGATGATTCTTGTTTTAAAGCTGCCTTATTTAAATTGGACGAGAATTTTCCCTAATGAATCAAGTGGGCCTCTTGACTTAATTATAGATTTTCATATTATATTTTCTATAGAGAAAAATAGTTGATATGAGTAAATTCTGGAAAACTGTGGTAACTACACCTCCCCAAAGTGAATACAACAAACATCTGTTGCAAGAACTGCTTGGCTTTCAGACAGTCCGTAAAGGGTGTTCGTTTTCCCAGTGTTTTGCGATAAAAAAAAAAAAAAAAAGATTATTTATTAAAAAAAAACACGTTTCTACTATCAATTCTCAAGATGTAAAAACTTAAAAGGCTGTTGAGTTAAACACAGGTCATTACCAGGTTTATTACAGAAGGAGAACTATGCAATGTACAAGACTCTACTTGCATTCTAAAAGGGTAACAAAATAATTGGGCATGTTGCCCTCTGTGGGTTAGAAAGTAATTTTAACCATTGTCTTCCTTTCTTAACTCCATTCTCTACACAAACATTCCAACACTCAGAGCAGAGGAGGGGACTAAATATATAGAACCTCCTGAGATTTTCATCCTCTGTTGGAATCCCATGGATAATTCAGCTTTCTCCTCTGGATCTCACCAGCTTCTAAATGCAACACTCTGTTATGCTCATTAGATGATAAATAAATTCTTAAAGTTTTACTGCAGGACAGGATAATTACAATTATTATTTTGTGTGTGTGTGTGTGTAATGCATTGAGCACAAAATGTAGTAATTTCAATGGGAGGAGGGCAAGAATCAATGAGCATTTATGACTCATCATCTTTTCTTCGCTGCATCAAAGAATTGTTCGGTGCTTCTGGTAAACTGAATGCATTTTCCTTGATTCTGAAAGAATAGAATTTTGCCTCAAACTCACAGCTATACTGCAAAGTAAAAATCCATCTTTTTAGCTTTTGAAAATTACAGGAAGTGCACACGAATTAGCAGGTACAAATGAATAAAAATGTTATAAGCAACAGAGCACAGGGACATGTAATACCTTTACAAGAAGGAAAGGAGGAGGAGCAAACAGAAGGCCACGTCTGAACATATTTCAAATGACACATTAGTATGCACACTTTTAAATCTTCCACTCTCTCTGCTACGCAAACCTACTCACAACCATTTTGAGATGACTGTTTATTATAAGTTTCAGTATTTATAATTCCACTTTTACACTAACTTATTAATCAGGTATCGATCCCTAAAACATTCCTGGAAGCATTTCAACAAGGCATTGGTAACACACTATTCTGAGAAACCTCTGTCATTTAAGTCACGAGCAGAATAGAAAGCTTCCTATTTTTTTCCTGCCAAATCCAACGTATGAGCACTCCGTTATGTTTCGACAAGCTTCAAGATCTCTAACAGAATTTGTCCACATCTTCAATTATAATCTAAAATGTTAACATCCACATGTACGGTATGTGTTCATACAACCATAGGGATAATACCTTAAACAGTCCTCCCAATGCTATTTGCAAATTCCATTACAAGCAAAAGTTCTGAGGAAAAGTCATTTAAAATTGATAAAAATAGAAAGTCCAGTCATACATGATCCAGGACACACAAATTTTGAATAATTTTCAAATCATTCTGTTTATTCTATATTTAAAACCTCTATCTCACTAAAAGATGAATCACAAAAAGATATTTGCCCATTTCTTAGGAAAGATACTACCCAACACACAAAAGGCATATTCTGAAGCAATTAATTGTTAAAAGCTTCCTTTCTTCAAGGCGACAGTCTTTAATTTCTATGGAGAATTACCCTGAGTTACCTATCTGGTTTCAAAAAAAATTAGTTTCAATTTTAAGATGTCTAAAGAAAAGTTTCTTAAATTTAAAAGAAAAAATTCAGGTATTGTACCTAACTTGAATAGTGATTTGAAGTTGTAAGGTCACTTGTATATGTATTTTATGTTTTATTATAGATGTATTACATATTGTTTATGTACAAAATATTATATTGTCTATTTGTATTCTGTAATGCATACATATATTTCCCCACAATATAGCTCAGAACAATGCATTTTCAGCAAGTATCTTATAATTTAGAACACTCATAACTACCTATGATTAGGCACTATTATATCTACTTTACAGGCAGGAAAACTGGTGCTGAGAAATTAAAAGATCTACCCAAAGTCTTAAGAACAGATCAGGAAGGCACCACAAGTTCCGTACTGAAGATCTGCACGTTAATGACTCTGATTTTCATTGCTTTGTTTCTACCTTTATTATTTAATATTATCTATAAGATATTTCATAAAATCTAAAAAGGAAAAAGGTGCCTGCTGACTACTTAATAATGAATGAAGCAACAAAAGACAGGCACGAATTCTATTTAGTAAGAAACCCTTGCCTTCTTTACGATTTTTCTAAGACTTAAATGAAAACTGTCTTGATATAGTACCTCTTCTACTGCTTAGTACTTTAAACTTCAAAGTAAATTATCTAAAACTATCCACTCAAAAAAAAAAAAAAGACTGCATTATTCCCATTTTACTGATGGGAAGACAAGCCAAGGAACAAAGCTCTTTGCAGGCATCCCACAGTAAGTGTGAAACAAGTCTGGAGTTCGAACATCTTAGGTCCTTGACTCCTCATCCTATGTTTCAGACTACTGAAACATACTACACTACTACTACTACACACTACTACTAACACTACTACAGAGCAGTGTTACTCCTATTAATTATAATATTTCAAAGTCACTACAGGAAGCACACAATTTTCTGAAGGAGGCGGGAGAAACCTACCTTGAAAGTTACAGGTGTAAATGAATACACAGAAAGTCTTTATTTCACTGTACTTTGGTTACAATTCACTACAATTCAAATTTTAAAAATTATCCACCTATCTTATTCCTCCAGTATCCATCAATCAGAAGCTCTGCTGGGTCAGACATTGATTTTTTTTTTTTCTTTTTTGGTCCAGAACTAGACTCATGTTTTTATAAGAGAGATACATGCTAAGAAATGAAATTAAATGAGGAAGATAAAGAACGGGTCCATAGTAAAGTGTATTTGGTGGCATGGAACTTGCAAGGTAAGACATCAATTTTCAGCCTGGCTGGTTACAGAATAGGACTCATTGCTTCTAGTCAACAGTGAGCATTTCAGAAGGACAACAACATGACATCTGAGGGCAAGTGATGCATGGTGACACGCATGAGGCATTTCTTGAAAAGCTGGAGAAAAGAAAATGAACTAAGTAAGCTAGCAGGGTAAGAAATGTTAAATAACTAAGCCTTCAACCTTTTAAAATAGATGAGAAAAATATTCATATAAGTCCTCTAACTTTTGCTAAAGTTAAAAAAAATGATGCTTTCCAAGTGGAGAAAGGCATACAAACAATTTCTACAGACTGACAGTCTTTCTACTTTCTCAGAAAATTAGGGCTTCATGTTGGAAAACACACAACCAGCATATTTCTACTTATAGACAGGTTTTCAGATTCCAATGTGGCAGCAAAAACACAGCAAACAAGACAAAGAGTTGTCACATTCATGAGACATACCTCTTGGACTGATCGAGCAGCTGGCTTGTCTTGATGATTGGCCAATATTAAAAAGGGTAAAGTGCATAACTGTGGGTGCTGAAGAGCTGAGTGCAGTTCATTCCTAGCAGTTTCTAAATCATCTTCTGAAGAGGCACTGTCTAATACAAATATTACCCCTTGAGATCCTTGGTAGTAGCGACTCCAATATTTCCGGATATTATCAGCTCCTGTCAAAAATAAAACAAGATCCTTTTAAAAATAGCTTTCGGCAACTGAAAAATACTCAACAGTCCTGTTGGTGTTCCCAACAGTAATTCCTACTGGAAACCGTCGTAGCTTTTAAAAATTAAGTGCAGAGAACATGGTTGATGAGGACAAAGGCATGAGAGCCAACAGGTGGATGTGGCCTTGAAAGAGAACACCCGTTTTTCAGTCATTCTTCATACCTTTCTTATCAAAATATGTCAGAAAGAACTAGGGTACTTTTTTTTATTGAAACTCAACATTTATTTTTTCTGATTTTGCTTCCTAGTCCTAAATAAAAACTACAGTCTTTATAAATTGAGTTTGAGCCTAACTCGTAGAGTAGTGTAACCTAGCTGTTCACTGACGCTTCATCCCAGACAATGAACATGATCTTGAGGACAGTCTCTAAAAGAACTACTTGCTGATCAGGACAGCGTTATTTAATTTCATCTAGAAAGTGAAAACTAGCACAATACTTTTATGTATCAAAGTGCTGAGATCTGTGATGAATTTAAAACTTGATACATTTGCATAAATCCACTTGGCAAAGGGCATACTCATGGTCTTGATATGATGGAGTATTCATAAAAAAGACCTGGAAATTCTCATCATCCAAGGCCACGTCTTACTCCTCTTTGTATTTCCAACATCCAGCTATATATAACTTAAGGTTCAGTACAGGAAAGAGGAAGATGAGGGAAGGAGGAAATGAAATTATATACTAATTAAGCTTTATGGATTTTGAGACTAGAAAAACCTGTACAGACTATCCAGTCCAACTGTCTGAGGAAACTGGGGCCAAGAGAAGTGAAGTGACTAATCCCCATTCATGTGTCTAGTAAATCTCAAAACTGAGATTTGCATCTGAGTAGACAACCTGCTCAGGGAGGGCAAGGGCATACCCTACTACATCAGGATGAGTGCTTCTTTAACCTTCATTCTATTCATGAATAGTGTGTGTGTGTGTGTGTGTGCGCGCGCGTGCACGTGCGTAGGGGGAGTGGGATTATTGGTTACACAACAAAAATTGGAGAAAGGTATTTCATTAATTATTGTATATGAGCAAGTCTTAACCAGTTAGTAACAACATGTTAGCCATTCATTGAATATTTAGCTTCTATGTTCGATATACTGCACCAAGTGTTAGGGATAAATAAGGACTGGAGTTGGTATACACCAACTGACAAGAGCCAAATATGTGCATATCTTCTCAACTCTATTCAATGATGTCATACTGACAGCTTCAAACTGGATAGGGTGGGAATATTTTCACCATCAAAATCAACAAAGCTATCGTCAGGTCTTTTCTTCCCCTAAGGACCAACACACCACTGGAGGGCACTAAGAAGCCCATATTTTTCTGTGAGAAATAGAAAAAAATAAAGTAATAAAGCTCTGGGAAGAGGTACTCATTAGGTGTCATGAGCACAAGAGATGAGGCATCTCAACCAGGCTGGGCAATCCTCTTAAATTACAGTTACCAAACAGCTATCATTTATTAAGCACTCCCTACACTCCAGGCACAGTGCTAGGTGTTTTTAAAAGAATAGCTCATAGAATTCTTACAGCCAACCTGAGATGGAGGTATAATTGACTCAGGATTTAAAACTTAAATTTCAGATTTTAAGATCCAGGGTATCCATCATAATACTATACTGAAATAATCAGCTATATAAGAACATCAAGGATATTTAATGTTGAATAACCTTAAATATGTAAAGACATGGGATGTGAACAGGGTTAATGCAGATCAGGCAACATCCAACCAAGAAAACAGAACAAAACAACTTAAGCCCCAGCTTTAATATAGGTAGGTAGTTACATAAGTGATGGTCTAACTAAGAAAAGAACAGAGACGCTGAAATCAGCAACACTTTAAGGCAGGTTCCCCAGGCTCAGAGTCTGAGACCGCATTTCTTGAACACCTGGCTATAGACCGTGGTGTCAGGAGAAACCTGGAGTGAAAGAAGCAAGCTAGAATTGGGGAAGGGGCCTGGCAAAGAAATCGTTTCAAAAATCTAGCCTCAGCCTGATCCAATGAGAAGCTCTAGACCATGGACTCAACCACAGAAGTTGTCCAGTCCAAAGACAAGGAGGCTGTGCTGCTATACGGTTGTACAGTCATTGGCTATGAGCCACCCCTAGGGAACAGGAGGGGGTAGGGCTGTGAGCTCATACTCTCCCAGACATATTTGGTTGAGGCAATTACTGTCAGCCAAGGGCAGCCCTCTGGAGAAGGGTACAGGTGTGAGTCATTAGCAGCCAATACTCGAAGCAGCTGGGAGATGGATGCACTGGCCCAGTAAAGGAGATCTGGGTAGGATACCAACAGCATCTGCTACAAGCTACATCCAGACATTATCCATATGCTAGAGAACCATCCATAAGCTTGAGGAGCAAAAGTAGCCACAGCGTTACCTGATGGTAAATGTTTAAAACAACAATAATGCGTGTGTACATGTCTGTACATAAGTTTATCACAAATTTTACTCAAAGACGGGTAGCACACAATTTTATATAACACATACAACATGCTTTACTGTAAATTCTACAGAGCTCATTAATCTCACAAAACACTTTCATTGATTTTGACCAACTTTTGTAATCATAGCCAACCAATAGTTGCAAGTGACCAAGTGCAGTTCCAAAATAAATGTTGGTGGTACGCATAAGTGTTTTTACATGTATTAACTCATTTACTCTTGATCATCTTAAGAGGTAGGTACTGGTATGGATCTCATGTTATTAATAACAAAACTAAGACATGAAGCAGTCACATAATGTGGCCAACACCTAAAATATTTATCTAGGTCTAATGTGATTGAAATAGAAGGATCATTGACTAGAAAGGTGATAAAACTCAACAAAGAACTCTATTACCACATAAGCCAGGAGGCAGAAGAAAGCAACTTATCAGAATAAAAGGTACCTAAGTGCCTATATATATTAATGCTCAGAGTGGGAACATGTCCAAGAACATTTCCAGACAATTAACTCAATGAATATTTTTAAGTACTATTCTATACAACTCACTGAGCAAGGACCTATAAGAAATATTTAAAACTCCATTATTCCCTTAGATCAAACCCTCAAATTCTTTAAAGTAATAGTTACTACAACAGTGCTGTTAATATATTGTAATAAGTACGGCCATAGCATTAGAGGGATGCAGAGAATCAAGTATAAAGAGAAGAATACTGGTTACACGTTTCAATGGAAATTTTCTATTGGAAACACATGGGACATATTCGAAATCTAACACATGAGGGTCATCTTTTTCAACAAGAAACTATTTCCATCTGCCACATTTAGGAGCTCATAAGACACCAGAAATGGTGAGACAAAATGGACCTAAGTCCAATGACTGTGTTGATGGATGAAACAAACCCAAAGAGAAATGCTGGAATTTCTTTAAATGTTCCTTCTCTGTCATACTATGTGGATGATACATTATTAATGCCAAAGACTCTTTTCTTTAGTCTCCTGCCACACAGCTATCTGTCCAATCTTAGCATGTCTAAAGTTCATCAACAATGGGCTTAGAATCTGAAATTCCAGTTCAGCCTTTTGCACAAGGGCTTTGATCATCAGGGCCGAAACCCAGAGTAGCCCAGGAAACCAGGAATGGGGTGAAGAGCAGTATCAAGTTGATTGGTCCAGCTGAGAGGACCTTAGATGAGCCATCAGATTAAAATGAGAAACTGATAGGTCATTAACCCAGCTGCCAGATGCTCTGAGAAGTGAGCCTAACTGGGAAAATTAGGAACACCGTTTAAGGTCCACATCCCAACATTCCTCACCCACAAACCAAGTTCAAAGGGAGTAACATATACAGGACATCACATCACAAATGGTCTGGGGCCACTCATTTTAATGACTGAATAGTGCATGCTCTTTGTCACTTAAATTGGTATATAAAGAGGTTAAACACCAAACCCAAACCTGGCCTATATTTTGTATTCGGATTAAAAAACAAAGGGTATGCTAACAGTGGAGAGGTTGGGGAGGTGAGGGTGTTACCCAGTGTCTGAATTACCCAACGTCCAATACTGCCTTACTGAAGGCTGTGAGGAGCCCTTGGTATCCTAAGAGTTCACTTGGAAAGTCAATCAACCAGGAGAGCCTGGTTCAAGCTACTACAAGAGGAAAGCTAGAAGATAGGAGCATAAAGTGTCTTCATTATACAAGGTTCTTTTGTATGGCACACTATGGACAACTATGGCAACATTCTCCTTTTCATTAATTCCTCTAACGAATGTTTACTGAGCACCTGGCACCATCCCAGGCACTGGGGACACAGTAGCAAACAAAAAAGACAAAAGCTTCCGTCTTCATAGTGCTTACATTCTTTACCAGCAGAGCCAGCCTACCATTATAGAGGCTAAAAATGCCAATTATTTGTTTTCCAAGCTCTCCCTTCCGGCATGAACAGATGACTCAGTTTTGGCAAACTGGGACTCAACACAGGTCTGCTGGGAGCTTCTGGAAGAAACGTATCCCTCAAAAAAAGGGGAGACACCCAAAGAGAGTGATCTCTCTCTTCCAGTGATCAGATTCCATTAGATGATAACCTTCCCAGCAATCTTGAAGGGGACATACCAACACACTAAGGAGGTCACAACGGGAAGACAGAAGGCCTGGTCCTTGAGAACACCGCTGAGCAGTGGTACCAACCACCTATAAGGACACTTTATTTTGTGAGCATAGTGAATGCCTAATTACTCAGGCCAATTTCAGACTATTTTATTATTTGCAGCCAAAAAGATGCTTAGCTCCCTTAAGTTAAAAGGCTATAAATAGGTTTTTTAAAAGAGTTTTTCTTTGAAAGATGAAACCAATGAGCTAAACAAACAGGGATACACAGGAGTTAACAATACAAATAGTTGTTCAAAGTTGCCCGATGGAAAATTTGATCTCTAGACCAGTGATGTCTAACTGAACTTTTTGTGATTAAAAAAAAGAAAAGCCACTAGCCACTGTGGCTACTGAGCACTTGAAATGTGGCCAGTGTAACTGAAGAACTGGATTTTATAAAAATTTATTTAAATTTGAAGGTTAGATGACATATGTGGCTAGTGGCTACTATATTGGATAGTATGTTCTAGATATTCCTCTAACTTACTGCTACCTTGAGCAACTGCTAGAAACCCCTAAGAAGAGGTAGAGATCTAATCCTATCTCTGAAAGGAAAAGCCATGTAGCCATGCTGGTATTGGAGCAGGTGTGGTCACTCTGATCCACAGACAAGGGTGCCAAAGGGTGACACAATAGGCTAACCAGGGTGAGGGTGTCCACTAGGGTCAGCCATCCTCTCGTGGCACAGAGAGTCAGGATGGGGAGTCAAGTGTCTTCTCTTTCTATACTCTTACCACGGTCTTAAGAAAATGGAGAATAAGAATATTTTCCCTCTGGAAAACTTAATGAGATTGGATAAATGAAACCGCTTTTGGAGAATTTCAACTGTAAGTTAATTCTTCAAATTTTAGTGAAGGAGGATACATCCTCGGAACACAAGTTGCGTCAGCAGTATTACTTTAAGAAGAATGATTTCCAGCATAGGGAGAAAATGTTCAAGGGCAGGATGAGAGAAAGGACAGAAAAGTACTAATTTTAATTTTTTTTTTTGCCCCTCCCATATATGGAATCTTGGGCTTTCTGATGGGTGGTTCCTTCATTCTTTTCATCTTCTATACATCAGACCCACTCAATCTGCTTTTAAAAACTGAAATACTAAGAGTCCAGATGAACTAAGATATACACATCTAAACTCAAACTTTCGTTATGGACTTCCCCGGCCCCAGCAAAAAGCACCAAAGTATTGTAAATTAAGCCCTCCTTAAATGGTCAATACAAAGTATAAAAATGTGAAGACTGAAAGTCAAGTTCTCTGAAGGGAGGTGTACTGTTCTATTTTGCTTTAAGAGTCAAAAAACACTCTAGATGACAGAATTTTAGAAAAATGAGAACTGATTAGTTCTTTATGAAAAACAAAAATGTGGCCTTCATAATAGAAGAATCACCACTGAACAGGATAAACCATTGAGCTGGAGAAGCCCAAAGTCCTCAGGCTCACAGTAAGATGAGCTGAGAACACCCACATAGAATATAAAAGAAGGTTCACACCTAGTCGTCATCCACCCCCGCCTCACCAACATATTACATCACATCTAACTTTGTAAAGGTGTTTATATACATCAACTCACTTAACTTTTTAGGAGTTATTATGCTTATTTAATGGATGAAGAAATTGGGACAGAAAGTTTAAGTACTTTTCTCCATATCCAGCTAATAAATGGCAGATCTAGGATTCAAATTTCGGACTATCTGATTCCACAGACTGCTTCACAGAGTGTGGGAGGCTCCAATGAAAGGGAGAAGAGGAGAAAACACATTCCAGGGGGGAGGGAGTGGCTGGGAGCATAAGGTAACAGGAAATCAGGAGTGGGTAGGTGGTGGGGCACAGTGAAGAGAATGAACATGAGAGAAGTCTGAGCTGGTGGCAAGTAATGGCCAGTGTAAAGACAGAGTGTGGATGGCTTTGTAAGTGGAGCAGAGTCTGGGCTTGAGGCAACAGCAAATGGGGAATTATTAGAGTTCTGGGGAACACTACCTGGCAGCTGGTCATGTCTTAAGGGTCCTGTTGACCATCCATTACCTGTTATAGTAATGTAATTACGGTAACTGTATTTAGGGAAGATAGGACTACCTACCCATATCTGAGCTTCTTCCAGTTATAAAGTTTCTAGATTTCATTAACTTATGTATATTTTATTTAAGGGAGAAAGAGAACAGGCATGCAAGCAGGGGTGAGGGACAGAGGAGGAGGGGGAGGGAGAGGGGAAGTGAGGGAGGGAGAGGGAGAGACGGGGAGGGGAGAAGGGGAAAGACGGGNGCTTGACATGGCGCTCAATCCCATGACCCTGGGATTATGGCCTGAGCCAAAATCAAGAGTCCAACGAGTGACCCAGGTGCCCCTAAGATTTCATAAACCTTAAAAATGAATACTCTCAACACTCCTGGACATACAGCTAACTGCAAATCTTGAAAAAGATTTGCTTAATAAGGTCTTCCTGTGTTTAGTGGAAATCTATGAAAAGATGTGGGCAAGAGAGTTCTTCTTTCTCCCAAATGGTGTGAGGGAGCCAGCACAGGAAATATGTAAACAAATAGTTTGTCTTCTTTTGGATTCCCCCAGTGCAATGGGTTTATTTAAGCTGTGAATGCAGGAAATACTAGTGGTAGAGTGAAGAAGTGGGGGAGGGAAAGAGTCCACCCACAAGAAGAGCTATCCAACCAGCGGACCACTGTGGGTAGCCTGAGCTTACTCATACTAGAACTGGGAGCCAGGCACCAGTGGGGAAGCATTTGGGTCCTCATCCATTTACCTCCCATTAGTGGTTGCTGGAGGAGGTTAGGCATTATTTTCCTAGCATTTCTAGCTTTTGCCAAGGCACTGAGGTCTCAATAATTCTTGAGAGTGAATGGACTAAGATCCTCTAAGGGTTTTAGAATAGTACATACTCATTATCTTTAATATGCAATGGGGACCACTGAGATCTACTAAATCTCAGGCATATTTGGAATTGTTTTCCAGCAGAAATAAACATGTTACACTGAACCACCTTTACACTCATGTTATCTCGTGTCTGAAGATAGGTCAGCAAGAGTTGGAAGCACATGGCAAAATTAAGAGGCCTATATGGGAATCTTACTAATCTCCTTGGTCTCATTATGTAGGAATTCTTACAGTGGTCATATGCTTTAGGAACTAGGTTATGACAATGTGTGCAACCTCGGAATCTACTTCAAATAGCACACCCCCAGAAAATTCTGAAGCAGGTGGTTCTCAGCTTACCTTTTAAAAAACAAAATGCCCAACAAAATCTGATGCACTAGCTGCCTTGTTCTCACCTTATCCTGTCCCTCAACAAGTATTCTGGATGTCCACGTTATTCAACGCACAACTGTCCATCAGTACCTTCAACGTCAAGACCTAACAACCGCAGCTGAGGACTATGCCTGCCATCTGACATCTGCCCTCCTCCATGTTCTCACTCTGGTCCATACCATCAACTGCTTTCCACCTGGATCACCAGAATGGCTTATCTAACTGGTCTCCATGCTTCTGTTAAGCCAGCACTCTGATTAAATTGTTAATGCTTGTCCAGGAAACTAGCTCAAGCTGTATCACCACTCTGCTAAAAAAACATCAAATGCCTATAATTTGGAATTCCCAAGCCACACGACTTAGCATTTACAGTTCTCGGTGATCTGCCTCTAGCTGACCATCCCTACCACTTGTTTCCATTCCGCTCCTTGTACCATCCACAAATGCAACTTGCTCTCTCCTAGACCAGACCAAGCTTTCACTCTCATGCCTTTGGTTGTGTTATTCCCTCTGCCTAGAGTTCCTGCCATGTTAGTTCTTGAACACTGAAACCCCTACCTGCTCGTCAAGGGCCAGATCGCCTATTCCACCAAGCCTTCTGTAGTCTTCCAGCTGGAAATCATTTCTTAGAAAATTTTAATCTATTTCTCTTGGTGCTGTCTGTAATTCTTTCTACCTGTAGCATAGATATCTGAATGTGTATTTCATCTTCCTGGTTAGACCAAAAGAGACATCTGGGAGTTTTGTGCATTTATGTGTCTCATTTCCACACTCCGAATGCATCTAACACACTCTTACACAATCACTTTTTCTCTTTTCTTTTTTTTTTTGGTTTCCNCCATATAACACCCAGTGCTCACCCCCACAAGTGCCCTCCTCCATGCCCATCACTCCCCTCCGCCCCCCACATCCATCAGTCTTCAGTTTGTTTCTCAACATTCAAGAGTCCCTCATGGTTGCCTCTCTTCCTTTCCCCCACCACTTCCCCCATTCTTCTCCCCCATGGTCTTCAGTTAAGTTCCTCCTAATCCTCCTATACGTGCAAACATATATTTGTCCTTCTCTGCCTGACACAATCACTTTTTCAATGAATTGGTTAATCTTTTATAAAATGTTTCCTCAGATTTCTGACATGCAGAATGTAGAATTCACCGAACAAAGCATTTCATAAAGAAACAAGCGATATGTGTGCATGTGTGCGTATGGTAGTAGTTTGTTGGCTTAGCATGCAGTTTTTAGGTTTCTGACACATATTCTGTGAAGAATCACTCACCCAACATTTTCTATTGAAAAAAATTTTTTAATTCCACATACACAATAAAACGATTTCATAGCTTTGCCTTTCTTAGATTTCTGTTTCAGTATTTGGAAATGTGCAGCCACGATGTTGCATGTGCTAAGCACTGTACTCAAACACAAGTAAGAGCACTGCCCGGTGCTCTCTGTGATCCAACAGCCTGTCCCAATGTTCATGTTCCGCAGAGCAAGCAGCCTTGAGAACTGAAAGTGTGGAAAGAAAGAGCTGTGGGAAGAGTTGTGGGAAAATGTTCCCCTCTGGACTCCGGTAACAGCCCAGGGTCTACTGCCTAGAAGACCCACAAACCCAAGGTGATCACAATTTGCATGACTCCACATGTTTACTAAGCAGCAAATTCCTGAGCAATTGGCCTAACACAAAAAGCAAAAAAGCACATTTTATAGTATTCTGGAAAATCTGGTGGCCAGACTAGGAAAGCTAGTCTGGGAACAATTTTGTTGAAATTGCCATTGACTAAAGCAACAAATTGGCAAGAGCCACAACGAGAGTTTTCTGGCTGAAGCAGGGATTTCTTCCACAGTCAGGGTGAAAAATAATCTTTTCAAACTGCGGAAATGCTATAGCTTTCTAGTGTTCCTTGCCATTCCCCCCACCAGGAGTTTTTATTCTAAAGTTTAACTTATACCAGCCATGTGACAAAATGGACAGATAACATGAGGTTCTAGATGAACATAAACTCATGGCCCACAGAAAAACTTTAAAACTATTTATAAGCTTTGACCTTCAAAGGTAGAATATTAGTCTCTCACTGTAATTTCTATTCTGTGATTAACTTGATCTCAAAAAATTACTAATAACCTACTCATGTAATAAAAACTTAAAGGAATTCGGTTTGATCCACAACATTTATTTGAACCCACCTCCATCTACCCTTTTGTCCTTTAATACTGTGTCATTCTTGATGGAAGGCTTATCACAACTCCTAAAAGGAGATTTCCGTTTTCTTCCATGGACTACTCCTTCCATTCTTTTGTTGCTACCCTATGGATTATACAAGTTAAGCAAGGATCCATGTTGAGGCTTAAGCACAGAAGAGTGAGGGGCAAAAAAAACCATCCAGGCTTCAGAGAAATGACACCAGTGTTTAAAAATGTACATAAGCTAATATATATCATAGTCTGAACTATGCAATTGGGCAAGTCAACGCACTTTACAAATCATAAAATAAATATGGGCAGTTGTCAGCATAGGGATCAGATTATGCTCCAAAACTTTTGGAAGGCTCCAATTTTTTTCAAAATTTGGCACACAATTTTCCTTGAAAATAAGCCAGTACACTGAAGTTGGGTTTAGTCATGAAAGGCAGGTTAGCTCTGATAGAGGGTAGGACAGCAGAGTGATTTGTATGCATTCTGAAGTCAGACTTACTGGGTTCAAAAACTCTTCTGCTACATGTTGCCTTAGTGACCTTGGATAAGTGGTTTGTTTTAAGCCTTGGTTTCCCTTAGAACAAAAGGGAAAAAATAATACTTAGGTACCCAATAGGACTGTAGGGATTGAGTCAGAAAACTCATTTGGCATATGGCTTGGAATGTTCTATATGCTCACGAAATGTAGTTCATAGTGCTTGGAATATTCTATATGTTCAGTAAGGCTATAACTTACTGAACCATAGAACTAACCTAAATGCCTCAGTCAGGAGGTTTTGCATCTGTCTATGACCCACTCTGTCACACTCGTAGTTTTTTTGTAGCTTTTCCATAAACATGCCAGTTTCACCAGGTCTCTATCCATCAACTTTGCTAAGTCTACTCAAGATCCTCCTTGCCCGGTGGGTTCACTGCTATGCCTCCAGGTGTTTGCACAGACTCTGGCACAGAACAGGCTCTCTGTATTTGTTGATGAAGTAAGTGAAAGAAAGGATGAATACGTGCATTATTGGTCCATGGGTTTGAGCACAAGCCGTCTCATTTTTACATAGTCTAAAATACCCTTCACTGCTCCCGCCCTTCCTTTCATAATTCTTGTCTGAAATACTCTTCCCTCTGAGCTGCTTTCTAAAGCAGGGGAATTCCTTTTTGTCCTCCAAAGTACCCTTTCCCTGTGTCCTTCAAAGCTGCCATTATAAAGGGAAAGTGGCGAGAAGATCACTCCACTTGAGACAATTCCAAATGAATAAGCTCTGTAACCACAGCTGGATGAACCACTCATTAAAATGTCCTTAATCAGACTTCCTT
Organism: Crocuta crocuta; assembly: GCF_008692635.1. Lineage (NCBI taxonomy): Eukaryota > Metazoa > Chordata > Mammalia > Carnivora > Hyaenidae > Crocuta > Crocuta crocuta. Next base: position 1,629,660 of record NW_027527952.1, read on the forward strand.
TTTTTTTTTTTACACAGTTACTATATACTTAAAAGAGATTAGCCTACTACATCACACATACCATTAAACAGATTTTTTTCATGTGTAGCTGTATCACTAAATCAATAATCCCCAACTTTCTGTCTTAGAAGTTATGCGATATCTCCGATTATCTCAAGATGTAAGCGGAACTCTCAAAATGAAATTAATTTTAATTAATTTTCAAGTATAAGTCTGTATGTATCATCTAGCACTTGGGGACAGAAGGTTACAGAAAATAGTGTCACTGCATAAAACGATTAGGAATCAGTGCATTAGCCAAAGAGAAGACAAATGAGTTTGAAACATTGCCTGAGGTCAAGCACTTCACTTCCAAATAGTTTCCCATGAAGAACACAGTCAAAAGAAAAGAGACAGTGTGATTTAAATGATGCTAAGCCTACTGTCTGTTTTTTATTTAGATTGGTATAAAGAATATATTTGCCTGAGAACAGAGAAGAGATTATATGAAAGAAATATTTATTAGGTATCCCAGCATTCCACAAAGCTGATATTCTTAAAGCTGTGATATTAGACTAGGGCTTAACTTCAGAGCTAATGAGGACATGTCACCCCATGCATGTCCTCATATTTTAGGTAAGTGAAACAACTGTAGGATGGACATATATAAAAGTATGCCTATCTGACAGAAATAAGATCAGTGTCCTTAACAACAACAACAACTATTTTCAACACATTTATCATATACCATTGCCATTTTGAACAGTTTCTCTTGTATACAAATGGCTAAATCAGACATAGCAATTAGGAGAGGAAGAACACACTATCTAACCCATCCCCATTCTTTGGTTTTGTGTTCTTCAAGATTTATCCCTTCTTTAATTAGGAAAATGATGGCCTTGCCATAAACCTCAAGCATCAGATCATTTCATTCAGTGCACACACTTACGTGAACACACACATGAACACAGACTTACACAAATCAACCTAAGGTTATGTATCTTTGTAAATAACCAATGTTGAAAATGCTTTCTGCATAAAAATAGGCAATACAGGGCGCCTGGGTGGCTCAGTCGGTTGAGAGCTTGTTTGGGATTCTGTGTCTCCCTCTCTCTCTGCCTCTTCCCCTCTTGTGCCGTCTCTCTCTTTCTCTCAGAAAGTAAATAAACATTAAGAAGTTTAAAACGAAAAAAAAAGAATAACCCACATTTTTTATTTCCATAAAGCCAGAGACCATATCTCTTCTTTCTTTTTACCTACAATATTGGAGTCACAGGAACTCAAATACAAGATTTCTGAGTTAATAACGTGAGGAAGGTTCTGTCAGGAAAAGCACAGGGTTATCCCAATGGAAATAATGGAAAGTCTCACAGAGACATTAACAGCAAAGGCTACCCACTATGGGAGGCAGCCTCCGAGATGGCTACCAGTGACTCCCACTTCTTGATACTGAGGCCTTTGTGTAATCTCCTCCCTTTGAGTGTGGGATGGTCTAGTGCCTTACTTCTAACCAACAGAAAATGGTAAAGGTGATGGCATGTAGCTTCCATGAATAGGTTACAAAGGACTGTAACTTCCATTTTAATAACAGATTAGCTCCACTGCCTTCTCAGCCAGGATGCTTTTACGAAGCAAACAGTTAAACTGCACAGGCACACGTGCCAAGAAAGCGAACACATTCTCTGGGCAGCACGTGGCCCTCAATCTAACCAACCCTGAGGAACTGAAATCCACCAAGAAAAATGTGATCTTAAAAAGGGATCCCTTTTATGGCCACATATTTCATTGTATAGACATACCACATTCTGTCTATCCATTCATCTGCTGATGGACATTTTGGTTGTTTCCATTTGGCTATGGTGAATAGAGCTGCTATGGATACTGATGTACAAGTTTTTGTTTGAACACCTGTTTTCAATTCTTTTGAGTATATAACTAGGGGCGGAGTTGCTGGGTCACATGGTAACTCTATATTCAACTTAAAAAAATAAATTTTTTCCTCAATAAGTCTCTAAGTTTGCGATCAATTGTTACATAGTGATAGATAACAAACAAAGTCAAAAAAGAATCTACAGTTAGATCGTAACTTCCAAAATGAGAATTAATGAACGAAAAGGGGGAAAAGACACCCTAAGTCTTACTGACAACTCATTATTGCTCTACATAAATAGCATCCACTGATTTCTCAACATGGTTCTTTCAAAGATGACATTTAAAAAAAACTGTGAGGGCTCATTGAGTGCCACGTACTGTGCTCTACTGTATAGGTAGGAACATGTAAGAGACATGGTCTCTGCCTTCAGAGTGCACAGATCTCCAGTTAAGAATTCTGATTTTCCCCAGAATTCTTTCTTCTCACTTTACACATCCTCCTTAGAAATGCCTTTCCTCCTGTTTCATTTACCTCTACTATCCTGAAGACAGTCTATTCAATCACTCTTATCTAATTTTCTCCAAAGCACCAATATTCTGATTTCTTACAGTCTATCATATATCCCTTCTAAAGTTTCCCAGGTAATTTAAACTCAACTTGTCCCCTTATGAAGCCATTCTTGCCACACACTCTTTTCTAAACCAGTCTTGTAGATTCCCTGCCTAGGGATTGACGGCCACTCAAAGTATGAATCTTAAGAGTCATTCTTGGGGCACCTGGGGGCTCAGTCAGTTATGTGTCCAACTCTTGGTTTTGGCTCAGCTCATGATCTCACAGTTTCATGAATTCAAGCCCTACATTGGGCTCTGCACTAGCATCAAGGAGCCTGCTTGGGAATCTCTGTCTCCCTCTCTCTCTGCCTCTCCTTTATTCACGCAGTCTCTTAAAATAAATAAATACACTTTAAAAAGAGTCATGCATCCACTTTACCCTCTGTGTAAGTGCCAAGCTCTTGGACACTTTGAAACTTCACCATGCATTTTTCCTGTTTCCCCCCTGCTCCATTCATGTCTTACCTTTAAAAAAAACAAACAAACAAACAAAAAAAAACACCTATGCACTTTACAAGTCTACATCTAAACATCTCTGGTGAAGCCTTCCTTCATTTTTACAATAATGCTGTCTCCATCCTTTGTTATTCTAGAGCAAACTGTATATCCCTTGAATGTTAGGATACCTGTAACATTGAAAGTATTTCTGTATGTCCAGTTCCTTATGATTGTCCTGGACTGACCATCTATACCAAGTCTTTTGTCATATTAAGGACCTAGTATAGGAACAGGCATATAGTCTTCTATCAATTTAAGTGTGAATTAAAAATAATCACCTGATTTATATTACTCATTCACTTAATCAACTAACAAGTATTTATTGAGTGACATCTATGTCCCAGATTAGCTCAGGGCACCAGGAACACAGCGGCCTGCCTACCAGGTAGATGTGGCCCTTGCCTGACTCATGAGCTCATAGTCTAGTAGGTCACTGAATTGATAATATCTTTATGACATGATGTCATTTAGCCTTCAATTTACACGCGCTGCAAAGTATTTCCCATAACAGCATATTTCTTCTTCTGATCCTTAAATAACAGTTGGAAAGTTAAGTTTTTTTGGAGGAGCTATAAATAATTTTACTTCCAATGTCATTACTGCATTAAAAAAAAAAGCCAACCCCCCGCCCCTTGCAGTCTCAAAACATATATGACTGTACAATGTATCTAAACATATTTGGGTTCCCCAACCAAACATAACACAGCTAAAATCCAGGAGCCACAAGGCAGAATAGAAAGGCCCCAAATTAACATTCTACAGCTCACATGCTTAACCACTCTAAAAAGTCCCTCAGGCCCACACAAAAATCTTGCCTAGGAAAAAAAAATGTCATCACACTTAGTTTCTTGGCTCCCTGCTCAGAGCATATTAGAAGTAGTAAATCATTATGTGGGAGACAGAGGAGAAATAGAAACCACCAGAGACAGGCATGTGGACAGTAGCAAGAAGAGACAGCTACAAAATAAAGCAAATCAGAAAAATCAGAACATTTCATAAGAGAGACAAGATCAACATCTATGAAATTAGAAGAAAAAAAAAGACAAAGACTAGAAATAAAAGGTATAGCAGGTCTCAGATCTAATGCAACATGGCAGAGTCATCTATTTCCCTCTGGACAATATTGTAGGGTTTCTGATTTTCATCAAATAAATGATGCATTATACTGATATTTTCATTATTATTAATTTAGAACATATACAAGTAACCAAAAAAGTATGGTGAACACCATCACTGAGCTTTGACAACTGTCAATTCTGGCCAATCCAGCCTTAACCCTAATTCCTCCTTCAATATTATTTTGAAGCAAATCTCCAGTGTCATATGATTTCATGCGTAATTATTTTGGTCTATGTTCCTAAAAGATAGGGTTTTTAAAGACATAATCAAAATATAAATTACATATAAAAGAAATTCACAAGTCCTTAAAATGAAATATCCAGTTGTTCAATATCTCTGTACTAAAACTGTAACCACAGCTGTTTCCGGAATGTCCAACTGAGATGCTACTATGAAAAGTGTAACATACAAGAATTTCAAAGTCTTACCATTAAATTGTCAGGTTTTCAGTCTATTCTCAGTATTAAGATGTCTTAATATTTCATCAAAACCTATTTTTATACTCTTAATTAGTTTAACTGGTTAAACGTCAAGAGAGATACAGTAAATGTTCTCTAAGAAACACTTTTTTGGGGGGGGGCGGCTAATGCGACAGCTAATGGAACTAATAGTATTTTAAACTTGTTTCTTTAAGGGAAGACCTTTTACGGAAAAATCATTCGTTAAGATAATTTTGTCTGTACTCTACAATAGTTCTTTCAGATTTGAAGTGTAACTATTTGATTACTATTTCAAAGCCATATACTATATGCTAGTCCTCAGAAATTATCAAAGGTGGTCTGTTTACTTACTGGGGGACCACAGGGAACCTTGAGAGAATTTCATGTCACCATCTAGCTGCACCAGTACTGAGCCGTAACTGTTCTTCAAAAGCAAGTAGGTCGAAACAAGTGCAGTGATACATATCTGAGAAATCTGAAATAACAGTGTGTGGTTATCACTGTTAACCACAATCTAGATAGGAAGTTAAAGAATTTGGAACACAGAGAGACTGGGATCTCTTCAAAAGACAAGGTTCTGAAGGAATAATAATATAAATAGGACTATAGGTACTTGAATTCTTGAATTGGGAACTGAAAACACATGGTACATGTGAGGAAGAGTGTGTGTGTGTGTGTGTGTGTGTGTGTGTGTGTGTGTGTGTGTGAAGAGATAGTTCACTCAGTAGAAAGTTCAAAATAGCTTTAAACTGAAATCAGAGAGAAACTATCCCTTGATAAAATCTCACCTTCCTAACACGTATGTACGTCGGAAGGATTACAGATGTGTTGAAATTCTGGCAGCCATTAGGGTGTCCAGTAGTGCCTGGGGCATAATCCCCCCATTTCTTGTCATCACATCTTGCAGGAAGTGGTTTCTGTTTATCTCAATATGTCATAAAAATATTATTTCCCACACATCTAATGTGAAAAATATTCAGAAGCATTGGTCAAAATAGCTTAGCTGCCATTCGAGGCTCCCAATGGTCTAACCCAAGTGGTCACTTCTATCCTCAAATCTTTCCACACCGCTTAGGAAATCTTTGCAGTGGCCAAAACGAACTGCTCACATTTTCATCTTATACCGATCATGTTCCCCAAATGCCACCGCCTCTGTCTTTCTCCTTGGCTGGGAATCTACTCTCTATCTTTGAGCAAAATATACTCTCAGGTCCTGCATTAAAATGCCAACTGCGCCATAACCATTCTTTGTCATGCAATTGTATATCATCTTTTTCCTCGACTAAAGAGAGTAGTTATCCATAGTTTTTAATGTCATGTGTAACTTTCTATCTGGTACTATTTTTGTTTATGCAGTTTCTAGTTTGCCAACCAGAATCAAAGCTCTGACAGCTAAATTCAAGTCAACTCACTCCAAACAGTTTCAGAGCACCTTTTATAAGCTGAGAACCTTTTATACAAGGTGCAGAGGAATAAAAAATGTGGCTCTACCATCATCACAATTATTCAGCATTGTTCTTAAAGTTCTAGCCTATACAACAAAGCAAGAGATGGATGTAAGAGGAATAACCACTGGAAAGGACATAAAAATGACCATTATTTGTAGATAATGACTGTATACCTACAAAGCCAAGAGAATTAACTGGAAAACTTCAGACTAATAATATGGTTCCAAAAAGTGATTAGAAACAAAATTTAAATGTTTTATAATCTTTTACTGTGACTAAAAATTTAAAACCCATGCAATAATAAAATATGCTAATATGGAAAAATCCCAACATTTGTACAAACAGTGCTTGTATAAGTAAAGCACCAGATCATCTTTTTAGATAGGAAGACTAAATATAGTAAGTATTTCAATTCTTTCCAAATTTACTAGTGAGTTTCATGCATTACCAATCAAAATCTCAAGGGAATCTTTCAATCCAAAAATTTACCCTGGAGTGACTGGTATATAGAAATAACCTTATTTTTCATATCAAAATGATAAAGACACAAAGAGACAGTAACAAAGGAGACTAATTTCAGTTATCCAAAAAAATGCAAACTGAAATTATATGGCACCATTTTTCAGGTAGCAAATTGCCTAAAAAAATCTAAATGATGATTTGCAGCAATAGGAAAGATGCATACAATAAGAGAATAGAGTCCTATATAGGAATGTATATCTGCAAATTTTCTAGAAAGCCATTTTGTACTAATCATTATTCAAGGCCTTAAAGTGTTTTGAATTCTATTTTAATATCTAATCTAAAAAACATTAAGTAACTCAAAAATATATTCTTTTATAAAATAATCGGGATAGATATATGTCAGACCTATACCAAAATACATAGGACAACAGATATATAAAAGATTTAGGAAGTTCTACCAAGGACACAGAAACAGAGTTAAATTATTTTATCATTAATAATTAGAAACTGTTGGGGCACCTGGGTGGCTCAGTCAGTTGAGTGTCCAACTTTAACTCAGGTTATGATCTCATGGTTCATGTCTAAGCCCCACATTGGGCTCCTTGCTGTCAGCACAGAGCACATTTCAAATCCTCTGTCCCTGTCTCTGCCCCTCTTCTGCTTGTGCTCTCTCAAAAAAAACAAAACATTAAAAGAAATAATTAGAAACTGTCAAGCCAGGGAGCCTGGGTGGCTCAGTCAGTTGAGGATCCAACTCTTGATTTTGGCTTGGGTCATGATCCCAGGGTCACGGGATAGAACACCACATTGGGCTTCACGCTGGGTGTGGAGCCTGATTAAGATTCTCATATTCTCTCTCTCTCTCTGCCCCTCTTCCTCACTTGTGCTCTAAAATTTTTTTTAACTAAAGAAGTAAAAACAAATTGTCAAGCCACATTAAAGAGTCAAAATTACACACAAATCAGACTGAATTAGGAGTACAGACAGATGTGCTGAGGAAAATGAGGAAAAAAAGGTAAGTTAGTGACAGAACCCAAGGGAGACTGAATGGGAAATGTTGGCAGTACCGTAAGAGAACTGTTCATGGCCAAATACATGACTTGTCTAGTTATGCTAACAGTCCTGCCATCAGAGCCAGGGGTCATTAAACATGGCTGTAAAAAGCCCTCAGGTCTGATAAATGTCCGTATTATTCAGTTGACAATCTCATGGCAAAGAGGCATGAGAAAACCATAAAGAGGTCAAATCTCTGAATTTAATTGGTACCATCAAAGAAGAAATGATGGATAGGTTATTCTAGAGACCATAATATCAATAATGGTCATTTATGCTAGACTTCAGGGTTTCAACATATTCATTAGATGAGGAGGAGGAGGAAGAGGAGGAGAAAACCCAGCCCATGAGATTAATGGAGGATGAAGCTGTAAGAAGGGGAGAGGACAGTCAGGACTAAAACAAATTTTTACTGGTAAAAATGTTACGAAGAACAGATAAACAAGCAAACAAGGTGGGCTTAAAAGAATGATCTTAATCTGAAAAGAGTTATGAAAAGGTAAATGTGGAGTGAGGAAAGAGTGCATCAAGCTCCAGATCCAGACAGATTACATACCAAGATAGCAGAAAAACTCAGACATCATCACAAAACTCCTCTAAGCACTGCGACATAACCATGAAGAATGGGGAAGTTACCAGGAGACTGAGGACGGGCAAATACCAACCCAGATTTTAAAAAAGGATGATCATGAGCCATCAATGAGTCACTAAGAAGTCTTTGACAATAATTGTCAGTTCCTTTTGGACTGGGTCACCAGGTTGGTACATTTTGGGAATAGCACAGTATGAGATCATTTCAGCAAAATATTTAACAAGTCTCTTGCTGTATCCTTGGGCAAGAAAGAAAAAGTAAATCAGATGACAGGAGTTAGGCAGCATTATAAGTGACTTAACAGCCATCCACAAAAATTCATGGAACTGTGCCATGGAAGCGGCTGGGGTCTTCTACGATTTGCAACCCACCCCGGTTCTCCTAGCATTTACACATAAGTCTATTACAGCAATTATCACAGGGCACTGTAGTTCTATAATTACATGTCTGTTATTCCCCACAGCTTGTGAGCTCCCTAAAGGAAAGATTACATGCTAGTCATCTTGTTATCCCTAGGAGAGAGCATAGGACTGGCTCAAGGCAGACAATCTGATACATGTTTATACATTTTAATTGAGTAAGAACTTTAAAGGTTCTTATTCAAAGGTTCAAGATTTACAGATGGCACAAGGCTGTGAGAAATTGCTAATATGTTGGATGACAGAATTTAAAAAAAGTCAAAAAGTTCTTGACGAGCTGGAACAATGAGCCAGTGCTTACATAATGAAATTTAATAGAGATATAAGTGATGTCTGGAGTTTGGAATTTAAAAAAATCGACTGTGCAAGAACAGAAGAGCCTGACTTAAACCAGCTGGGTATTTTGACAGCATATCCAACATGAACCAATGAGGTGCTAGGGCTTGGATTGTTGGCTGTAAGAGAAATGTAAGTGTCTGAAAGAAAAAATGTAGTCAGACCACATCTAGAACATCGCGCTTTTGGATACATGTTTTACAAGGGATTACCACAAAGGTGACCACCAGGATGGTGATGAACCTGGATACTATTATATAATATGGAAAAGAGTTGAAAAAAATGAAAGATATGTAGCTTGGAAGAGGATCTTCCAGAATATATGATAACAAGTTTCATGTTTCTGAATTACTGTGCAGGGAAGACATATTATTTGTTGAAAATGCTCCACAAAGCAGAAGAGGATCATTTTAACAAAGAAAGAAAAAGTTTGATTTTGGCAAATCATAATGAACTGTAATAATGACAACTCTTCAAATATGGCATATGAGCATATACATTCTGAAACGGTGACTTCCTCGCCGTGGAAATATTTGAGACCGTATAGCCACACGTCAGGGATGTGAAGAGAGCCAATTCCTATCTGATATAACCAGATTGACTAAACAGCATCTGATTTAATATGGATAGTTTCAGGTTATTTTATAAAATGAAAGAGCTGAAGGACAGAATACCATAACAGGTCTCAAATGGCTTGTGAGTCTCATACCTGAAGGAAAAATCATACAGAATTTTCCTGACATTGCTTTTGAGAAGGGAAGGCCTTGGGCCACTGTAGGAAATACACCCATAACAAAGAGTGATGGTGGAGGGGCCATAAGGCACCGCCATGTCTTGTGTGTTCAGAACTCTCCACATGCCAGCAGGTATGGGAGACCAGGAGCTTCGCTCTGTTATATAGGTATACTACCAAATATAAAAATACACAGGCAACAAGAAGAAATTTTTAAACTCTATATTTTTTTTTACAGACTCTCAGACTGATTTAAAACAATTTTTGCAGCAAAAAAAAAAAAGTGTTGGCTAATAGACTATATTTAATATGCAGTTATTCAAGCCACCTTTCAGATACCTTCAATAGCCAGTTAAATCATGAGATACACACCTATTTGTTTCAGAATAATTCAAAATATAAGAATTCAAAAGCGATTTAAAATGTGACTTACGTCCAGTGAAATATAAGCAATTTTTCAACGCATCTTGACTCAATGTAAAATATCATCTGTTTTTGCAACAAACAAGCCTGTGCCATTAATCTTATGTTTCCAGCTGCAGCAACTCACATTTGAATTAAAACCATGAAATAGCATCACAGTGTCAAGATTCACACAAACTGATCTTTTAACAGATTGTGGGGGGGGGAGCCCCAACCATACATTCAAAGAAGAATCTGGAGCCCATGTTACACAATAAAAACATCTGAAAGAGCTTAAGCGCAACAGCAGATAGAATTCTGGTTTTTGAGCTGCATAGGCATAAATGTTAAACAAGACTCAGTGCCTGCTCTTAAACAATGAATATATCATAAAAAATATTTCTTTTTATAGCCACAGGGCCGAGTGTTTTGCTGTTTATATCTATCCTAGCAAACAAATCCATAGTCCTGCCAGGACTGTCCCCTCTGATTTACTGGGAAGCCAGACAGGAGACTGTCCTGCCTGGGTTCTTTTCCATTTATTCAGTTTTGTGTCCAAAACTGGCCCCAGGACCATCCCTTCTTCAGTCACTATACTCCTGCCTGCCAGTTACAAAGCTCCAAACATTTCCCTTCCAGCTACAGATATTAAAATGTTTTGTTTTAAAACTCAGTGTAGAACTGCAGTAGATAACTTTTTGTTTGGTTCGGCTCCCCCAGGTCAGCAAGTTTGCCGCATCGTACAGACAGCGCAACGGCATCCACCACACGTTAAAAACAAGGACGGTGCCAGGAACCAGCAAAGTGATATATTCTAGGTTAGGCACGTCAGGCATTTTCCAGTCCCAAAGACGGATTCATTTGGTCAGCACCTGGGCCAAATGATGCACACATGGCTGTCCTGTACTTGCCCCTTGTGTCCTCCTCTGGTGACCTGCCCCACTGAACCCCCTGCACACGTTTCCCAGAAAGGGACGCTATGCAAGAAGGACGTGTTCCTCTGAGACTCCTTCCTTTCTGCCTCAGGGCTCTCGCTGTACTGCTATGGGGCTTTACACTCTGGGGTACAATCTGGTGAGCCTCAAATTTTTCTCAGTTCTCAGCTGACTTCCCTTTAAAATGGTACCGAAGCCCTAGCCTATCTCAGAGCCATATGAGAAATAACAGACAAAACTTTGAGAACCAATAAGTAAGAATTTTCACAGCCGTACTGCCGATCAAGGTTAACACTTCCGTTTCTCCAATTAATAAACCAAGATGAGATCTGGGTTGTTATTAAGACAGGAGATATAAGAGTAAAGAGGAAGAGCTTCATTTCAAAAGTTACTATGCTCTTACTAGATTTTCTTATCTTGTACTCATTTTTTTCTTCTCTTTTCTTTCACGGAGACATTTTGTCCCAGATGATAATTGGAAGAGTATATGAGACTTGAATATCATAACAGCTGATGGAGAATTTTCCCAAAGCAATTTAACCTGAAGGTATATTTGTATATAGTAATTGCACATGGGAGAGTGCAGGGATTTTGAAACTCAGCAAAACGGACTAGCATCCTCTTTTAAAGAAAAGTAGCATGAGGGAATTAGTAAAACACTGCAGACTAAGTGACTAAGATTTATAAAAGAAAATTTCAAAATTTATGCCTTAGAAATGGTCTTGATAATATTTGATCAAATAACTTAAAATGTATTGGGACTTTAGAGAAAATTTGGAGCAAAACCTTTTATGATATTGATAATTCTTGTATAATACTACATATTATTTAGTAAAAGCTACTAATGTGTTTCTCTATATAGGGTTTTCTTAAAGCAGAGTACAATTATATGCATCTGAAAACAGAAAAATCTCAGTAATACTGTAAATAACAGATGACTAGCATTCTACTGATCTGGGGAAAATCTCAGTGTCTGAGCATGACAGTGGTGGGGAGGTGTCATGTCAGTGCCAAAATCGCATTAACCTAAAATCCCAGCACCATTTATTAAAAGAGAATTCTTTTAATCAAACTGAAGTAAACTATTTAGATCCTTTAAATCTGGGCAGCACTCAATGCTTTTTCTGTAAGGCAATGTATAAGGGTTTTCCTTTATCTAAGGAGAGAAAAATGATAATATGTAACTCTGTTTTCAAATGGTCTTGTTTTGTTAAATTATGTCTTCAAGTAGTAGGGGAGGAGGTTGATTATGAGTCTCTGACCAAAGACATGGTAGATAAAACCTTTCAAGATTTGTAAAGTTTACATCTTCATTCCCTAATGCAAATAAGTAAAGTAAATAAATACCTTTATACTCAAAGGATTATAATTTTAGAGAAAGGAAGAATTAGATGGGACAGAAAACCCAAAAACCATTATAGTATAGCCTCTTTCAAATTACAATGGAAAAAAAAAATCAAGGAAAATTAACATACATTGTTCCTTGATTTTTTTTCCTTTTTCCTTTTTTTCCCTCCACTGATCAGAAGAGAAACACAATTTGGAAACTTGAAGGAAGGGAAGACATGGGATGCAAAGGTTCATCCAAGAAGAAAACAGTTCTAGGCAGTAACAGGACAAAGGAACACTTAGGACCCTATGTAGGAGGCAAGCAGATATTTAACGCCTGTAACAAAAAGGACTACTATGAAGAAGCTCCAAGACTCAAAACACCAAAACATCAAGACCACCTATGACACAGGTAGGAGAAGGCACTTGATCTTAACTAGAGGAGAGACATGGTCGTTTGAAAAACAAACAAACAAACAAAAAAACACATGAGATAATAGCAAAGGCTAATAATGAATATTTAGAAAGGATCTTCCACCCATGTATCTGGACTTCATCTGTATTTATTCTTCTCTCTCTTTTTTATTCCCCTGAATTATTACTCCTTCATTGTAGGTAGAGGCATGGGACTGGATTTGGGCTCTTTCAAGGCTTTGAAGAAATAAAGTAACCTCCAAGAAATTTTAAAAAGCAACCACTAATAGATTCTTGGGTTTGGTGCTGCTCTTTTATTCACAGCACAATTCCTGATACACCTCTTGCAAAAATCCCTCAGCATAATTGATTTTTCTTTGAGTCCTCATCGAAATCTGTAGCAAGAGTTTAACATTCATGACAGTAACACACATAACAAACTCAGAGAACTCCATACTTCTTAGTGGAACCGTACGAAAATGATATTACATCTACCAATTTTGGAGGATGGGGAGCAATCCACATTTCCATTCTAAATTTCAGCCACTGCTGCCCACCCTCATTCTCACCCAGAGAAGATGACTACAGAGTTAAATGCTTTCAGCTTGAATCTCAGGAATTTTTATGGACACATGTAGAATCTAGGATAACCAGAAAATTGTAAATCTTTTCAGAGATACATCTAAAACTTTTAAGACACAATCATTTTGGATCTTCCCACATTACCATTTAAACAAATTTTCATCATCATGGGGCACCTGGGTGGCTCAGTTGGTTGAGCATCCGACTTCAGCTCAGGTTATGATCTCACAGTTCGTTGGTTCAAGCCCCGCTAGCTCAGAGCCTAGACCCTGTTTCAGATTCTGTGTCTCCCTCTCTCTCTGACCCTCCCCTGCTCATGCTCTCTCTCTCTCTCAGAAATAAATTAAAAAAACATTTAAAAAAATAAAAATAAACAGATTTTCATCTGCTCAAGGAGACATAATGCCCTACAACTTGATAAATATTTGTAAAAAATAGACAACCATATATAAAAGAGTAACACCATCAAAGACACCCACATCAAAAAAAATACAAATGTGCTTATGTGCTTATCTATTATGTATTATGAATCCCCACACTCACTTGACAACTAAGCCTCTGCATTTTCAACTTAGCAACTTATATTAGTCCCTCCCTACTTACTGAGATTTAATCTAAGGAGTAAGAGGAAAAAATTCATTGACATCTCAATCTATTTAAAGGACTTTGGAAGGGAAAAAAAAAAAACAAAAAAGGGGAAAGAGGTTTTATATTTATACACCCCAAGTTTAAAATGCACCATCACCTTAAAGAACATGGCAGACCCCAAATGAACTTGTTGGGATCAGTAATGGCAAAGGACAGAGAGAGAAAATAGGTTATATTCTACCCTCTTAGCATGTTATGTATAGAATATCACCAACAAACATACCCGTTATCACTCTCAACCAGCCATTTTGCTGAGACTCACAAACATGAAAAATGGAAATGAAAAATACACTGATTTTTATGCCAAAATAAGGTCTACTTGGAAAACTTTATCTGAGGTGCAATCTGAATAGCACAAGACCAGCTCAAGCAGATAATTTAAAGCTGTAAGGATTCCTGAATGAAAGAGGATATTTCACCCACACATACAAAATGTGTTCTTAAAACACGAATTATTCCAGTGTGGTTTGGAATCGAATGCTTCCCAATATATTGGTTCACTTGAGTGTTACTGGGTTTTTTTCCCCTTCAAACTCTAACTTTGTGTAAGACCTGAATCCTGCCCATTGCATAATCACCAACAGGAATATTTTTCATAAATATAACTGCTAAGGTTGGAAAAAGAATACTGCACTACTATGGTTTTAAGTATCCCTATGGAATGAACCACAACTGGTTTATTAGAAAAATCTCTCACTCTTTGTATAATCAATGTGTTGTACGAATTTCTTTAATTAATGCTGCTATGCAGACAGATCAATCTGTCTGCTTTTATTAGCACTGTAGATTTTAAAATCTACACATTAAATTAATAGATTCGATAACATCTTAATCTTAGTTTTACTGCTTGCGTATTTAATCTTTAACAATTCAGCTACATATGATCATCCAGAAATTGTTACTTTTGTGAAGTCTTTCCCTGGTCACAGTTCTCTTTTATAAAGCCATGATTATTAACTTAGCCTGTTTAAAATAGCTCTTCACTGGAAAACAATCCAAGAAAAGGGCCATAAATTCTCAACAAAACATACTTTCAATGCTTTTGACCAGAGATGATTGAAAAGAATCTCTCTTAATTTCTCTAAGTGTAGAATATTATCAACAGTTTTATGGTGGTATAATTGACATATAATAAACTGCACATATTAAAATATACAATGTGGTTTTGATACATGTATATCCGTGAGACCATCACCCTAATCAAGATAATTGTATCCATCACCTCCAAATTTTTCTCATGACCATTTTATTTTATTTTTTTAAAGTTTATTTTGAGAGAGCGAGAGCAAGCATGTGAGCAAGTGTGTGCATGCACGTGGGGGG